>NC_139667.1:1056131-1146131 GCF_951799395.1 Argentina silus
GGGAGGAGGAGAGAGGCCAGCGAATCGTACGGGAAAAGTTCCCAGAACATCATGTCTTTATTCCCACAAACACAAAGAGGTTATTCTGTGTTGAGTAGGAATATTAACATTGGAGTGATTAGTCCTAGTCTGAGGGCAGGAAGAACGACAGTACCAGTCAAAGGTTGGGACACACCTTGCCAAGAGTGTGCAAAGCTGTCATCATTCTACTTTGAAGAATCTAAAATATAAAACATATTCTGGTTTGTTTAACATTTTTTTGTTTACTACATAATGCCATATGTGTTCCTTCATAGTTTTGATGTCTTCAATGTTAATCTACAATGTAGAAAATAATAAAAAATAAAGAAGAACCATTGAATGAGAAGGTGTGTCCAGGCTTCTGACTGGGACTGTAAGTATGATGGTCGTACTGAGACACAGAGGAGAACAGGAGGACAAAGGGACGACACCTTCGACACCGTCTCTACTCACACAGGAGCGTCCGTGTCCAAAACCAACAACAGGGAAACCCCTGAATGTCAGCCCTCTTTCCTGTTTGTCACCTAGAAGGCAGGTGTTTATTCACCTCAGAGGTTTCAAGTTTCAAGTTTCAAGTTTCAAGTTTATTGTTACCTCACAGACATTGTCTCAGACACGAGTGCAGGGAGTACAGTTCTTGGGCTCGGTTCCATGACAATGCAGCATCCAATACAAATAATACAAATATGCAAATACGCAAATACGCAGTAGTGCAATGAAATAAGGACCAGACAATAAGTGACGTAGTACAAGACAAGTGAGACGGTTGGACAGTGACGATTGTTGGACACATAAGACAATAGACACAATTTACAGTATAAATAGTAAGTAAAAAGAAGTAAAGTGGGTCAGTGGAATGTCGTTGTTATTGCACTGTGCCGATGTAAGAGGTGTTTGTAGAGGGATGTATTATCCCGGCGTATTCATCCCAGATGTTGAGGGAGGGAGCGTATTCATCCCAGATGTTGGGTGGGGGAGCGTATTCATCCTAGATGTTGAGTGAGGGAGCGTATTCATCCTAGATGTTGGGTGGGGGAGCGTATTCATCCCAGATGTTGAGGGAGGGAGTGTATTCATCCCAGATGTTGAGGGAGGGAGCGTATTCATCCCAGATGTTGAGGGAGGTAGCGTATTCATCCCAGATGTTGAGGGAGGGAGCGTATTCATCCCAGATGTTGGGTGGGGGAGCGTATTCATCCCAGATGTTGAGGGAGGGAGCGTATTCATCCCAGATGTTGGGTGGGGGAGCGTATTCATCCCAGATGTTGAGGGAGGTAGCGTATTCATCCCAGATGTTGAGGGAGGGAGCGTATTCATCCCAGATGTTGGGTGGGGGAGCGTATTCATCCCAGATGTTGAGGGAGGGAGCGTATTCATCCCAGATGTTGAGGGAGGTAGCGTATTCATCCCAGATGTTGAGGGAGGTAGCGTATTCATCCCAGATGTTGAGGGAGGGAGCGTATTCATCCCAGATGTTGAGGGAGGGAGCGTATTCATCCCAGATGTTGAGGGAGGGAGCGTATTCATCCCAGATGTTGAGGGGGGGAGCGTATTCATCCTAGATGTTGTGGGAGGTAGCGTATTCATCCTAGATGTTGTGTTGTGATCCTGGATATTGGGTGAGGTAGCGGCGTCTTTGACATCCCTCATAAATTAAACATGTACTGTAGCGTCTGCCATCGACACACTGCAACCGAAAGCAGACAGTGCACGTACTGAGCAGGGGAGGCCGGCGGGGGTAGAAATCGGAGGACGGGGCTCATTGTAATGCACGGAACAGTCTGAGGAATAGCATTTTAAACAAAAAGTGTTTGATACCGTTCGGTGCCGTTCTGTGTGTTTGGTACCGTTCCTCGTTCCATCCCATGCATCACAATGAGCCCCGTCCTCCGGTGTCTACCTCCGCCAGCCTCCCCCTGGTGTACAGAGAGTAAAGAAGACCTAGCAGACAGGTTGTGGGGCTGTGGTGGTGAATACAAAGCAGCCTGGGGGATTCCTCACACCGGTTCTGTTCAAAGAGCTGTCCTATCTCTGCGCTTGTTTTCATTCCATTCAAACAGGTTAAAGTCAAACCGTGGCTTTTAAAAAGCGATCCGCCTGCTGTTAGGTTTGACAGGCTCTGTGGGCGGGAGACCGAGGCAGAGCAGACGGAGAGTCTGTCCGTCCGTCTGTCTGTCTGTCCTCAGGCGAACCCCACAGCAAGGTAGACGAGAGCCTTGAAAAGTGCTACAAAGGTTTCGGGGAAACTCACCCCTGTTCCGCTCCTCTCTGGGTCACCTGGGTTTCAGGTGTTTCAAGTTTATTTGGTTTTAAAGTGCATTTTCACCAAGGTCTCAGGACACTGTACTGTCATTAATGACCAAAAATGACATTTTAAGTGAGGAGATGTGGCTTGTCAAATGAGCACCACCACCCATAACGTCACCTATGCACTAGCAAGGTTTTCCAGCACACAGCGTTGATACTTGCTATAATGCTCTATGTATGTTGGTCTGCTGTACGTCAAACAACATGTCCTCACCACTGGGCAGGTTGATGAGGATTGAAAGCTTCTCTCAAACAGCCTAATTCTTCCCCTTCTCATACACTTGGGATACAGTCGTACAAACCCATAGAGGTCAGGCTGCACACAGAAGAATATCGCCCAATATAAACAAACAAACGCAATAACAAAACACATAACCTGAATAAAAGCACATGGGTAGGCTTCTCAGTTACCTCGACATGGGGAACGGGGAGAGGCGGTGGGGAGGGGGAGTTGCTAAGGGCAACCGTAGGCAGCTCTGAAAAAGGTGTTTTTTGAGGTTAGACTTAAAAGCGGGAACTGTCACTGACCCCCCCTAACCAGGGCAGGAAGGCTATTTCACGGGCTTGTGTTCCATGTCCACCGACGTTGCAGCTGTGCTGTGCAGATGATCAGATCTCCCAACACCTGGATTGGTGTTTAACAGTCCAGGGACCACGTGAATATGGTTTAGCAATCTGCTCCAATCTGCTGCTCTGCTCAGCAGGAAAGGGGAGAGATGTTTTTATCTCAGCTTGACAGGTGATGAGAAGCTGTCACGCCCACCTGATGAGGATGTGTGTTGACAAAGGGTTGTCTTGATGTTTTTAGACTCCAAAACACACACAGACACACACACGCGCGCACACACACACACACAGACAAATACACACGCACACACACGCACGCACACACACACACACACACACACGCACGCACATGCATACACACGCACGCACACGCACACACACACACGCACACACACACACACTTTCATCAGTCTAGAGCCAGTCAACATGGCAGCTAGGAAGCTTGAGTGCTTATTGGTTTGTGTCCCACGGGAACTGTGAGGCATCTTCCTTGTCTTTGGTGTCTGAGCTAATGGGATTGCCACAGCCCCTCATCCTGAAGAACGCACATACTTAATATTCTCCCCTTCATCATGATCTGTTAGGCACAGAAAATAGGGGTGCGTGTAAATGGTCCTCCTTACTAATTTGAATATGTATTGTATTATACTAGAGACCGTGGCCACAGGGTTGAGAGCAGGTTTTGATTTATTGCAAGACACTGCTACTGTTAGCTGTCTTTGTTTAATCCATATCTCACAGCATGTTTAATGTTGCTGCAACATGAACTCTCTCGTCTGAAACTATTTTCTGTAAATATTTTATACCTTTTACTGACTTTGATAACATTTTAAGCTACAGTATGTGTGCTCAAGAAATGTCCATGGATTTTGTCCACAGTTTGTAAGGAGAATATTATAGAGAAAATTGTCTTTCGTTATCTCTGAGATATTCCATTAGATATCCTTATGAGCTGATCTTATTCAGCAGCACATTTCCTCTGAGCTCTTCTCTGTTCATTAAATTTAATCTGAAATGGACACAAGCCAAACGCTGTATAATACCGGAGGAGAGAGAAACAACCCTCTGATGATGGCCAACATTCCAGAAGCAGAGGGGCAACTGAACATGTTCTGTACTGTACAAAGATCTGAACATGTTCTGTACTGTACAAAGATCTGAACATGTTCTGTACTGTACAAAGATCTGAACACAACAACTGAACATGTTCTGTACTGTACAAAGATCTGAACATGTTCTGTACTGTACAAAGATCTGAACATGTTCTGTACTGTACAAAGATCTGAACATGTTCTGTACTGTACAAAGATCTGAACATGTTCTGTACTGTACAAAGATCTGAACATGTTCTGTTCTGTACAAAGATCTGAACATGTTCTGTACTGTACAAAGATCTGAACATGTTCTGTACTGTACAAAGATCTGAACATGTTCTGTACTGTACAAAGATCTGAACATGTTCTGTACTGTACAAAGATCTGAACATGTTCTGTACTGTACAAAGATCTGAACATGTTCTGTACTGTACAAAGATCTGAACATGTTCTGTACTGTACAAAGATCTGAACATGTTCTGTACTGTACAAAGATCTGAACATGTTCTGTACTGTACAAAGATCTGAACATGTTCTGTTCTGTACAAAGATCTGAACATGTTCTGTACTGTACAAAGATCTGAACATGTTCTGTACTGTACAAAGATCTGAACATGTTCTGTACTGTACAAAGATCTGAACATGTTCTGTACTGTACAAAGATCTGAACATGTTCTGTACTGTACAAAGATCTGAACATGTTCTGTACTGTACAAAGATCTGAACATGTTCTGTACTGTACAAAGATCTGAACATGTTCTGTACTGTACAAAGATCTGAACATGTTCTGTTCTGTACAAAGATCTGAACATGTTCTGTACTGTACAAAGATCTGAACATGTTCTGTACTGTACAAAGATCTGAACATGTTCTGTACTGTACAAAGATCTGAACATGTTCTGTACTGTACAAAGATCTGAACATGTTCTGTACTGTACAAAGATCTGAACATGTTCTGTACTGTACAAAGATCTGAACATGTTCTGTACTGTACAAAGATCTGAACATGTTCTGTACTGTACAAAGATCTGAACATGTTCTGTACTGTACAAAGATCTGAACATGTTCTGTACTGTACAAAGATCTGAACATGTTCTGTACTGTACAAAGATCTGAACATGTTCTGTACTGTACAAAGATCTGAACATGTTCTGTACTGTACAAAGATCTGAACACAACAACACCTGCCTCAGCTTACTCATGTAAAAGCCCCGGCAATAACTAGCAGTGAGATCCAATCTTCTCCACATTTGATTACTATCATAAAGCTTTCTGAGACAGACTATTGTCCCCAAATTAGACGATTCCAGATTTCACAGGAAACAATAACGGAGCTCTTCGCCACAGGGTCCCTTTCGCAGGCTGATTAACATGGGATCTGATGGTGTCAGAATGGGGCCGATTGTGTGATTCACTATCTGCAATCAGTGATTTGGGAGAAGAATATTCTAATAATGGTTGCGTTCTCACAGCCTGCTGTGATGAAGAGAGGCTAAATGCAGACCGTATCCCTCCCTGAGGACCCTTCACTCTCCGACAGGAAACATGTTTGCAGGTGGAGATGTTCCCACATCTAGTTCATTCCCCTTCTTCTTTTTGAGGAAACTTTCCTTGGTGGGTCTCTCTCTCTCTCCCTCACTCTCTATTTTCCTCTCTCTCCTCTCATTGCCTGTCTTCCCCCCTGTCTCTATCCCCCCCCCCTCTCTCCCTCCCTTCACTCTCTCTACCGCGCTCTCTCTCTCTCTCTCTCTCTCTCTCTCTTTCTCTACTGCTCTCTCTCTCTCTCTCTCTCTCTTTCTCTACTGCTCTCTCTCTCTCTCTCTCTCTCTCTCTCTCTTTATGGACTGCTCTCTCTCTCTCTCTCTCTCTCTCTCTCTCTTTCTCTACTGCTCTCTCTCTCTCTCTCTCTCTCTCTCTCTCTCTCTCTCTTTCTCTACTGCTCTCTCTCTCTCTCTCTCTCTCTCTCTCTCTCTCTTTATGGACTGCTACCTGTACAACTAGTATTCCCTGGCTTTCCTTCTCTACAAGGGCCAGGGTTCACGTAATCCCTTAACTTCATTGGTATGTCTGTGTACAACAGGGTCGATGGCCTCATTGAATATTACTCCAGAAGGTGAATCTCATGAGCTGCCACAGTGAGAGACTGTTTGTTAGAGGGCTGGACTAATGGACCACAACATGAGGGGGTTGTGTTTCTATCAGATGACCTCAAAACCATATCAAACACACAGAAAATTGCCTCCTTTGATGGACTAAAAGAGGTTGCTGTGCCCTGAAAGCAGAGGGAGGAACAATCCTCGGGGATTTGGGGAGATATCCTACTTCAGATATCCTACTTCAGATATCCTACTTCAGACATCCTACTTCAGACATCCTACTTCAGACATCCTACTTCAGACATCAGGATCAGAGGGAAAGTCAACGCTGAGCTGTGAGCGTATTTTCATTATGAAGACAATAAAGTCAACTTCCAATATTCCAGAATCATAGCAATGGATCGGAGATACGGATCCTGAAGCCTACCGCGATATTGGAATATTAAAATGGCTTTGTCCCAGGTTGAACCAAGACTCATTCATCAATGACAAATATCCCAACACTCCCATTGTGATGGCACAGCTTCCCCCAGCAGCAGAACAGCCAAAGGGCGAGATCCTGATAATGACCATGTGCTGTACAGAGGCATCGGGGGACTAATCTATCTAATTCACATTTAGCCCACTAATGAAAAGTCTAATGTTCTGATCGGATCTCCCGTTAGAACAGTGGTTCTCAAACTTTTTCTGTCAGGCCCCTCTTTGGAGGAAATATTTTTTGGGGCCCCCCCTCGCCCCAACAAAACAGTCATGAAATGGGTCTCATGAAATGTATTGAAATCTTGAGACTATTTTTCAAAAACAAAGAAAAATACAATACAACCACTTTGCCTGAACAGTAATAATTAAAGTTCGCTAGATTACTACACGAGTCTATGTGCTATTTCTCAAAAGTACTTCAATAACTCAATAACTATTCTCCATTAGTCATAAAAATGTGCTTTATACAATATCAAGTGCAGCCTCTTAACATGCTATATTTGTCAATAAAAATGATGTACTTCAATAACTCAATAACTATTCTCCATTAGTCTTCATAGAAAAATGAAGAAAAAGGTGCTTTATACAATATCAAGTGCAGCCTCTTAACATGCTATATTTGTCAATAAAAATGATGTACTTCAATAACTCAATAACTATTCTCCATTAGTCTTCATAGAAAAATGAAGAAAAAGGTGCTTTATACAATATCAAGTGCAGCCTCTTAACATGCTATATTTGTCAATAAAAATGATGTACTTCAATAACTCAATAACTATTCTCCATTAGTCTTCATAGAAAAATTAAGAAAAAGGTGCTTTATAAAATATAAGGTGCAGCCTCTCAACATGCTACATCTGTCAATATGTACTTAAATAACTCAATAACTATTCTCCATTTTCTTTATAAAATAAAATGTGCAGCCCCAACATCTGTCAATAACAATGCTCTGTAAGTCTGTTTCTAAAATAGAGGGAAATAATGAAACAGTCTTTGCTAGCTAGAACAATAAAATACAATACAATTCTGCTGCTCTGCTACTCAGACAGTGCTTTGTCAAACATAAAAACATTTTTTAAAAATGTGTGCAATCACTTTGCCAGTTTGCAATCTTGAGAAAAAATGAGAATAAGAAAATGCAGGTATTTGGCAAAAAAGATGAACAAGTCAAAATGTCTGAGTCTTTCACAGCGGCCTAGTGGCTGTAGTGGGCTTGCTTTACACGGCACATTTTTTCCAAGCGGGGTTGCAGGCTTGATACCGCCACTCTCAGGTCATGCTCAATGTTGAGCTTCGATCTGTGCTTTGTTTTTAGTGAGGCTACAGCTGAAAAACCAATCTCACAAAGATAGGAGGTGGCGAAAGGAAGAAGGATGCCCACTGCCCTACGAGTGGATGCTCCTTCTCCACACCAAGCCAGAATTCACTTGTCGTTTTAGAAGTAAACCTCAGCCTCAGGGTGGAGTCCGATGTCAGCTCAATGAACTGGTCCTCTTCAGCAGAGCTGAAATCGGCAGGTGCTGCAGATAGGCAAAATAATACAAAATGTATTTGTAACTTCACATTAAACACAACAAAATTAAATTTTACAACAATTCATTACAGTTGGTAAGTATAGGCTATTTATTTATTTATTTATCATACATACAGCATAAATAAAATGTATTTACAGCACAAGTCATAATTAGTCAGTCAAACTAAAATAGCAACCTTCTGCGTTGATGAATGAAGGTGTCAGACAACGGTTAGGTTCCTAACAGGTGTCCTTGTCTGACGCCTTCATTCATCAATCAAACACTAACAATAAAACCCTGGGCCGGGCTGGCCTTGACCTTTGACCTTGCCCTGGACACACCCACCCACACACACACACACACACACACACACACACACACACACACACACACACACACACACACACACACACACACACACACACACACACACACACACACACACACACACACACCATACAGGAGGAAGTGAGATTCAATGTTATTATTAGAGGGGGAAATCATTTAGATTTATCGGATGGATGGAAGATATATATATATAGAGAGAAAGAAAGACATGTTTTGCTCTCCTAACATCTCTCTCTGTCCTTCAACAGACAAGCTCTTTGTCCTCATCCTATCATCTGCCTGAACTGCTACACCAGGGGCTGTATACAAATACTACCTCCACCAATGGCTCAAATGCGCAAAAGGTCTGGTGGTCTACCAACGCACCAAATTTGGCCTTCATTAAGCCAATAGAAAGACCGTTGAAAAAAGCCATTGGCTTCATCAATCATCCCCCACAGCACCACCCCCCATCCACCCCCCCCCACCCCCCCACTGATTGCACTTGACACATTTCTGTTTCAGAGCTATGCCTCACAGCCCGTTCTGAAAATGCTGAAAATTGCTGAAAATCTAATAATCTAATCATTTAATAATCTAATAATCTAATAATTTGCTGAAAATCTAATAATAACAAATACTTCTACTCTGTAAATTCACTCCCACCAAGGCCAGGTTTGGGTCGTTGTTATTCCAGGCTTACATGTGCTGTGCGCAGTAGCCTGGGGACAAGGTTACGTAAGCTCTGTCACATCCTGGCCTCTTGGGGAAGCAGGCACGTGGGGGAGCGGAGTGTCTAAAGGTACCATATGACCCAACAAACATGTTGAAGTTGCTATGGTGACATGGTCATATTTACATTGGTGACATTAAGCAGACGCTTCTGCCCAAAGCGACTTACAGTAGGCGCACGTGTCTAGAGTAAGTGAATCAACAATGCATCAGTCATCGTCAAGTAAACACCTTCATGTGCTTTCCGACGGCAAACCTATTTTTTATTAGTCATTATAATCTCCCACGCTTCGCGTTTGACCAGCGGGTCTGTTGATTGCTTTTGTCTCGAGTCTAAACATCGCTGCGTGGCCAGACAATGAAGTAACGTTGCCAGGGGAACGTAGTGGGCGCAGCAGTGGGAGGGAGAGCGAGGAGAATGTTGAACAGCTGCACACTTTTTACGTGTAAAACATGATAAAACACTTGTTGAACACTTTTGTCACACAGGTGAGTAATCTACGTGTCTTTCACTCAGAGAAATGCTGCTGGATAATTGGTCAGTTCGTTGTGTGTGTGTATTTAAACCCCCTCGTTCGTTTGTGTCAGTGTGGCCGGCCACAGGGAGGGACACAGTCCAGAGGCGTGGTGGACGTTCTGTGCAGAGAACATGTTTACGCCATGTTGATGACACATGAGCACATGCCAAGAAACGTTTGTGCAGAGAGGTATTCACTCCTGAAGCGTCCAAATCCCAGAAATCACGCCCCTCTACTGGGGTACGGAAGTCAAGGTTCCCCGTTGACCCTCACTACAAATAGCTTATTTGGCCACTTTTGACATTTGCTGTTGTTGTGTGTTTCGATAAACTTTTTCATGTGTTTGGGGTGTCACTATCAACATAGTTTGCAGTCATCACCATCAATCACCTGTATCGTAGTTAAAAGATGACTGTACCCCACTGGGAACCCCACTTCTGTAACCCGGTCGAGGGGGGTCTGAAAAGTGAGGATCTATTGGTATAGATCTAGACCTTGCCACTGGGGAAGCAGCACTTCCTGTGTGTTTAGCAGACGCCTTTATCCAAAGCGACGTACAACAAGTACATCTGTCTAAGTGAATCATCTATCCATCAGTCATCATAGGATAGAAATCTATGCGAGGACCAGGGGCTATTAGCAGTCACAATTTGGGGAGATTGAACACCAGACAGGCGGTAGCGTTCTGGATGAGCTGCAGAGGTCTGATGGCGGAGGCGGGGAGACCGGCCAAGAGTGCGTTGCAGTAGTCAAGGTGGGAGATCACAAGTGTCTGGATCAAGAGTTGTGCTGCTTCTCTGGTGAGGAACGGGCGTATCCTTCTGATGTTGTAGAGGAAGAATCTACAGGAGCGTGCTGTCGCTGTGATGTTCGCCGCACAGGATAAGTGGTTGTCAAGGATCACTCCAAGATTCTTGGCTTTCTGGGAGGAGGTCACAGTAGAGTTCTCTACTGTGATGGAGAAGTCTTGGAGAGGGCAGGCTTTCCCAGAGAGGAAGAGCAGATCAGTCTTGTTAAGGTTGAGCTTGAGGTGGTGGGCTGACATCCAAGCAGAAATGTCTTGAAGACACGCAGAGACACGTGTTGCCACATGTGAGTCAGAGGGGGGGAAAGAGAGAAAGAGTTGAGTGTCATCTGTGGAGCTGTGGTAGGAGAAATCATGTGAGGAAATTACAGAGCCAAGAGATTTGGTATAGAGGGAGAACAGCAAGGGCCCTAGGACAGAGCCCTGGGGGACCCCAGTGGTGAGGGGTCATGGAGAGGACAGCGATCCTCTCCACGTCACCTGGTAAGAGCGATCGACCAGGTAGGATGCAAACCAGGAGAATGCAGAACCAGAGATACCCAGATGCTCTATTTTGGTTTGTTTGTTTGGGTTGTGGCTTTAACTCACAAACTGACAAAGAATTCCGGAACACTCACCACCAAAGTCTTTTATGTGGTGGTTACCTAGCAACAATACTTTAACTAGCTACAAAATGAAGCTTCATAATTTATGCATTTTTGGTGAATTAAGTCACCCTTGTCACTCTAGAATGTTGACAATTTGGGCGACTTTATTCACCCTTATAACTAAATGAGTTAACTTGCATTTTTCAAACAGAAAAGAGAGCTCAACCCAGATGAATACAAGGAAACGTTATATCAAACCTGCCTCTGCTTCACACTGCCTGCTCAACCCAGATTGTACAATGTTTCCACCTTGTGACACTTTCACTTTCAAGCGTCTTTGAGAGTTTTGAAAAGCGCTGTACAAATAAAATGTTTTAATGTTTTATAACCTCAATCGATACTGTATGCCAATTCAGAAAGCACACAGAGGATATCAGTCCACAGAGGTACACGGCTCAGCACAGCATAATAACAATGATTCCACGGCGGAGGTGAGGGGAGATTCAGCCACACGCGGCACACATCCTCCTCAACAGCAGAACAGCTACGTCGCCTGCAGTGATCTGATCAGAGGCGCTAGGCTACGTCGCCTGCAGTGATCTGATCAGAGGTGCTAGGCTACGTCGCCTGCAGTGATCTGATCAGAGGTGCTAGGCTACGTCGCCTGCAGTGATCTGATCAGAGGTGCTAGGCTACGTCGCCTGCAGTGATCTGATCAGAGGCGCTAGGCTACGTCGCCTGCAGTGATCTGATCAGAGGTGCTAGGCTACGTCGCCTGCAGTGATCTGATCAGAGGTGCTAGGCTACGTCGCCTGCAGTGATCTGATCAGAGGCGCTAGGCTACGTCGCCTGCAGTGATCTGATCAGAGGTGCTAGGCTACGTCGCCTGCAGTGATCTGATCAGAGGTGCTAGGCTACGTCGCCTGCAGTGATCTGATCAGAGGCGCTAGGCTACGTCGCCTGCAGTGGTCTGATCAGAGGCGCTAGGCTACGTCGCCTGCAGTGATCTGATCAGAGGTGCTAGGCTACGTCGCCTGCAGTGATCTGATCAGAGGTGCTAGGCTACGTCGCCTGCAGTGATCTGATCAGAGGCGCTAGGCTACGTCGCCTGCAGTGATCTGATCAGAGGCGCTAGGCTACGTCGCCTGCAGTGGTCTGATCAGAGGTGCTAGGCTACGTCGCCTGCAGTGATCTGATCAGAGGTGCTAGGCTACGTCGCCTGCAGTGATCTGATCAGAGGCGCTAGGCTACGTCGCCTGCAGTGATCTGATCAGAGGTGCTAGGCTACGTCGCCTGCAGTGATCTGATCAGAGGTGCTAGGCTACGTCGCCTGCAGTGATCTGATCAGAGGCGCTAGGCTACGTCGCCTGCAGTGGTCTGATCAGAGGCGCTAGGCTACGTCGCCTGCAGTGATCTGATCAGAGGTGCTAGGCTACGTCGCCTGCAGTGATCTGATCAGAGGTGCTAGGCTACGTCGCCTGCAGTGATCTGATCAGAGGTGCTAGGCTACGTCGCCTGCAGTGATCTGATCAGAGGCGCTAGGCTACGTCGCCTGCAGTGGTCTGATCAGAGGTGCTAGGCTACGTCGCCTGCAGTGATCTGATCAGAGGTGCTAGGCTACGTCGCCTGCAGTGATCTGATCAGAGGCGCTAGGCTACGTCGCCTGCAGTGGTCTGATCAGAGGTGCTAGGCTACGTCGCCTGCAGTGATCTGATCAGAGGTGCTAGGCTACGTCGCCTGCAGTGATCTGATCAGAGGTGCTAGGCTACGTGTAAATTGAAGGGACCCCCTCCTTTGCTGTCCAAGTACGATCCTAGCTGCCACCATTAGCCCTACGCACGCACGCACACACACACACACACACACACACACACACACACACACACACACACACACACACACACACAGGGGACTCATGGAGTACAAGGAAGATAAACAGGAACCCTTGCTGTCAAGCCAAGCCAATCATGAGAGAGGTTTTTTTTTATTTCTTTTTTTATTTCTTTTTATTTTTTTATAGTTTGTTTAGAGAACCATCATACCTGTGTTTAGAAAGGTAACCATCATACCTGTGTTTAGAAAGGTAACCATCATACCTGTGTTTAGAAAGGTGTCCATCATACCTGTGTTTAGAAAGGTATCCATCATACCTGTGTTTAGAAAGGTATCCATCATACCTGTGTTTAGAAAGATATCCATCATACCTGTGTTTAGAAAGGTAACCATCATACCTGTGTTTAGAAAGGTATCCATCATACCTGTGTTTAGAAAGGTATCCATCATACCTGTGTTTAGAAAGGTAACCATCATACCTGTGTTTAGAAAGGTGTCCATCATACCTGTGTTTAGAAAGGTATCCATCATACCTGTGTTTAGAAAGGTATCTCTCTGGCGTTGCAGAGGTACAGAACAGCTGCACTATCAGGTTCCGCTGCCTCCTAATGGAGGCTAAATAAACAGCGTTACCGTAGCGATGACTGAGCATCAGTGGGGAACTCAACACGCGTCTGATGCCGCTCCTCATTCCATCCCACGCATTACAATGAGCCCGTCCTCCGATTTCTACCTCCACCAGCCTCCCCCGAGACGGAGCATATCGTGCAAGGAAATGACTCACCCGGAGGCCAGTGGAGACCTGATTGTTGTAAACCATTAGTGCAGCAGGGTGTGCCAAATGTGTGTACTGGACCTTTCAGAATGCACTTCTGTATCTCTAATTCAGACACAGAAGATATTACATGTCTCTGTGAATACGGGGCCGCAGAGACAGCCTGAGAAGCCAGGCTCACCACAGGGCTAAACTGACCCGTACAGCGCTGGCTCAGACACGCTTTCCCTCGCGCTGCGCTCTCCAGCCCTGTCACCACAACTCTGGTGGAAGCCCAGCCAGCTCAGCCCAGTACAGCTCAGCCCAGTACAGCTCAGCCCAGTACAGCTCAGCCCAGCCAGGTCAGCCCAGTACAGCTCAGCCCAGTACAGCTCAGCCCAGTACAGCTCAGCCCAGCCAGGTCAGCCCAGTACAGCTCAGCCCAGCCAGGTCAGCCCAGTACAGCTCAGCCCAGCCAGGTCAGCCCAGTACAGCTCAGCCCAGTACAGCTCAGCCAGGTCAGCCCAGTACAGCTCAGCCCAGTACAGCTCAGCCCAGTACAGCTCAGCCCAGCCAGGTCAGCCCAGTACAGCTCAGCCCAGTACAGCTCAGCCCAGTACAGCTCAGCCAGGTCAGCCCAGTACAGCTCAGCCCAGTACAGCTCAGCCCAGTACAGCTCAGCCCAGCCAGGTCAGCCCAGTACAGCTCAGCCCAGTACAGTTCAGCTCGGTTCAGCTTGGTTCAGCTCGGTTCAGCTCGGTTCAGCTCAGCTTGGTTCAGCTCAGCTTGGTTCAGCTCAGCTTGGTTCAGCTTGGTTCAGCTTGGTTCAGCTCGGTCCAGCTCAGCTCGGTTCAGCTCGGTTCAGCTCGGTTCAGCTCAGCTTGGTTCAGCTCAGCTTGGTTCAGCTTGGTTCAGCTCAGCTTGGTTCAGCTCAGCTTGGTTCAGCTCAGCTTGGTTCAGCTTGGTTCAGCTCAGCTTGGTTCAGCTCAGCTTGGTTCAGCTCGGTTCAGCTCGGTTCAGCTCGGTTCAGCTCAGCTTGGTTCAGCTCAGCTCGGTTCAGCTCGGTTCAGCTCGGTCTGGTTCAGCTCGGTCTGGTTCAGCTCGGTCTGGCTCCGTAGCGTGAACCAGGGCTAAGAGACTGACAGGATGTGGCATTTTCTGAATGCCCGAAGCACTTCCTGTCTCTGGCCCCTCCCTTTCACCTAATCATCTGAACCTGTGATTGCTGCCCACGCCATTCAGGGCACGTGCCAGGGAGGTGGGGGATCACTGAAACTGGTTTGCCCTTTTCTGATAGGTGTTCCATTTCTGTCATGTCAGATTGCTGTCTTTGATTGACATAGATGTTATCTCTGAAACCGGGCCTGGCAGCATGAGGATATTATATTGGAATAGATTGCTTAGAGAAAGGATCAGGGGTGTTATTGAAATGCTGCCTGATAAGGAGCAGGATCCAGAGGACAGTCGTGTTATGAAGAGGTTTTAAACCCTAGCTGTATTCTAAAGCATCATGGATGTAAAAATAATTACATTTGCAGGTTTGGTATGCTACTTGCGTCAGCCATATTCATGTCAGGATTTTCTGTATAAGTTCTGTATAATTTTAAATGTTTTATGTTTGCTCATATATAATGTTTTTTCTTGTCTCTATGTTCACCTGCCCGGAGGCTGCAGACGGAAATTAACTGTTGGCTAAACCATATTTTCATCTTTTCTCAAGTGTGTCAGACTTTGTTGTTTTGTTGTACTGTCCTGTTCATTGTCCCTGTTCAAAAAAACTTACTAATAACACAGCGACACTTCCCTCTTCTCGCAGTATAAGAAACCAGGCAACAAGTTAGCAGACTTCCTCTTACAATTCAAACCACATCATGCTGTGTGCTTGCTTTCTATTGTAGATAAAGCAGACCCCCAGGGAGACTAGCGGCTGGCTCCAAGTGCACACGGCTGCAGAAGGGTTGCTTAGTTTCCTCAGCTTCTGGAATAATTCAAAACTGGCTCTCTACTCTCTCTTTCTCAAAGTTATCCTTGGAGGCAAACACATTGTTCATTTATGCAAAAAACTAGCTGGAATAAATGTAATTTATTCAGCATTTAAGGCCTTGAAAATGTACATGGTCTGTGTGACCAATTTGGTTGAACCGCTAATTGCTTACTTTCTAAAGTTGTCTTTGATATGCATACGCGGGAGCGTAATTTTCGGTTATATTAAAATTATTTCACTTAACATTCATTTCATCAGACACCAAACAAAGTCGTGGCAAGTGTCTCAAAATTAATCTCATATCCTTATCAACTGACAATGACCCACATATGTGATTAAGTTTAAAAGTTTGAATGTCCTGAGATACAGGACAGTGTATGACAGTACAATACATTCTTCATTTTGCAAGCTCTCCTCATCATGATACAGCATGATTCACAAAACCTTATAAACACCAATTCCACTTCAACCATGACTGTGGGTTTAGTTCCCTAACAGGCTGTATATGGAGCAGACCAGGGGAGGCTGGTGGAGGCAGAAATCAGAGGATGGGCTCATTGTAATGCATGGTATGGAGTGAGGAATGGTATATCAAACCATGATACCATTCCTCATTCGTTTGATACCGTTCCCTATTCCATTCCATGCATTACAACGAGCCCGTCCTCCGATTTCCACCTCCGTCAGCCTCCCCTGGATCAGACAGAGCTGCGAATGGCATAGACAGACTGACATCTCTGACACCCATATTGAAGCTCACACAATAATCTCCATGTCTGTCACGGCTAAACAACTGTGGATGTGTAGCCGAGGAGAGAGGAGAAAGCTAAAACAAATAAATCAAATTCCCCCTTTATTCTCCCTCCTGATGAGTAAAGCGGGTGTTCGTCAGGTAAAGCGACTGACTACGTGAGTCATGCCAGTCAAGGCCATTAGATTCTCAGCCAATCTCTGCAGCCTTGCGGGCAGCTGGCTGTGTGTTGGAGCTAATGAATAATTCTAGGGCTGTGAATCACTGGCCTGCCCTTCAAGGCACGAGAGGGAAATTATAATATTCTCGATCCCTTCGGGTGTGTTTGGGCGATTATTTCCTTCCGTCGTGACCAGCATTGACAACGTTAACGTCCTTTATTGACATGCTCTGCACTAATCACACAGGGCCTCAACAGCGTTAAACACAGTACAATAAACTTCCTAAATGCTCTAAAACACCCTCATTAAATACACAATATAAATACGATACAAATGCTGGAATAGCAATAGATTATGACATTAACAATACACCAAGGGTAGGTGTTAGTGGGCGGGGAGTCCAGCAGTCGGAGGGTGTAATGGTTGACAGGTGGAGGTGTGGGAATTCACTCTGGGACTTCGCCAACTTCCCACGGACTTTGCTTTTGCGTAACTTTTTCTCTTCCAGAAGCTGAGATTGATATACTGAGATTTAATATCAGGGCACAACATTTACACTACATTCACATTTATGGCATTTAGCAGACGCCTTTATCCAAAGCGACTTACAACAAATACATTTGTCTAAGTAAGTGAATCATCTATCCAACAGTCATCATAAGATAAAGTAATATATGGTAGGACCCGGGGCTGTTGGCAGTCATTTTCTTTTACAGGAGAAAAACTTGTACAGGGGGGTAGTGGGGGTGAAGAGGTCTCTAGGGTTAGGGTTAGGGTTAGTACAGGGGGGGGTAGTGGGGGTGAAGAGGTCTTTAGGAGGGACAGTTGAAATGTAGCCTGAAGAGATGGGTCTTCAATCTACGACGGATGGTTTATCTTAGTTTAAGTTCTGATTAAAGTGCTCTCTCTATGATGTGATAGACTCCTCTGTGTCTAATGCTCTACATCTATCTCAAGTGTTTACAAAGGCACAGGGAACCAGAAGAGGTTTTATCCTGAATCCAGAGGCTCTGTTCAAATCTGTCTCTCACTGTATGGACTACGGTCCTCTGTGGCTCAGTTGGTAGAGCATGGCGCTAACAACACTTAGGTTGGGGGTTTGATTCCCGTTGGGACCATATATACTGAAAAATGTATGCACTCACTGCAATGTAAGTCGCTTTGGATGAAAGCGTCAGCTAAATGGCATATATTATCCTCTGCCCTTCACCAGTGCTCTCTCTGTGCTCAGAATGCTTTCTCTCCTGAGGGGATTCTAGCTCCAGAACGTCCAGAACATTCTACCACTCTGCTCTGTGGGTTCTGGCTATGCCCACAACACTCCTCCTCCTCTCCTCCCCCTCTCTTCCCTCCCTAGACTCCGGCCTCGTCAAAGAGCAGTGCATCCTGTGTGAGCTCTCAGGTCTCCAGGTTAGACAGACATCTGCTGCTGTTTACATTCTCACTTCTCCTTGGTGTGTTGTCTGTCATTGCTGTTTGCCTGCCTGTGTACTGTGACACACATCCTGAACACTGGGGACTCAGAGGTACAGGGTATTACTGATCTGAGGGGTGTAGTCATGGGGAAAATCATTAGTGTCTGCATAGGGTGGGATGGATGCCAGAGGGACAAGGATTTCTCTGCACATAACGATACTGTGTCCATCTGCAGTTGAACTGGATGGGACATTATGAAACTGCTATGGTTCATTGAAAATGGGTCCCTGACGGTTTGGTCAAGAGACCGTAGCCCTGAAAAATATTGTATGAATGTATAAAAAAGGGTTGTTATTTCTGAATGGTTTTATTTCAATTCCAAACTGTTGGAGCACAGGGCCGAAAGAAGAAAACAAATGCCTTTTCCCAATACTTAACCCAAAAAAATAATCGGAAAATATTCTCACTATCAGCACCAATGTTCTGCCTTCTGTAGCCTCCGTAAACTAGAACACACTTCAGTTCAGTCCTGCCATGAGTGGGTGGCTGCTTGGTAGGAAAGTGCCGTCCTCATCTTGGTGATTACCGCTGTGATTCCACTGTGATAAAAATGGCTTTTATGTGAACAAATGGTGCATGAATCTCATTGAACCGCAACTGAACCCAACAGCCAGATGTTAACTAGTCAGACTCTAGTCCAGTGAATCCTTCTGCTGTATTGCTGAGACCAAAAAGAAGAAAAGAAGTTCCTGCTGTAGATAAATGCCATAAATGTAAATGTAGATATACCCTCTATATTCTTTTGAGTTCCATATACTACAATGTATGTGACAGCCAGTCCAGCCAACTCTATAACCAATGGAAGCATGTTTTAAGCATATGGATGCTACTCAGCCACAGCTTTTTGATCTGCCGGTTGTTTGTTTTGGATCATGAGCTGAGAAATAACATCTGTGACAGCAAATGAAAAGTTAGAGATAAAGATTCATCTCCTATCTACTGTCTGCTGTCTCTGAATAATGTAACAGTGTGATATCACACCTGTCTGTCCTGTGCATAATTATATTTCCTTTCCATTTAATTCCCGTCAATACAGGGACATGAAAATGAAGGTCTATTTCAGGTGCGGGGACATGGCTGTCCACCTGATGCAGTCAAGCTGATTCTCTCTCTCCCTCTTCCCATCTGTGATGCATTGTATCTGTTCTCATTACTCGCTTTGCCAGCCATGGTGCCAACCAACCATGGTGCCAACCAGCCACGGTGCCAACCAACCACGGTGCCAGCCTGCCACCCGACCACCCCCCCCCCAGAGCAGGAGGACAGCCATGATTACCCCCCCCCCTTTCAGCACCTTCCATCCAGCGCCTCTGTGCATCTCTATGGTGTCGTCAAACCACACGGCTTCAATTAAATTTTGGGCAATGCTGCATTTCTCAAGTCCCAGTTTGCTCAGTGGGTTTTATTCATATCTCCCCCCCACACAGCCCTCCTCGTGACATCTTAAAAAACCAAAAAGGATTCCAGGGAATGTGATCGTTATCGAAGAAGCAATTACGTAGCAGTGACCACCATTACTTTGACACATGCATTTCCTCAGACTGGGTCAGAGAACTACACCTGAGTGGGTCAGCTCCGGTGTTGTCAAGGGCCTGTAGCGTAATAGGTAATGGCTGACTCACACCTCTAATTACCCTAATGAACCCAGTGGTTGATTCACATAATTGGTCTCTGAAGTGGGCGATGAGCTTGCATGTGTAGATGATGGTCAATCAAGTTTAGCAGAAGCATCTCTTTGTGGAGTGAAAAACACATACAAGTTCAAGACGAGATGGAGACTTCAGATAAAAACACATCATCAAAAGCATCACTCGTAAATAACAGTATTGATTAGCTCGTTGTTAAAAAGTACGGTGGGTTTTTTTCTCAGGTCATGTCCCCAGATGGAGCAGAAAACAGTTCAGTCTGGACACTCACGTCAGTTAAACCGTTTATTGCATGAAAATGGTAATACATTTAAGCTTGGTGTAACTGGATGGCTCCACTCTGTAGAGCTCCCTGCCTGGAGTTAAACGACCACAACATACAAGAATACAATATGGCAGGGAGCCCATGACTTATCAACCCCCCCGTAGGTAGGCTACGGAGAGACCGAGCGGGTGGAGGCAGGGGGTGGTGAGTGGGTTCACCACACAAAACATACTCTCAAAGCCAGTTACTACTGTTGAATGCTATGGATTAATGAAAACTTGCCTGCCTTCAAGCCTCTGTCCCATGACCATGTGATGGGGGTTTTTGCATGCGTGAGAACCAGCTTTCCTGTCACCTGATGGACAGCTCTGCCGTGCCTGAATAACTAACGCTGTTCTATTGCTGCCTATACTGTATAACCTCATTAATAATGTAGTCCTAGCCTCCTCCCATTGTGTCCTACATGCTCTACAGTGAACTCCATAAACCTGTTTCACAGATCTAGATGAAGAATAATCCCAGACCAAATGCGTCTTCGACTTCAGCTTCTTTTGAACTGCAAGGTTACCCTCCTGAGGCTGGGAGGGAAATTTGTGGGAATTATAAGCTGAAACTTTATCTGTGTAACCTCGCAATCCCATAATCTAATCTCGCAACCGAGTTTGATTTAGTGAGACGAGTTTATCTGAAGTTTGACCCTCGCCCAGTCGCCCCTCCTTTGTCCTTCTCCCCCCCCTCTTCTTCCTCCTGTACCCCCCCTCGTATCAGGGACAGCCAGCCCTGTCGTGACGTCTGTTTGTGTAATTGGTTCAGTGAAGGTCAGGGATAGCTGATACCTCCAGTCCTCAGAGCGTATGAAACATGTACGGGCATCAGCAGGGTTGTCCGCTGAGAATGTCAGGACAGTTGACATACAGTAAGGAGAGGGCAGGCTGTCCCTGACATGAAGGGAAGAGAGGCAGGGTGCTCAGTGGCGTAGCACACTAAGGCGCATACCATATCATCACAAGGTCCCTGGTTCCATTCTGGCCATCGACATATCCTGCATGTCATCCCTCCTCTCTCTCTCTCTCTCCCATCCTTCCTGTCAATCTCTATTGTCTCTATCCCAATAAAGCAGAAATGCCCTAAAAACATATATTTAAAAAAAAGGGAAGAGAGGAGGTCATAGAGACGAGGCAGGCGTGAGAGCTGCCATTACAGGATGACAGCAGGACAGTTACAGGATGACAGCCTGACAGTTACAGGATGACAGCCTGACAGTTACAGGATGACAGCAGGACAGTTACAGGATGACAGCCTGACAGTTACAGGATGACAGCCTGACAGTTACAGGATGACAGCAGGACAGTTACAGGATGACAGCAGGACAGTTACAGGATGACAGCCTGCTCTCGGTACAAAGACACCAAACAATTGTCGTGAGGAGACATTCGAAGGCAGATTTACCGAGACAATTTTCCGCAATTGTCAAAAAATGGATTTCAATGAAACAGCTTTTTTAAATTTAATTTACCGATGCTGATAATTAGCCCAAAATATGTTTTGAGAGTCGATAACCATCCTCTGATTAAAGTTATCTCTCAGACACCGTCCGCCCATGTCGGTAATAATGTCTCTCTGTAATGTGAACGCAGAGAGATGTATTGCCATGTGAAACCACCACAAAATGAATTAGAAATGCTGTCTCCGGTGTGGGCGTTTTCACGGCCCTTGAGGGAGGCCCCCCATTCCCCTGTTGACATCATCACCCTAGTGGATATGTTGCGGTAGGAATCTCTCTCCCGTGTGTGTGTGTGCACATCAGTGGAGGCTGGTGGGGGAAGAGATCAGAGGACGGGCTCATTGTAATGCGTGGAATGGAATGGAATCAGGAATGGTATCAAACACACATGTTTCATACCATTCCATTCCTCATTCCATTCCATGCATTACAATGAGCCCGTCCTCTGATCTCCACCTCCACCCACTGTCTATATGCACTGCAACTAAAACCATTGCTAGCCAACAATAATATAATCTCTTTTGTTTTGTTCTGCTCCGCTTGTGTTTGCAATGGCCAAACAAAGATTACAAGCCCAATATGAAGACCATAGATAATAAAACATAGGGCATGGCTTTCAGAGGAGACGTTAAGGGCTATCATATGCTTCACTGGGTCAATTTATTATCTGAAACTGTCCTGAGGCATCAATTTTCAGACTGTAAAGGACAATGTAATATTATTTTATGTTAACATCCGGATAATCAAATAAAGGATAGTTCCTTATCATCTTGAGACTATCCTTGGGCATACATTTGAGGACAATATATGATTATTTTATGTTAACGTTTGGATGCTCTCAAATAAAGGACATGTTTCTAGATCCTTATCATTAAAGCACTGCTCCGTACTCAGGATCTCTTCTGATCTCTGCATAACTCCAACATCACTCGGCTGATTCTGTTGACTTGACTTCATCGATGGCTATAGATTTAGTTCTGGTATGCTGCCATATATCTGTTTAAACAATGATGAAATCTAATGTTTATGTATGAGTATTGATTTGAAAAAGGAAATCTATATTTGGTCAGACACAGTACCCTGGGATGGACAGATGAACCTACGGGTGGCCAGGAATGCCTGAGGTGGAGTTGTGTGCCTCTGCAAACATATTGTATCTATCACTCACTACCTTGATGGAAAATGTTCACTGACACACACACACACACACACACACACACACACACACACACACACACACACACACACACACACACACACACACACAGGCATGCATGCCACACAAATGCGCGCACGCACGCACGCACGCACGCACGCACGCACGCACGCACGCACGCACGCACGCACGCACACACACACACACACACAGGCATGCATGCCACACACACACACACACACACAGGCATGCATGCCACACACACACACACACACACACACACACACACACACACACACACACACACACACACACACACACACACACACACACTCAAAACAACCATCTCATATCTAAAACCATGTCTGCAACAGCAGCTATTTGATATGATACCTTTGATGGAAGATGGGCATACGGAATTGCACTAGTTGCCATGACACCCATCTCTACAAGCCCTTTGTAATTTTGGAGCATCAGAGGAAGCACTCTCTGCTTGTTTGAGGTCCCTTTGCACTATGGCGCTTTGTTGATGACACCTAGAATGGTTGGTGGTAACTGAGCTGGATTGAAGGACTGTAGGCTACTTCATACAGCGTGGGAGGGAGAGACGCTTGTTTTCCCCAACAGGGAACTAATAGTTGGGCTACTCTGCTATTCCTAGTGTAGTGGAGGTGGTTTGAATCACGCTCTCATGATGGGTAGCCCTGCCTGAGACCTCTTAACTCAAAAGTCAGCCTTGTACCTTGAGAAAGTCCTCTTGGTATAATGGTAGACACTTGGGTCTTCCACTCCAGAGACCCGGGTTCGAACCCTGTCTGTTGCATTAGCCTACATAATGTCCTGTGCGTTCAGGTGGAGAGACCACTAGCCAGGCTCTTTCTAATGCACTCCTGTGTTCAAACCACAAACAGCGCCTTTCATAGCATTACAAATGTGAAAGAGCTGGTATTTTGCAGTGAGTAGCATACATACGTTAATATTAAAATACAGTATTATAATTTGGTGCAGTCTAGAGTCAATGAATGATAAGGAATTACAATTCCACCTTGCTATGTAGGCAAAGCCAGACACACAACGAATGATTAATGGGACAGCGTTTCATCCAAGAGTGTTGTATCGCCAAATGACATGTCATTACTCCTAAAAGATGTTTGTAATTTGGTAGAGGGTGTTGTGGAGAGTGCATGGGGGGGGAAGTCATTTCGCAGCTGTGAAACTCCGAAGCTGTGAAACACGACGGAACAGTTCAGCCTTTTGATATTAGATATGATGTATCGAACCCGGCTGGATGTTTCATCAAAACCCTGACTTAGCCACGGGATGGAAGTAAGTCCATTAGGAAAAGCCAGACAGTCAGCAAGACTGCCTTAATCATACATTTTACCAGCCTACGTACACTATGATAAAGGTCCACTCTGGTTCATTCCACCTTAGTTTGGTTTCAGCTATGATAAGCTTTTGGCCATGTTGACCTGACTTTCAGCCGACAGCGCATTCCTGGATGGGCGTTGATGGAGGGATGAGATGCGGTCAGAAGGACGATGGATGGCTGGCACCTCCGACCACGTGATCAGGCGCACAAAGCATCGGTTTATAAATAATAACCGCGTGTCTCAGACAGACACATCGCAATCTCTTCACTTGTCATGATAAAGACGCTCACCAGCACAAAGGGGGGAAAACACACACTTTGAATTAACTACAAATAATTAACAAACAACTTCAGATAGACTTTGTTGATTTTGTTTGCAACTGTTGATATCAATAAGGATGCCGGGGCGCGGATGAGACTATTCACTTGCTCTTGTCCGCTTCTAATAATTCAAAACTGGGACACGATGGACCGATGCAAGCTCTTTGTACTAAGAATGTGAAGGTAATCTTTTTGTCATTTTATACACTGAAATACCACGTTATTTAATGCATATTTGCTTTGGATGATAGTACACTAACTAGCAAACACCGTTTATCTTTTAATGACTGTTTACTTGCTTGGCTCTTTTCATAACCTTGTTATTATTGTTGATGTTGTTGTTGTTGTTGTTATTGTTGAACTGCTCTATCAATGATTCTTGGGAAGTCAAAGAAGAGCGAGCATCATGTTCTGACATTGTTATCTATAAATTAATTCTAACAATTTGCAATATCAATAGTTATTTCATTTGCACTTATAGAACAAACCAGTCTATTTCCAATATGTATTTTCTTTTTTCATTGACAAGCACGCATCATCAAATGACAGATGTAAAGGTTATGTTCTGCATTCATTATAGCAAAACGTGACCATGTAAAAATCTAACAAATCAATGCAAATCCCCTGTGCTCACGTCTCCGTAGATGCGTAATTAATTCAATAATTATTTCGAAACATAATCCTTAATGAGGCTTGACCCTTAATGAATATGACAGATTGACCTATATCCTCTATACAACGTTGTTTACCCCGGGGCAGCACAGAAGGTTAGATATGAGTCTGGTCTCTGACCCATTTGTCATCGACTGCTAATACTCCCATTATAGTCTGGGATGCATCTGTCGGAGAGTCAGCTGGTCGATGCAGAGATACCAGTAATATCACCCAGCAACATATTACACCCACACATATGTATGAGTTTACCACATATATACCAACCCCCATTCATACTGGACTCATTTCTTTTTTTACTGATTGAATGCATGAACAGAAATCATTCATAATTCGATAATTCTGGGAATTAATAATTTTCCCCGTACATTTTTCCCGTACATACGGGATAATATTGATCATGTTTTCCCTTCTGCAGGTACTCTGTTGTGCACCTCTTTATGCTCTATCATTAACCCCCCCACCTGAGCAGCCATGAAGTCTGCTTTGGATGGAATAGCAGACACCACTTTCCGGACGATAACCACCGGAATGCAATATCTGGGTTCCAACGATGCCTTTTACGATGACCCGTCCATTGACTCCGGTCTCGTCAAGAGCACTTTCCACTCACAGAAGCCTCACTTTGCCCCACTTAGCAACTCTTTCCCTGGACTCATCCCTGGAGCCGAGGGACTCATCCCCAGCAACAACCACCCTATCTTCCCCACCAACATCTCCGACCTGCTTGGCAATGGGAGCTATATGGAGGGAGACGGAGGAGGAGGAGTAGGCGGAGGAGGAGGAGGAGGAGGAGTAGGAAGAGGAGTAGGAGGGGGCTCCTCGGTGCAGTGTGGGGAGAACTTCATGGACATGGAGTGTTTCATGATCCTGACCCCGGGTCAGCAGCTGGCGGTGGCCGTCATGGCGCTCACCCTCGGGACATTCACGGTGCTGGAGAACCTGGTGGTGCTCTGCGTGATCCTCAAGTCCCGCGCCCTGCGCTGCCGCCCCTCCTACCACTTCATCGGCAGCCTGGCCGTGGCCGACCTCCTGGGCAGCGTGATCTTCGTCTACAGCTTCCTGGACTTCCACGTGCTCCACCGGAAGGACAGTCCGAACGTGTTCCTGTTCAAGCTGTCCGGCGTCACCGGGTCGTTCACGGCGTCCGTGGGCAGTCTCTTCCTCACCGCCATCGACCGCTACATCTCCATCCACAGGCCCATGACATACAAGCGCATCGTCACCAAGACCAAGGCCGTCATCGCCTTCTGCGTGATGTGGGCCATCTCCATCATCATCGCCGTGCTCCCCCTGCTAGGCTGGAACTGCAAGCGCCTCAACTCGGTGTGCTCGGACATCTTCCCCCTCATCGATGAGACGTACCTGATGTTCTGGATCGGGGTGACCAGCGTCCTGGTCCTGTTCATCATCTACGCCTACATGTTCATCCTGCGGAAGGCCCACCACCACGCCGTGCGCATGCTTAGCCGCAGCTCCCAGAAGAGCATCGTGGTCTACACGGCCGAAGGCACCAAGGTGCAGACCCTGCGGCCCGACCAGGCCAGGATGGACATCCGCCTGGCCAAGACCCTCCTCCTCATCCTGGTGGTGCTCCTCATCTGCTGGGGCCCCGTGCTGGCCATCATGGTGTACGACCTGTTCTGGAAGATGAACAACTCCGTCAAGACGGTGTTCGCCTTCTGCAGCATGCTCTGCCTGCTCAACTCCACCGTCAACCCCGTGATCTACGCCCTGCGGAGCAAGGATCTGCGCCGGGCCTTCCTCGGCATCTGCCAGACGTGTATGGGGAGTGCCAGTCAGTCCCTGGAGAACAGCGGCTTCGAGTCTGATTACAGCCGGAGTCTGAGAGGAGCAAGCAGCAGGGCGCCGGCCTCCTGTGTGAAGACTACAGTGAAAGTGGCCAAAGTGACCCTGTCTGCGTCCACTGAGAACGCGCCTCCGGAGGCGGTGTGAGAGACTGGACCCCAACACCGGACCTGAGCAGAACACGCATTTGATAGGGCTTCAAATGATTGAACTTGAGGTGTGCTTGATTTAGCTTTTCCGGCATGCAGGGTTTGCACTTCCGAGACGATTCCAGTGCTTCCATTTTTGCCTGACAAATAAATCAAGCACACCTCATGCCCTATACTGCCCTGCACTACCATGCTGGAGGAATCGAGGAACTGTGAAGGAACCACTGTAGAATAGTACACACTACCCCAAGAAGCACTGCTCGGATAATGTGCCATACTTGAACTTTAGGCACAGAGCTAAAAAGTAAGCTGTCTTAGCTGTAGGTTTGCTTGGTTAATTTATTTTCGTAGAGAGATTGTGATGGTGAGCATCGTGAAACTGCAATTGTGTGTACAGTAACATTCTGACATGCTTGTTGACTGTGTGTTTTTGGCTGTCCAATTAATTGCTTATAAGTGAGATTGGCTGTTGAATGCACAATTGTAATCAGAACTTAGATGCTTTGTAGTTTCTTGTTATAATGTGTTGTGTGTACAGTAACTGTTTTGAAAAAAAAGATTACTGGGATTTTCTCATTTGTAAGTTTACAAATTGACACGTGAGACTTGATAGTGTTTGTCTTGTCCTTAGCGTTCCGTTATTTATCGTGGGACAGGATTCCACAAAAAGAGACAATGTTTCCTCAAAGACATGTTTGATGTCACACAGTATTACGGTTCTTGTTATTCTTGACAAAACATCTCTCCATATCTGTACAGTCAGTGTTCTATGTGAAGAAACAACATCTTGATTTATGTTTGTTATTAAATGAAAGCATTTTTCAGCCCCAGAGCGGCTTAGAACAAGTACATTCCCCTGAAGTAAAGCAACTTGTGCATCACTTGTGAACCCCCTGTGTGAATCATTGAATACAAAACAGTTTATTCATCTTTAGGGGGGGTGCACTGCAGTCTGGGAAGATCAGGCCGTACCGTCTCTAGACAACAGAGGCAGACACCAGATATCTACAGCCGGAGAGGCCGGTGGAGGTACAAACCGTTGGATGGACACATTGTAATCCATGGAATGGAATAAGGAATAGTACAGACACGTCTGTTTGATACCGTTCCTCATTCCATTCCATTCCATGCATTACAATGAGCCCATCCTCCGATTTCTACCTCCACCAGCCTCCCCTGATCTACAGTTACATTATCTTTGCTCAAGTCAGACCCATTTAATAACAGGCAACGTGCAGCCGGATACACGGTATCACAGTGTGTGGGTGTGTGTGTACGTGTGTGCGTGTGTGTGTGTGTGTGCGTGTGTGTGTGTGTGTGCATGTGTGTGTGTATGTCGTATTGATTGGATTCTTAATCTTTTTCAAATCACAACTGAATCACAATCATGTTTGATTGTTTTGTTGCATGCCGCAAGCCCAACTATGAACAATCAAGGCAACATCAAGTGACTTTATTTAATGGGTCGATTTTACACATTCATACAAAACTCTACTCACAACAGTAAAAATAAACAAACAAAAACAATTATTTTTTTAGCTGTTCTTATGCTACTGCAGGCTCCATCTTCTACAGTACCTCTGCAAGCTAAGCAGTCAAAACCAAAAAAAAAGGAATAAAGGAAATCAGATGAGGCCAGAAGTCACTGAAGAACAAAGGGAATTTGAGATTGTTGGTGTCTTTTGAAATAGAGAAAGACATTGTACAGTCTGGGGGCGTCCTACAATGCACTGTAAGAGGGAGAGGGAGAGGGAGAGGGAGAGGGAGAGAGAGAGGGAGAGGGAGAGGGAGAGAGAGAGAGAGAGAGGGAGAGGGAGAGAGAGAGAGAGGGAGAGAGAGAGAAAGAGAGGGAGAGGGAGAGGGAGAGAGAGAGAGAGAGGGAGAGGGAGAGGGAGAGGGAGAGGGAGAGATCTTTGACTATAACATAATTACCTCCTTTCCAACAGTATCCAACTATAATCAATCTTGCCTCTTATGTGGCCACTTATTAGGGTGCGTAAGCCTACTCTATTGTAGCTACAAGCTCACAACATCAATGCACTGAAATTACAGACATTCTATCTGGAGAGTCTGTATTCAGACTTTCTGAATACAATGATTTCCCTCCATTCAGTGCACATTGCATGTATAGAGGGATGCAATGCAGAATGACAGGGCAGACATGACATGCATTGAGGCATAGTGTGATATGCTTTGTCCATTGTGCGGTATGTCTGTAACGATAGGGATACACAAAGGGAAATCCAACATGTCTCCTGTTCATATGTTGTGATATACTGCCCCCTTGTGGTTTTAGAATAGAACAGAATCACTTTACGTGTCCCCAGGGGAACTTAAAAGGCTGGTTTCCCCGACATACATTAAATCTAGTCGTCAATCATCACACTATGAGTCCTGTCTCCCTGAGGCCCCGCATCCGTCTGCAGGTACACCGAGTCCGAGATTTCCCATTTATTCAATGACATATGCTATATTGCCATAATATAAAACAATAAATGTGTGTCCCTTGTCGTATCGAGGGGAATCTGGTCACCCTATGAATCACCACACTAGGTTCTGTCAAAGATGTGACCGTGTATATGTAACACTCTCTGGTTCTCTTCTGTTGCCTATAGTCAACTACAACTCCCAGCATGCCCACCATGAGCGCATAGTTAAATAGCTGACGTCATCAACAGGAGAAATACAGACGGCTCAGGGGATCAAAAACAAGAAGCAGCTTGCTGCCTCCCAGGCTAGTGGTAGCTGGCTAGCCCTGTCTTCGTCATATCATTTGTAGGTAAAAGGGACGGGATAGGCAACGTATAAGTACCACAGTAGCCAGTCAACAGTGCAAGGGTGCCGGAGTGGTCGGAAAGGAGGGCAACTTTTACCCGGAAAGGTGAAGGGAATTTGTTTTCGTTTGGACTGGCTAACGCTAACATTAGCTAGCTAACGGTAGCCCAACAGTTACGAGTGAGTCCTTCCTGGACTTGAAGTTGCGACGCTAACTCTTACTAGTTAACCAGCAGACACCCCGATATCACAGGATAAGCGCACCCTGGGCTAGATAGTTAGTTAGATAACAGCTGTTATTGGTGCATCACACTGATCTTGAATCGCTGGGTCTTTGTAGACCCCCCCCCTCCTGCTTAGAGTCATGGCGTGTGGAGCCACCCTGAAGAGGACCATGGATTTTGATCCATTGATGAGCCCGGCTTCCCCCAAAAGGAGAAGATGCATCCCGATGTCTCCATCCTCCTCCTCCTCCTCCTCCTCATCCCCGAGGAAGTACCTCCGTATGGAGCCTTCGCCATTTGGAGAGTCGTCGTCGAGACTAACTGCCGGTAAGCACCGAATCATAAATCAGAATCCACTGTTACTGAAGCTAGACGTTCAGCTAACGGCACTAGCCAGCGTGCTAAAGCTGTCAATGACCAGTTAACCAACGCTAACGAGGGTTGTTTTAGTTGCCAGGTGTGATTAGAACATTGTTGGCGATGTAGAAGAGAAAGGATAATATGTTGCAGGCTGTAAAATGATCCAGCTTCGTGGCTGGGGGGAGGGGGGGGGGGGGGGTTGTACACGGTATCTTGGTCTCATAACATGGCCATTTTGAGCTGCACAGTCATGATGGGCCAGCTAGTGGGGTAGTTTGTGTGAGAGGCCTCAGTGAATGTGGCAAATGGTTGTCTAAACCAAAACCATCTCCTTCCCTTTGTTTGCCCCCCTTGCCCTTTCTCTTTCCAGAACAAATCCTGAACAATATCAAGCAGGAGTACAAACGCATCCAGAAGAGAAAGCACCTGGATGGAGGATACCCACAGACAGAGGGCTGCTACTCCCCTGAGTCTCCCCATCCCCACACCTCCATTCTGACTGGATCCAGCATGCCAGGTGTGTTAGTGGTCTGTTAACTCCCAGGGGGGGTCATGTTCTGTATAAGTGTAGACGTTTGATTGCTGAATATGCTGATGTTATTCTGTGTGTGTCAGTGTCAAGTCCTTGGCGGCAACTGAATGTCCCTGTAGGGATTAATAAAGTAGTATATAATCTTAATCTAAAGTAGTATCTACTTCAGATTAGACATGGCTTTGTTAATCCGTGCAGGGGAATTCCGTTGACATCGAGGCCACTGACGTAAGACACACACAAAACAATAGACGCTGCGCCTGACGTCAGCTAGCTACCGGCGTTGTTTAACCACGGGAACGGCGACGCCAGGCCTAATTGTTTCTCTACTCGTGTCCTCCGAAGGCACGTCTGCTGGAGGCGCGTCTCCGACCAGGAAAGAACAGCCTTTATTCACCCTCAGACAGGTGGGGATGATCTGTGAACGTCTACTGAAGGAGCGCGAGGACAAAGTGAGGGAGGAGTACGAGGAGACCATGACTTCCAAACTGGCAGGTGTGTCCCGCTTACAGCCCAGGGCTCCTCTGAGGAGCCAGACGCCCCTGATATGATCCGTCACTGTCAGCGGCGATGCTTTAAATGTGGACGCTATTACATTTCTCTCTCCCTGCTCTCTCTGTTTGTTTCCCCCTTACAGAACAATATGACACTTTTGTGAAGTTTACACACGATCAGTTGATGCGAAGATTCGGAGAGCAGCCTGCGAGTTGTGAGTGTTTTCTCCCTGTTTATATTGTTCTCAGCGCATTACCATTCCACTGCTGTCTGACTCTTAATACATTACCATTCCACTGCTGTCTGACTCTTAATACATTACCATTCCACTGCTGTCTGATTCTTAATACATTACCATTCCATTGCTGCCTTTGTCTTAATACATTACCATTCCATTGCTGCCTTTGTCTTAATACATTACCATTCCACTGCTGCATTTGAGACGGCAGTTGTGGCATTTGAAGGGGAAGTCTCCAGTAAAGGTTATGCTAACAGGGCTGATTCCCCTTCTCTTTTATCTGTTCTTTTCCAGATGTTTCCTGAGGGAGACGCAGACTTTGCCAGGCGACCTTCTCTTGCTGCAAGCTATCCAGTATAAAAATCTCTTTTAAACAAAAGAAAAGAAGAAAACACCACTGCAAGAGATTCAGTTAGTTTAAATGAAACTTTTTCTTACTGTGCCATATTTCCCTTTTGGGCAAAGGTTTCTATAAGCCGTTGTCAGTGGTTACCACTCTGTCGTAAGCAACTAGGTGCTTCCTATTGTAGGTTCATGGACCCTCTCTCTACTCAACCAGTGGCCTACGTTTCTCCTCCTGCTGTACCTGTATTCACGAGTCTTCTCTCTCTCTCTTACTTTTATAAAGACACCTGGCATTCCAGACTTTGTTATTCATTGTTTTATTTCTTTATGTTACCTGTATATATGATGAAGCAATGTAGAAGTCCATGTACGGTTTGCTGGTCAATCTATGAGGAAGTGAAAAGATCCAGGATCGTACGGTATGATAAAGGAGAAGAGAGTTTTTGCAGATGCCCCCGGGTTTTTTTTTGTATTGGACTAAAGGAGTGTAAATTGGGTTCATTAGATTATAATTTTTTTGCCCTTTCAAAATGTTTTTATTTATTTTGACATTTTTGTTTTCCTGGTATTACTTTTAAGCCTATGTACTTAGTGGAAAAACCAAACAATAAAATGTTTTAAGACTTATGGTGTCAGTGTTTTTATGCCTGTGACAGCAGCTCTGTTCTGTTCTTGTGGGTCAGTTACATCAGTATTGTAAGAGGTCAGGCCAGCAAGAGTAACAGTCACGTAATACGTCCTGGTTTAAGACGGAGGCCCATACTGAGGGGAATTATTTAATTGAGTTCAACAAAGATGTTATACAATCTCGGTTCTGTGGTCATCAAGGCATTCACTCCTCCCTCATTCCTTCATGGGAGCTGACTCCCATTTGCTGCGTGTGTCAGACTCTTCTGGTGAGGAAATGGAGACTGAAGAGAGGCGTTTCCTCCCAACATTGCAGCCAGGCTTTATCTGCTCTGCCACCATTAATCACCTGGCGCCACCCGGGGAGGTGAAACACCCAGGCTGCCTTTCATTCCAGGATGTTGTTCCCTCCTTTCTGTCCTGGTTTCACAGATCTGAGACAATTGGGCACCTGGAAGTAAACTAGGTGGAGCTTTTTCACAATGTTGCTTCCACCGACCGAGCCCTATCAGATCTGTGAAGGAGGGCTGATGGGAGGGAACACCTCTGGAACGGAGTGCGTTCTGATACCATTCCTGATTCGATTCCATACATTACAATGGAGGCCGTCCTCCGATTTCTACTTCCACCAGCCTCCCCTGGTATCCTTATGTTTCAAGTTGTTTGCCTGTGATATTGCTACCCCTACTGATGTCCTTCATCCTCATAACTGCACTGACTCAACATCTCTACGGATCTGCTATCTGACCAAATGTAGTCTTGTTGTATATATGGTTGCCATGCCCTTTATAATAAGCATATCGAAGGAACAGTGGAATATGTGACTCCACACCATTATAAGCATATCGACAAGCAAATCAAAGAAACACTCCGTTGAAAATCACTATTTTATTCAAAAACAATTAACACCACATATAAAACAAACTCGTTTGTTGGGATCAGCAGCCTCCCCACGTCAGCCGAGACACGTGGTCAGTCTTCTGCTTGGTGGACTTGATGAAGCCCAGGAACTCCAGCTCTGACACCGCCTGGATGAAACGAGCACTTGAAGAGAGTCAAGGAACAGCTGGCGAAATGTCTAGAGCAATGAAGGCAGAAATTGGAGGATTATCGGAGCATGCATTACAATGAGCTCGTCTTCCGATTCCTCCCTCCACCAGCCTCCAGTGGTCCACATGCAGGTCTGAGTGCATGGATTTGATTGAACCAGTAAAATAAACATGTGCATGATGTACACATTACATACATTTTCATGGATGGAAAAGATATACAGACAGTTTTGTATGAGCTGTGAGTTTGAAGGATGTTATACAGGTATGAAAGCCGTATGCTTCACCTGTTATGAAACCTCGGGCACATTTAGGAAATACATCAGTTCCATAGACTCTACATGAGTCCTCTCGAGATCCAACTGTGAAAGGATACTGTTTGAGTTCATCCACTTTGCCGTAGTCTGCTGATTCTGGGTCCTTGCCCTCTGCAGCTGAGACCACTGTAGCATAAGCCTGCAAATAAACACACATAGGATTTCATCTCATTCAACACATCGCATGGTATGTAATGATAGGCAAATACAGCGTATGTATGTATACATCTAAGCTGCTCCTGGTGGTGTGTGTGTGTGTGTGTGTGCACACGTGTACGTGTGTGTGTGTATGCATGAGTGTATGTATGCATGTATTTGTGTGTGTGTGTGTGTGTGTCTGTGTCTGTGTGTGTGTGCGCGTGCGTGCGTGTCTGTGTGTGTGTGTGTGTGTGTGTACGCATGCATGCACTTGTGAGGCTGTAGGCTGTGTAACAGAGCATGGGTTAACATGGTCACATGGTGTCCCTGAGTCTTCATACAACTCATCTGATGTGTACAGTACAGCCTCTTCATGCTGGAGTCTGGAGCTTGGAGGCCAGCCTCCAGTACACTCCCATAGGGCTGGTAGAGGCCAGCCTCCAGTACACTCCCATAGGGCTGGTAGAGGATCAGCCTACCTCCAGCCAATCATACAGGTTGATGAGCCTACCTCCAGCCAATCATACAGGTTGATGAGCCTACCTCCAGCCAATCATACAGGTTGATGAGCCTGCCACACTCCAGATGCAGCTTGTAGACGATGCAGATGTCGGGAGCAGCGCTGGACATGGTCCCGTCCTCCGTCTGCAGGTTGTCATTCTGAGAACACAACCACCATCATCATCATCATCACCATCTGCATTGGTATCTACAGACGGTCCGCCAGAAATGTCCACGTAATTAGTTACCTGTAGGTAGGTTAGTTACCTGTAGGTAGGTTAGTTAGCTACCTGTAGGTAGGTAGGTTAGTTAGTTACCTGTAGGTAGGTAGGTTAGTTACCTGTAGGTAGGTAGGTTAGCTACCTGTAGGTAGGTTAGTTAGCTACCTGTATGTAGGTAGGTTAGTTAGTTACCTGTAGGTAGGTTAGTTACCTGTAGGTAGGTTAGTTACCTGTAGGTAGGTAGGTTAGTTACCTGTAGGTAGGTAGGTAGGTTAGTTACCTGTAGGTAGGTAGGTTAGCTACCTGTAGGTAGGTTAGTTAGCTACCTGTAGGTAGGTTAGTTACCTGTAGGTAGGTTAGTTACCTGTAGGTAGGTTAGTTACCTGTAGGTAGGTAGGTTAGCTACCTGTAGGTAGGTTAGTTAGTTACCTGTAGGTAGGTTAGTTAGTTACCTGTAGGTAGGTTAGTTAGTTACCTGTAGGTAGGTAGGTTAGTTACCTGTAGGTAGGTTAGTTAGTTACCTGTAGGTAGGTAGGTTAGTTACCTGTAGGTAGGTAGGTTAGTTACCTGTAGGTAGGTTAGTTACCTGTAGGTAGGTAGGTTAGTTACCTGTAGGTAGGTTAGTTAGTTACCTGTATGTAGGTAGGTTAGTTACCTGTAGGTAGGTAGGTTAGTTACCTGTAGGTAGGTAGGTTAGTTACCTGTAGGTAGGTAGGTTAGCTACCTGTAGGTAGGTAGGTTAGTTAGTTACCTGTAGGTAGGTAGGTTAGTTACCTGTAGGTAGGTAGGTTAGTTAGTTACCTGTAGGTAGGTAGGTTAGTTACCTGTAGGTAGGTAGGTTAGTTAGTTACCTGTAGGTAGGTAGGTTAGTTACCTGTAGGTAGGTTAGTTAGCTACCTGTAGGTAGGTAGGTTAGTTAGTTACCTGTAGGTAGGTAGGTTAGTTACCTGTAGGTAGGTTAGTTAGCTACCTGTAGGTAGGTAGGTTAGTTAGTTACCTGTAGGTAGGTAGGTTAGTTAGCTACCTGTAGGTAGGTAGGTTAGTTAGCTACCTGTAGGTAGGTAGGTTAGTTAGCTACCTGTAGGTAGGTAGGTTAGTTAGTTACCTGTAGGTAGGTAGGTTAGTTAGCTACCTGTAGCTAGGTAGGTTAGCTACCTGTAGGTAGGTAGGTTAGTTACCTGTAGGTAGGTAGGTTAGCTACCTGTAGGTAGGTTAGTTAGCTACCTGTAGGTAGTGGTACGGGTTGCTGAGGGCGGTCTGGATGGAGGTGCGCGGCGTGGCGTTGAGGTGGCGTCTCAGGACAGCGGAGGAGGAGTAGTAACAGACCTCGTACAGCGGCTGGGACTCTGGCGGGGACAGGTGTAACCTGGGGAGACACAGACGCACAAGCACCGTCAAATACCGGGTCACGGACAGAAAGAGGCTGTATTACTCTAGACTACAACGCATGACGTTTTGGCAGTCCAAGGCCGTCAACACAATCCCTCCCCTCAAACACGGCATCAACCATTTTCCAAGAGGAGGAGTAAAATAAATCAGGAGGACAGACAGGGATAAGATGACATCAGAATACTGTAAGCACATTTTAAGCTATTTGTTTACAGTTGAGATGAGATTGTGTTGTTTTATTAAACATGTGTGTACCAGGCCTTTACCTCACAAGGCTGTCAATAAACTCCAGGGCTTCGTTTCTTAGTATCTCAAAGTGACTCATCTTCTTGGATCTTCGAGAGTCCTTCATCTCCAACAACGACTGAAGAGAGAAGGATTTTTAGAGACAGCTCAATCAGTTCAAACACACGGGGAGGACATGAAACACACATTTGAGGAGTGAAATCACTCAGGCTGCGTTCCAAAATGTGTTCTTGCGCTCCATCTAGAACACAGCCTTAGTCTCTACAGGTGCAGGAAGTGAGTAATTCACCTTCTGCAGGTGGAACAGGTCTGTTTTCTTCTGGAGGCCTTTCCCTGGAGACGTGAGGTCCTCCCCGCCTGCAGGGGCAGCAGCCTCAGCAGTGGCATCTGTCAGGGGAACAGGACAGACAACAGCACGGTTCACATTCACCCCTTAACCCACCAACTGCCAAAGAGTTCCGGAACACTCACCACCTTTAGTGCCAAGTGTTCTATGTGGTGTTTACCTAGCAACAACACTCTTGGCTACAAAATGAAGCATCGTAACTGATGCGTTTTTGGTGAATAAAATCCCTTGGAACTCTAGTATGTTGACTGTTTGGGCGACTTTATTCACCCTCGGCGCTGAATGGGTTAAGCACTAGCACAGAGAGATGATACATGTCCTGTTTATTTCACCGGGTCAGAACTTTGAAGGAAAAAAAGAGGGAAGCGTTCAGTGAATTGGAAGCCTGGTTGCACCCGATCTGTATGTGCTGTTAGCCAACTGCTATGCTCTCGTTGGCATGACAACAACAGTTATTGGAGTCGGCAAACGGCAAAGACAGACGAGGTATGACCAGGCCAGTGAATTGGAAAACGACCACCATCATCACCACTACTTACTGTCCAGCTGGTCAAATCTGGTGAGGAAGTCCCCCAGATGGCTCAGTGCGGCCCTCAGCTTCCCCGTCTTACCAGGTTTCAGGATCTCTGAGCACTTTCTCAGCTCGGAGATGAGCTCATCTTTAGCCATCATCCTGGGAGGGGAACAGAAGAGAGGAAGGCAAACTTCCACAAAACAGCTTGACATGGACTTTGAAACGGGTTCTGTGTCTCCAAGTCGTCTCGACCTGTGTTTATCTAATGTATTTGAAAAGAGCGAGGTAGACGTCGGAGTGAGTCATCTGTTGACACAGTTCAGACAGACGCGTGTGGATGGTTCTCCGTTACCTCAGAAGCTGCATCGCAGACACGTACTCCTCGTTCTCCCAGACGTTCTTCTCCAGACACGATATGTGCAGCTCTCTTATCTGAACACAGGGATATGCATAAATCAGTGGAGGCTGGTGGAGGTAGAAATCGGAGGACTGGCTCATTGTAATGCATGGAACGGAATGAGGTAGTAAACACGTTTGAGAGGTTGGTGGAAACAATGAGGCCGGCCTCCGATTTCTACCTCCACCAACAACCACAAAGACATGGACACATGCTCTACAATTCACACCAAACATTTGACACGCTATTCAAACAACACAGTTGTTACCTGTTTCCCCAGGGGGTATTTGGGGAGAGCAGACGTCAGGACGTGGAGACACCTCAGAACGGGGTAGTAGTTCTTGTGGTATTTGCGAAGGTCTTTCAGTAATTTCTGACAAACTTGCTAAAAGAAATCAATCAAGAGCAGACACAGACACCCATGACTACTGTCAGTAAACTATGGTGAGGTCACACACTAGTCCATACAAGACAGCCTGTCAGCCTGTCAACCAGAAGGCTGGAATTAAAAACTAAATTGTTGTACATAACACTCCCGAATGAACCCAAAAACATAAATTAAAAAAACGTAACAAATTCATGTAAGACATTCACCTTCACGTGGTCGTCACTGGTCAACAGCTCCACCTGCTCCTGGGGCTCCTGCTTTTCCACATATCTGGAACAAAAGCCACATATTATAAGTCAGACGCTGAGGGTCACATTTCAAGGACTATACCAAAAAAACATGATTCAGTTTTTGTTCCTATATGAGACTCTTCTAATGCTAAACAGCAACGACTCAAAACCGCACTCCAAACGTGCTCTACCACCAACTGCCGGTTGAGAAGTCAGTTCAAAGGTCACAGCTGGAAAATGAAACTTTGAAAAGAAATTGACCAGGGTCTTGTGTTGTATGTGACCGTTACCTCATGAAGGAGGGGAGCTGGCGGACCCTCTCCACATCCTGGTGGCTGAGGGCCGTGGCGTAGCCCAGGGCTTCCATCTTCCTACAACACAGCACACTCAGAGGCTGGGAGTGGAAGTGCTCCAGGAGAGCCAGCTGTGGAGGGAGGGAGCCCACGGTCATCACAGGACAGGCGCACACACACACAGGCACACAGGCACACACACAGGCACACACACAGGCACACACACAGGCACACACACAGGCACACACACAGGCACACACACAGGCACACACACAGGCACACACACAGACAGACACACACACAGACACACACAGCTCACCTGCAGGCCTTTGATGAAGTTCCTGACAGAGAAGTCGTGGTAGAGGAAGATGCCAACCAGAACCTGCAGGACCTTCCCACTGGGCTTGAAGGGGAACTGGGACGTCAGGATCAGCTGACAGGCAGACAGACAGACAGAGGGGCGTCAGTATCAGCTGACAGACAGACAGACAGACAGGCAGGCAGAGGGGAAGAGAGGAGAGATATTCACATATCTGAGGTCAGGATCAACTGACAGACAGACAGACAGGGGGGGGAGAGAGGAGAGATATTCACATATCTGATGTCTGGATCAGCTGACAGACAGACAAACAGAGGGGAAGAGAGGAGATTCACGTATCTGATGTCTGGATCCTAACTTCAAACAGATGTGACACACTCAGGCTTTCAAGTAAAAGGTGCATTGTTGTCATGTAACTAGCAGGGGAGGCTGGTGAACAGGCTCATTGTAATGCATGGAATGAAATGAGGAACGGTATCAGATACCATTCCTCATTCTACTCATTACAATGAGCCGATTCTCAGATTTCTACCTCCACCAGCTTCCCCTGGTGTGCGGGGATTCTTCTACTATAATGAATGGAATGTTTGGAGTCCCTAACCCTAATTCCCGGAGACACGACATGACGCGGCCCCTGTTCACCTCCTGTCCCCAGCCGGCGTCTGCTGCCTACCTTGTCTATGACGGTGGCCAGGTGCTGGGTGCAGGACAGGGACTGGAACAGCTCGATGCACAGCAGGGAAGTGACGGAGTGGGGCAGCAGGTTCTGGACGGTGCTGGGAGATGTGGCGATGCCGAAGACGAACACCAGGGGGAGCTGCTCAATGTAGCGGCTGTTGGAGAGAGAGGATAAAGGAAGAAGGAGAGGATAATAGTGATGGTAATAGTGATGTGGTCCTCTGAGGTCCTCTGTGGTCCTCTGTGGTCCTCTGTGGCTCATTTGGTAGAGCATGGCGCTAACAACGCTTAGGTCGTGGGTTTGATTACCGCTGGGACCATATATACTGAAATGTATGTACTCGCTGCAATGTAAGTCACTTTGGATAAAAGCGTCAGCTAAATGGCATATATTATATAGGAGTGAGGATATAGCCCTGTGTTAGGGACACACTTCAACATGTAAAGAAGGTTGAGTCGGCTTATCCAGAGTGATGAGAAATCAATGGAATGTTTTCATACCGAAGAGATGGATGATGTTGTTGTATGTGTATGTGCATCTTTGAATTACCTACAAGTCAAATCACTCCCTCCCTCTCTCTCTCCCTCCCTCCCTCACAGAAGGGGAGAGGCTTGGGTCTTGGTACCTGCAGATGAGGATGAAGTCCTGCAGCACTCTGGGGTTGAAGGCCTCCAGGTCTTTGAAGATCACCACCACAGGGGGACACTGCTGCAGGTCCAGGCCTGCAGAGCTACGCTTCCTCCCTGGAGTGCCTGTCGAGGCTTTCTGAGAAGAATATAAAACACAGGACTCAAATAATAGACTACATACACAGGTTGTTGTCATATGGAGTTACAGACGCAATATCTAGATATCTATCAATATCTAGAGTCTTAAAGGTGGCCTCTGGGACATGACGGACATACAGTAGCAGAAGCATCGGACGACGCTGCGGGAGACTTTTAAAAGTGTTAAGAGAGTCTACAGACTAGAGAATTTACACTGTAGAGTTGAGTCGGAGGGCAGTGAAACGAGTGGACACTCTTGTTCACTAGAATATCTTTGATGAAAGTCGCTGTGGGCGTGATGTCATATCCCACAGTCTACCTTTAAGAGGCACATAAGTCACTAAATTATGCTTTAGAACTGTCAAAACAAGCCCCAACTGTCACCAACAGCCTCCTACCTTTGTCTTGGTCTTGTACCAGTCACAGAGCGTGCCAATGGAGCAGTGCGCCCTCTTCTGGTTGAGCTGAGTACTGTGTCGCTCAGGCACTTCCTCCTCATCATCCTCATCCACAGACACGCTGGTTCCCATGAGCCTCTCCAGCACCCTCTGCATCAGGTGTTTCAGCACTGGGGGGATGGGAGGTGAGGGGGTGGGATTCATTTTTTAAATGAACATATTTACACGGTACAAAATAAACTAAGGATAGCTTTGTTGTGCTAACCTGCACATTCCTGGGCCTGAACGGAGACCACAAACGGAGTCACAGACTGCTGGAGCAGGTCGGAGAGGCTCTGGAAGGTCATGTCATGATCTGGGACGTTCACCCCTACGAAGGGAGGAGCAGAGACAACAAGACACACATCACTGCTGGAACCATCGACAACAGACATTACAGTTGGTTGTTCTGGTGCTGCTGGTGCTGCTTTAGGGTGTTAGTTGAGGTCCTCTTTGGTGAAGGATGTGATTGTTTCTCTTGATATGACATAATATTGTGGTTTTATATGATGTATTGATTTCTGTATTTTACTGTGTTTTTTAATTGTATTTTATATTTGATATTGTGGACAGGGTGCACCTGCAAAAGAGGCCCTGGTCTCAGTTTGTTTTCCCCTGTATAAATAAAGGTTAAATAAATAAAATATAGTGAATCTAAATCCACTAGGTTGTACAAGCAAAATCATTTTATACTGCAAGTGCTTAGATACGTTGGAATCAACAGCATACCCAACTAGGCCGCTGAGGTGCAGGGGGATCAAACGTACTACAGCACAGTGTCAGTACAATGTTTTTTTTTTTTTTTAACCCAGTAAATGATGGGAGTTTACAATACCATTGTGCTCGAGTCTCCTTTCTCTTGTTTACTCTGAATAAATGTGAGTGGTTCAAAGCCGGCCTAGCAGGCCCGGTCGCCTGAATACCACAACTAGGAATAGGACTCCGGTTGGAGTGACGAGCCCCACAGTCAACCCAAACACTGGGCCGTTGGTTGCCTCTCCTGACATACCAAACACCAGGGCCGTTGGTTGCCTCTCCTGACATACCAAACACCAGGGCCGTTTGTTGCCTCTCCTGACATACCAAGCACCAGGGCCGCCGTTGGGACCTCGCTGGCTCTCATCCGTGACGCCCAGTTGTCTGAGCTGCGCTGGAACGACGAGGAACACTTCCTGATGAACTCCAGCAGGCTGTCCAGGATCTTCCTGTTCAACTCATCCTGCAGAACCTGTCGGGCGCGAATGTGTAAAAATAGAAAATAGGTCACTCCTGAAAGACGACTCAGGATTCAGATCCTAATGGAGGTCAAGGAGACTCATTTCACCGTGTCATCATTTCACCAGTAATTAAATAAGCCTTGAGAGCATTTCAGAGTTATCAAAGACATTATTATTGATTATTCAATAATGTTCTTAAATTATAAAAGACCAGGACTAGCATAAGTGCCACTACTACAGATCATACTGATTATGCACTATATGGCACTGTTCAGGGGAGGCTGGTGGAGGTAGACATCGGAGGACGGGCTCATTGTAATGTATGGAACGGAATAAGGAATGATATCAAGCGCACGTGTTTGACACCATTCCTTATTCCGTTCCATGCATTACACTGAGCCCGTCCTCCGATGTCTACCTCCACCAGCCTCCCCTCATACGGTGTGGTGATGGCGTCAAGTCCAAGCGAAGATGAGAGGACGCAGAGAAGCAGACTGTACGTGTTCCCTCACCTCCGTGTCTGCCTTCACCTTGTCCCACAGAGTCTGACAGTGTCTGAAACGCACTCTGCTGTTGTCACTGTTCTCACTGCCATGAATGAAGTAACTCTCTGGGGAAAGAGACCATGATGAATAAATCATAGTCGCTGGGGACCCACGTAGCCCCATCTGTGGCTCGGATTATATTCATATTTTAACAGATTATACACACACACAACATCCAAATGTAAATATTAATCTGATGGGGCTAGGGACCCACGTAGACACGCGTCAACACAACCTAACGGGTCTAAATGTCAAAGACATACCAGCTAGTTTGTTGATAAAGACAGAGAGAGAGACAGAGATCACTCACCCACACTAACTGCCTTCTTTCTCTTTTTTGTACTGGGTTTGAACACGAAGCAACCCTGAGAGAGACAGACAACCAGACAGACAGTAACACAGTGATCTGGCTGGCTTGATAACCAGACAGACAGTAACACAGTGATCTGGCTGGCCTGATAACCAGACAGACAGTAACACAGTGATCTGGCTGGCTTGATAACCAGACAGACAGTAACACAGTGATCTGGCTGGCCTGATAACCAGACAGACAGTAACACAGTGATCTGGCTGGCTTGATAACCAGACAGACAGTAACACAGTGGTCTGGCTGGCCTGATAACCAGACAGACAGTAACACAGTGATCTGGCTGGCCTGATAGCAATAGAAGGGGAACTGAAGTTCAAGGGCTGGGTTAATACTTCAATTCCAGTTGCTGTTGTGTTTTTTTTTGACAAATGGAGTGAGTAGTGACAGTAGTTTACGACACCGCTACATGGCAAAAAATAGTTAATTACAGGAACAACTCCTAGGATTAGAATGTAGTTTAACTCACCAAGCTGCTGCAACATGCAGTTAAACTGATGCTTCAGCTACATGCAGTCTAACTCCCCCCCAACCCGGACCACTGGAATACGGTTACCACATGCACTAATGTATCTTACCTTTGACACGGATGAAGTTGTCATTTCCAGATGAAATGTAATATAATAATATAATATAATGTTTTCTATTTATCTAACTAAACTCTTTACGATCAGCGGCTGCAGAAACTTTCCTCCAGCCGGATGATGACGTGCTTTTCTCCACTTCCCGCCGCGGTGACGTAGGCGAGGCAGGCTGCATTCACAGTCAATCATCGTTGACTGAATGTTGCTAAACGTTGCCGAGCCTGATCACAGAGCCAAAGCAGTGCATTTGCATTGCTCACTGTGCAAATCAAAATCAGAGATACCAGGAGAAACGCCCTTTTATCTACCAAGGGCCCCTGGTTACCATGTAAGTAACTATTACAAGGAGTATAATTGTTTATCCTTTGAGCATATCCATGTAGTGAGAGTGGCGGGTGGTTCATCCTTTTGAGTTTCTCCTCCAGTTACAACATATATTAGTCTGCCACTGTATTCATCCAAACTCCTAAACATATGCCTGCAGTTATAATGTATATACACCAAAACCAGCCCGTTTGTGTTTCCTCAGGGACTGTGCTTGCTGAGGCACACTATCCTGACTATCCTGACTTGCTGAGGCACACTATCCTGACTATCCTGACTTGCTGAGGCACACTATCCTGACTATCCTGACTTGCTGAGGCACACTATCCTGACTGGCAGCATTCACACAAACACATTTTTCAGCAAAATAAATAACTTGATGAAAGGTCATCTCTCATTGCCCTGTGTTGGAGTGTAGTACTGTGGTAAGTGTGGTAATGACTCATTCAAACTACGAGATACATTTAGTGACAAATGCATTATATGTATCCTGCTTTAATAACATATTTATGACTCAAAAAGTTGAGGTTCACTTTTTTATATGAAGAGACAGAGAATGTCAAGTGTCTATTTACCATGGAAATAACAATACATACACACAAAGGCGAGAAGAGGAGGTTTTACAAAAGCAAACAGATACATTTTATTGAACACTTTGTGGAAGACATGTAAATATTACAGATACTAGTGTTGAAGAAAATAAAATAAATACAACAAAAAGTAAAAATCCCATAGGGATATATAAAAACTTTGTTTTTCCTTAAAATTGATTTAGTAAAAACAAAATTTAGTACTAGAAGCTTCATAAATACAAACATGATCTAAATCTATGTCCCCTATAGATTACCTGGTTCTTGTATAACTAATAACATATCAACCATAACATACATTTCATAAGTATAAAATTCTCCATCATCAACTATTCAGAGATCAAAACGTGTGTAACTGTTGGAAATATGATGCAATATTAACAGGTCTGTCTGCAGCATGTTACTTGTCTAATCCTGAGTGAAAGAGTTTCAAATAAAAACATCAGGTTGTGTGAACGTTATAATCAACTATATAGCCACCTTTCTATAATCACCATGGGTCGCATATCTTGGAGTTGTTTTAACAGGAGATCAGCACCATTGGAAAAGGTTTTGTCTATAACAATCTTAACATTTTTCACTGATTTAAGATTCAGTGGATTTCTGAAGTCTACAAGTGGGATTAATTCATTATCAAACATTATGTTAGCTGTTTTCGCCTGGAGGGTGCGTTGACGTTTCGAAGGCAATTCAGGCCCAGAACCATCATTTATTTTCCTTTTGGGAGGGTGGGAAGATTCCAGGAACTCCAATAAAGAGCCCTCAAACCCAATAGGCTGGAAAGAGTCTAGATCAACAGTACTTTCGGATTGTTCCTCTTGGGGTGCAGCAGTAACTAGTTCTGAGTTTTCTGTAACACAGTTAACTTTAACAGTAGAACGATTTCGGAGAGTCGACTTTCTCTCCTGGCTCGGTCTCGGCGCCACTGTCTGTTCTGATTTCCGGGGACGGCCTTTCTTCCTCACCTCTCCGACCGTGGAAGCTTGGGACTCTGAACTCTCATCCTCATTCGACACCTTAGCCTCAGCTTCGATGACATCATCTAAGGGATCCAGCTCCGGCTCCAGCTCCGGCTCCTGACAGGAGTTGACCTTTGAACTCTCCGTATCACTGTCGTCCTGGTCCATCTCCTCAGAAGACGACTCTGTTGACATGCCCTCGGACTTGTTGGCATCTTTGAACCTAGAGCGTGAGTACTTTTTACAGAATATGAACAGGCTTCTCTGGTCTTCTATGTATCGTTCCGAGAGGCCATGTGTGGTGTAATGTCTAAATATGTTACGTTCAGCCCGTTCCACTGAATCACAGCCCTTGATCATGCACGGATATTGCAAGGAAGATTTTTTGGTGCACATAGTGGACGCCTCATCCTGGGATTTCAGAATGGGCTTTCCAAAGCTAGTCCAGTGGTTCACCGATCTCACATCCTTCTTCTTAGCGTTTTTCTTCTTCATTTTTAACTTGTTTTCAATGTTCTCTTTGCCATTGGTGGGACTGCCCTCTGCCGTTCTTGACTGCTGCTGCAGCGTCTTGCAATCACCTACAAAATCATGCTTCTTCATCATGTGACGGAGGAGGTTATGCCGTGTAGTGTAGACCCGGTCACAGCCGTCCGACTCGCATTTAAAAGTCTGATCCACGCTGCCTCTCTCGGAGATGTTGATCTCTTTGTGGTAGTTCTTAATGTGCTCAATGTATTTCTCCACTGAGGCGCAGGCGAGGGTGCACTCTGGGCGGTCACACTGGAATGTCCCCACGTACATACTGGACATCATAGCGGTGGTCTTATCCCGAGTGAATTTATGAAGCAAGAGGTAATGCTGTACTAAGCTTGTAATCTCTGGGAATATCCTCGAACAGTCTTTCACTTGACACCTGACCTCCTTATCGTGGACCTCCCCCTCCTGCCCACTAAAGGCACCGGCCTTCTCAGCGTCAGGGATCTCCGCGCTCGGGGGAAGGGAGGACTGGTGCATCGCCCTGTAATGGAGGATCAGGTTTTGCTGGATGGTGAAAGCTGCAACGCACCCTTCGTGAACACAGCGATAGGGCCTATAGGGGCTGAAAGCGTTATCCCCGTCACCCATCTTCAGCCCCAGCCTTTTCTGTGGTGATTCTTTCTTCAGGCCTGGAAACTCCTCTTTCAATTTCATGTGTTTTGAACTGTTAGCTTTCTCTGGCGAGGGTTTCATCATAGCCTGGACACTGGACACCGCTGCGTCGTCTGTCGATTGGCTGCCCGACGTAGAGCCTAAACCTGCGTCCTGCTCTGCAACGCCGTCCCCTTGATCGAGTTGTTGCTTCCACACAGGGGTGTGGCCATCCTTCGAAGCTGTTGCTATAGGCTGTTCTTCATTGGCCCCTCCTACCTTGGATGGGGACGCTAATCCATCAGGTGACCCGTCGGAATTCACCACATTATTTTGTGGTGGTTGTGGTTGTGGGTGCACCCGCTCAACTGTCACATGATGTGTGGAACCCTCCAGTACAGCATTTCCTGCTGTAATGACTTCAGAGGCGTTCGAGTGTCCTTCCTGATCCATGGCTCCCATTTGACATCCAATGGCGTAATCGTCAAGTGGCTCTTGTTTGATGCTAGTTGACACAACAGAAGATACATTTTCTACTAAAGGTACATTTTCTACTGGAGATACATTTTCTACTGAAGACACATTTTCCCGACTGCTATTCCCCTCTGACTCAGCAGCGGTGTTGCTTGACCTTCTTTTGCGAACGCCTATCTTCAACTTGATCATCTCTGCCTTGGCGAGGCGGTGGACTTTCTCATAGTGAATTCTAAGGCCAGTAGTCCTGGTGAATGTTTTTGGGCATATGTGACATGGATACGGGGAGAATTTGACTGGGGTTTTCTTCAGTTCCTCAATCATCTCCTGGGTGTAATCGTGCATTTTCCAGAGGTGTCGGAATAGTGCCTCCTTAGTCATGAACCCATACTCACAATTCTCCTTCTCGCACTTGAACGGCTTGGGGCCCTTTTCACGAGGCTGCTCTTCCTTTTTAACCTTTATTTTTACAGCTGGCATTGGTTGAGTTATAGCTTGATCATTGGTTGAGGTGGCATCACTGGGACTGGGATCATTGGTAGCAGAAGGGGGGCACATTTCCTGCAACATCCTCTCCTGGGCAGCCTCAACTAAATCCAGCCTTTGAAAGGCTTTCTGAATTTCCATAAGGTGATCATCTGGACCTACGGCATCTGTAGAGGCTGTATTGGGCCTCATGTTCTCACTTTGACTGCCATTTGACTGTGGGTTGTTGTTGTTGTTGTTGTTGTTGTTAATAGGCTGGACACCACTCAAAACGGATGAGGAGTTGTTTGATGAATGTGACTTCACTGGTTTTTGGGCTTCCGATTGAGTCAAGTCAGAGGGTTTTATTGTAGACAGGCTACCATCTTCCTGGGGGAACTCTCCATTTTGCACGTTGAACATAGCAGCTCCATTAGTGTCAGGAACGTGTGGGTCATTGAGGAAGTCAAGGAATGACATTGGCAAATCAGCCGTCAAGTCTATCTCTTCTATTGGTTTGCACTGGGAGCGCTTGGACAGATGACCGCCGAGAGACTTGGTGCTGGAGAATTCCCTAAAGCACCTTCTGCAGATGACTTTACCGTCCTTTATGATAGCCGGCCATTTAGTCCTCTTGCTGCTCCTCTTTCCTTTCTTGGTCTCGTCAACGCTCTTCTCCTCTGAAGGGACGGCCTCAGATTCAGCGGGAAATGACTCATCCTCATAGGAGAAATCCGTCGGAACAGCAGACTGTGGACTAAGCATTCCGTCTCTGGAACTGTCCATCTGATTCTCATAGCCCGGTGATATCATATGGGCTATGTTCTCCGTCTTAATAATTCCCACTGCGCTTCTGCTAGGCGCTATCTGACCATCATGGCTCATTGCTTTACTTGGGACGTCCATTGGTGGCCTTGGTGCTGCATTATGACTAGGGGTTACATTTGGAGCATAGGGGGCCTGGTAACTTCCCACAGGCATGATTCCAACGGCGGCCATGTTGTCTCCATTGCTTAACTGGGCAATCATACCGGAACTGCCTTTCCTCATCAATTGATCGTCAACAACATTCGCATTAAACTCCGGCTGCATCATCGCATACGGCTGCCCTCCATTATGCATTTGAACACCGTTATCCAGCATCAGGGAGCTTGACACATATTGAGACATTAAGCTGGACTCTGAGGAAACGTGCGGAATAGCCCCACCGTGGATCACTGCCAGAGCGTGGTCCTTCTCCCTCCCGTCTGACGGAGGTCCGGGTGCGGTTTGGTATGGTTCAGGCTGCCAGTGGGTTAAGCTTCTGGAGGGGTATTCATTCTGCTGGTAGGGATCTGCATAACAGTTGTTCGCTGCCGATGAGGACCACGGTTGAGACATCTCTGACTGCATCAGCCCTGCTGTGTTCCCCCAAGGAGGGTAGGCTGAGGCGTTCATCAGTGGAGTGGTGATTGGTGATGGATCAGTGGACAGAGGGTAACATGATGCTGGTGAGCTTGAATAAGCCATTGGGTATTCCAACGGCTGTATCCCAGTGTTATTGCATAGTGGGGATAGATGGTGCGATGCTGGGTCATTCGGGGCCTGTGACGGACCAACTGTAGCCCTGTCTTTTCTCGAAGTTATCTTGACCACTTTCTTGTACTTCTTAGCCAATTTCCATTCCTCAAAGAAGTTGGTGTGTGTTTTCTTCACATGCCTGGAGAGACTTTTGGAGGTGCTGTATGACCGCGTGCAATCCTCAAACGGACAGCAATGTTCATCGGCACTGCTACCAGGAGTGTTACGACACGGTTGTAACAAAAAAGGTTTTTCACTCTTGATCATGACCTCTGGTGCAGGCAAGATCTGCGGTAACACTTTCTGATAAATATGAGCCAATCCACTTGCCGGTTCCTCCTTCAGATTCCCTTCCAGCGGGTTTGCCGTAAAGGGATACAGGGGATTCTCCCCATTTGCAACCATGTTGTGGTGAGGAGTGTGTGGAGCATCAGGAGACAGGTTTCCATCCCCCAATTCCAATGTAGGTTGAATCAATGGAGTGTAACATGCCTGTTGCTCTTCAGTGGGATCTACAATACAATTCAGCATGCTCTCAACTGAATGTTTCACTTTCACGGGAAAAGCTTCTTTAGGGACCTCAGGTTTTTGTGGCGTAGATGAGCCTGATAATACCATAACATCCTTCATATAAGCTTGTGCATTAATCCGCTCAAGGCGCACAAAGGCGGAGCATGCTTCCGCTGGCCTGGGTGCACCCTGGGCTAAAGGCTCCACTTGAGTTGGGTTTAGATGGTTCTCACTTGTGATGGGCACCTCACTGGCATCATGGTTCTCCAGGTGCAACCTCAACTGGGCCTGTGAATAGAAAATCCTCCCACAATTAGCTATTTTGCAGGTGAACGTAAGGTAATGCTGAGCCTCGTGATCATACAACAGGTAAGCCTCGTTGAAGATGCGCCCGCAGTTGGGGAACATACACCTCGCCTTGAATTCAGCATGCTGCCTTCTGTGCATGAGAAGCTCTGAGTTGGAGTTGAAGCTGCCAGTGCAGTTGAGCTGTATGCAGTTGTAGGGCTTGGTGCCACAGTGAATTTGCAAATGGTCGTTGAGGTGCGTGACGTTGACAAACTGTCGACGACAGTACTGGCACACCACCTTCTGTCGCTGTATCTCCAGAAAACGCGTCGCCTCTTCGTCATTTTTGTGGGCTTTTACGTGGGCTACAAGATTACGGAAAAACTTAAAAACTTTCTGACAGTTTGTAACAGGGCAGACACAGTCCTCTGTGAATTCTGTGTCGCATCTGGCTTGTCCAGGCTTTGGAGGAGAGCTGAGCTGGACAGTTGCAGGACTGGTGTGATTTCCACAGGGAGAAGTAGTAGCTTTGGCCGGGCTGACGTTTGCCTGGGCCTCAACCTTCACTACGGTTGTCTCTTTGATGCTGTTGGACTGCCTGCCAGGGGACTGCGGCGGCTTGCTCAACTTCCTAGTTGCTTTCATGGCAGCCAGTCGTTCTTTACAAGATTTCTTAACATGCGATGTCACATGTGGTTCGAAAACCTCCTTGTTGTCGAAACTGTCTGCACAAATAGGGCAAGTGTAAATCCCATCCTTAAAATGCTTCTGAGCGTGACGAACAATTCTGTGGCCTAGGAACTCTTTATCACATAACACACAGTACTGCATGTAGGCTCGCCAATTCCTAAACCTGGCAGACACAAACCCTTTCTCCCTTAATTTCTTAGCTTCCCTATTTTTCTCTCTTTCGTCTGAAATCTCGTTCAGTTCGTTTGTAGTGTTTAAAAGAAAATCCTCCAAGTCTTTGAACTCTGGACCCTTTTCTGCCGCTTCACCCTCTCCAACATCCGTGTCATTGAGGTCGTCAATAGAAGACACAATGGCCGCCTCCTCACCCATCAACGCCAAACAGTTGCGCTTCAGGGTTCTCCAGTCCCAGAACTCCGGATCGAAAGGCCACTGGGTCTTCAAGGCCAACAGCAACTCACAGCGCAGTGAATTGGGAACTGGTAGATTCTCCTCCTCAAGCTTCTGGTCCGGTTCGTTGTAGAGGGATTCGACCGCGTAATACGAGTCCACGGTAGGCTGGAGGAGGAACTCTGTTAGTTGGCACGCCCGTTTCATCTCCAGGTCTGTGGGCAAAAGGCAGGAGATCGTTTTGCAGATGGTGCTCTTGCTGTCTGTGTTGTCACTGGAGGCCATTTTCAGAGCTTGAACGCACATTTCAATGCACACCGGCAATCCCACCTCTTGCACCTAAAAAAATAAAAAATAAAAAATAAAACACAAAACAAAAAGTTATAAGGACACGTGGAACAACATGTTTTTTCCTCACAGATGCAATATGAACATGAAAAGGACATGGCCTCACCTCTGACTGTATGACCTTGATGAGGAAGAGGATGTGGCAGACACTCCGCGAGAGCAAGGCCATGCTCTTGCACTGATCAAGAAAAGCATCGGCTGAAGACTCCAATCGCATCCGTAGCTTACTCCAGAACAGCGTGAGCTCCCTGTGAGACAGAAAAACAAACAAAGTTAAGTCTGTGACAGAGTCTCATCTATCCCCATTAGGTGTTTATAAAAAATTTAAAAAAATACATGTAGGCGCAAGAGTTGAGATTGCTGGTGTGTATCGAAATGTACAGAAAATACAGACAAGAAATATCATAATTGCAATATCCTAGCTACCAGCTACACACAGAGAGGAACTTCCTATGACAACAGGTAGCCAGACACTGGTTCCCTGTTTTGCGGTTTAAAACACACAAGATAATTACAAAACACCGAACCAAGAGATAACACACTGTAGTCAAGACAGACCTCTAGCATCACATTCTGAGTTTCTTGAGTAAATAAGTGGGAAGAATAATACTCACCAGGCACAATACACATCTCCCTGGAGAAGCTGCCGCTTGAGGAAGGCAGAGCACAAACAGAGCGCTCCTTCCTCGTCCCCCTCCGACTCCAGGTTACAAATCATCTCCAATGCGTCCTTGCTGTCTACTTGCGCAATCTGGCCCAGAGAGAGAATATCAGTCATGAATGAATTAATGTATCATAATGATAACAGTTTAATGGTTGGTACTCCCAACGTATCGTTTTCAATTCCATTAAGTTGCTATTACGCCAATCTAGTGAAGTGATGTAAATCACTCAAATAACACTGTGCATCCTACATTTACTCAATACTATGTTATTATATAGTCATTATTATGTCATTACATCGTAATAGAGTTCAGCCGTTTCAACTTTAGTAGTAGTAGAGGGACTGCAACTCCTTGTTGCTACTTGTTTACATGGGTAAATAGTGTTACTACACGGGGGTGAGGGAAGCTTGATGTGCTAAATTATTTAATAAAGTCAAACATTCACTTACCTCCTCCATGAGCTGCTCCTGTGGTCTGGTCATACACAGGCAAACAAGGTACGTCTGTTTAAAGTTCCCTTTTCCTTCATAAGCTGGATTCTCTGAGCATACCTTCGCCAGGATAGCAGCTTTCTCAGCTCGATTCTCTTTGATAAGGTGCTTTATTCGCATATTAAGGAGTGTGGGACCCTCCAATTGCAGAAATTCATGAACTAGAGAGTAGAGAAGAGGGAGATACCAAACTGGGTCACCATTGAGCCCTGGATTGAACACACACACACACACACACACAGACCCACAACCACAACCAAACTAACCTCTGTCAATGTCAGGTATCTCATTGGAGAGTATGCAGCTCAGCGTGGGGTTGGTCCACACACCGTGCTGCTGTGCTACAGCAGAGAGCATGTGAAGCTGTGTGTTCCCCGTCTCCTGCAGAAGGCTGTGTGCCAACTGGAAAAGAGAAAAGATTATTTCACAGACCTTTCTCCCCCTATTTGTCCTGCTGTTCTGTTATGTTACGTGTTTCGTATCAGATTTTCAATTATTTTTGGAATGTAGTAAGTAAACATGGTGAACACAACCCAACGAGGCCCGCGTCCTGATCAACACGTCCTGATCAACACGTTCTGATCAACACAGTCAGAAATTACTTTCAACTTCAAAATAGGCTGCGACACGTCTGTTTATTCCAAGTGTGCCAAATAAAAACTTAATTTCTATATTCTTTCCAATCATCCTGTCAGCTTTTCATTCCTTGTCAAAGATCGCAAAGAACTGGGCTAGATGTCAAATCTCTCTCCCAGCTTTATTCCTTTGCTATTGAATGTCAAGCAAGAAAGAAAATAAATAAATAGAACATCACAGGAGACACTGACCTTCACTGAGGACTGGAATTCCTCCCATAAGGCACCAGGGACGTGTTCGGGCAGTGAGAGCAGCAGCTCTACACAGCTCCTGCGAATCAAACACTCTGGTTTAATAAGCTTGCTCTGGTGGTTCATGTCAATGACACAGTCACGGGTGCATATGGTTTACATTATGCTTTGTGAAGGCAGGGTAATAGGGTATGGACAGCCTGTGTTTTTGTTGTTGTTTTTTTAAATATGTTTTTAGGGCATTTCTGCTTTATTGGGATAGAGACAGTAGAGATTGACAAGAAGGATGGGAGAGAGAGAGAGAGAGAGAGAGAGAGAGAGAGAGAGAGAGAGAGAGAGAGGAGGGATGACATGCAAGACATGTTGAGGGTCGGAATCGAACCAGGAACCTTGCGATTACGTGGTATGTGCATTGTTGTGCTACGCCAGTAAGCTCCCCAGCCTGTGTTTATACACAGACTGAATAAGCATATATACTCCACTTCTGTAGTAACACAGACCTCCCAACTCAACTGCTATGCAGTCACATTGTAATGTTGTCAATAGGGGAATTACAGAGCTAAAGGGCGACAACTGAGTGAGAATTTTACTTGTTCGGTTCGACTTTGTGGATAAAAACAAGCAATGTCCTGACAACACGGACACGCATCTGAAACACGGCCTCAGCTCAACACGTTCCTCATGGATCGCCTGAGACAGCGGTTCCCAAACTTTTAACAGTCATGTACCCCCTGTCGGTTATTTTGTAGCCTAATTGATACTCTATGAACATTATCCCTTACATATTAGACACTGTGACAATATTATTCTGTTGGATCGGGTGCATGCATTTATTTTTGGTACTGAGACTGCAGTCGGCTATTCAACAGGACTGTTTGGGAAGGGAAATCACAGATTTATTTCGCGTGCCCCCCTAGATCGAGCCACGTACCCCCGGGGGGGTACGCGTACCCCACTTTGACAATAGTGGGCCCGAGAGAAGCAACGGCAGATATTGACATGGTCTCAATGAGCGCTACTCACAGTGCTAGCTTTTCAAGTACGAGTGGCACGTTCTCACACTGGCAGGAGAGACAGGAGGAGGCCTTTGCATAGCTGAGGATGGCCACTGTGTAGACCCCCAGCAGCGGCAGGGGGGCCTCGTCTGTCTTCCACCGAGCTGCATGCTCCACGAGGACCTACAGGCACAGGGTCACAATTATGGGACGACTTCAATGACAGACATGAGACGGGAACAACGTTATGAATAAAACAGAGACCTACAAACACAGAAGACAACATTATTAATGGATATGTTCCTCTACAATAACATATTACAGACACAGAAGACAACATTATTAATGGATATGTTCCTCTACAATAACATATTACAGACACAGAAGACAACATTATTCATGTTCCTCAACAGTAACAGACAGGCGCTAGACAGTGTTCGAAATCATTACATGTTTTTCAATTAAATCACATTATTTGGCAGATGAACGATGCCTGCTTGCAAATGAGTCCCTTGTTTCTCTATCAAATGAGTTTGTTTGTTTCTATCAAGGGATAGAAACAAGACAAACTAATTTGCAAGCAGGCATCATTATCATATCGCCCCCTGCTAGCCTAATTGACACACAACCCGCTTTTAGTCATCATAATTTATTCATTTATTTGTTATTTATCCCTGATTTTAATTAGTAATGTCTCAGAGAAAATGACACATCTACATCAAAAAGGTCGTAATCAACACCAACAAACAAGACACAAAGACAAATAAATTTGAATGGAAAACGATAGTGGTTTCTCTCTCTCCCCCTCTCTCTCTCTCTCCCCCCCCCCTCTCTCCCTGTCTCTCTCCCTCTCTCTCTCTCTCTCTCCTAGTTAAGTTGTGATGCGTGTCCAGGGAGGGCCTGTATGCTCCAGGCCCATCATGATTAACAGTGGTCTGCTGCTAGATAAAGTGTGATAGTGGTCTCCATGACAACGACTATCCATCACTCTCGCAAAAAGATGTCTCTGCGGGTTAAGATGGCCGAGGACGGACGACACGAACTAACATAACGTAGCCTTTAATACCATCAAATACATCAAAGACCGGCTTCCTTTGAAACAGCCTAGATAGGAGTGACCACAACGAACGGCCGTGGAGTCAAGCCTCCGTGTTTGGCCTACATAGGGCCCTTTCAATAACTCCACTACTCACTAAGCCACAGGGCAGACATGGGGGAAAGTATGGGGGCTCAAGGCTTTATTGACCGTCCCCATCTATAAATTAAACCTCTTCAAAAGGAACAAGAGGTAGACTGATGAGATAACGGCCTTACTGCGGTGAAATGGTTCACGCAAACATGTAATTACACTATGTAATTACTAGTGTAATTACACATTTGCATAAACCATTTCATTGCAGTTACTTAAGTGTAATTATACTCTTAATAATTACATAAGTGTAATTACACTAGTAATAATACATGCAATCGCAACAGTTGAGACAAATTCTACACATGCATTCATACAGGCTAGGCCTACTCTCTGCCCTGTCTGTCACCCCTTCCCCCAGTCTGCCCATCACCACTCCAGGGGGGAATCCTAATCTCTACTCCAGGAGAGAGTCTCCTGCCTCGGTGTTCCAAGAACAGCCCATTGAGGCACGCAATAAAGGGACCTCCTTTTACAATGTTACACGTGTGTAAACGTACCCTTAATTACCTTCGTAATTGGGAAGTTACAGAGCATTGCATCTCCAATGAGACAACAACAAGACATGTAAAAACTTATGCAAAACTCATCTGCTCTCAGAATCCATGACAAGGCATCAGGATGGTCAGGGGAGGAGCAGGGGGAGGAAAAGTTGCAACGTGTGCCATTTATCCTCTTTATAGAATGCATTTGGGGTGAATATTTTTTTATCAGTAAGTGCAATATCTATAAATATGTAACAATCACCTGTAATAATAACTCTCTTTCACTTCTGCTGAACTCAACACGTTTTTGTGGGAGGATAGCATCGCTGTGGAATTGAGGTTCCACCTACCAAGGTCTATGAGATCAATAAAGTCTACATCTTGCACAAAGAAGGGCTTCAAATACGCCCACTACCCGCAGAAAGGCCTAAAGCAGAGGATACTATTGTTTTCCCCCGAAAATACGAATTTGGATTTGCTTTGATTAACTTTAACTTTCCTAAATCCGTCCATCCACCCAGCAGCTCAGAACAGGCCTCTCGCTGGCATCAATACTTTGATCTCCACAAGCACAATGGTGACATGGAAAAAATGTTCACATTTCTAACCAGAAATGCACATCTCTACACAAAGTGAGGGAAGTTTTCAACCTCACCAAACCTGCCACACTGGTGCTTTAAAATGCAGCTTTGCACAATGTTCCATCTGGCTTCACAATGAATGATCGAATGGAGCCTCATCAGCCAGCTAACTGCTGCTAGCCACATTCATCTTTTAGCTAGCAAACTAGCTCATCAAAAAAATGAGTTACGCATGGAAACAACTCAAAGTAAAAACTTCAAACAACCATCATCAAACACTAACGACGTCTACTGTCCGCTACCGAATATCTTTATGTACGTTAAAACGTTGCGATAAGGGTTTTTCCAGTGGAGTGGGACAGTGGTAGCGGGCTAGCTACATTGTTGTAGCTAACGTACACGCTAGGCAGCAGCAGCAGCAGCAGGCTTCCTGCCCAGGCTGGGGGGCTGCAGAGGGATGGACTGCTGGAGGAAAATCTGCCTACCTGGCAAAACTCCTGGCAGAAATGCAAAGAGGCTTCCAATGGCGGTTCGCTGCTGTCTTTTAGCGTTGTGGTCAATTGTTGGAACCGTTCGCGGAGGACCTCGATAGCTCTCCTTGTGTCATATTCCTTCTCTGTCTCTCCCTCCGCCATCTTCACAACAATCACGGCCGCGTACGCACAGATGTTACGCTGCCAGACGTGCACACGCACGGACACGCAAGGGGGGAGGGGAGAGATGCGGCGGCAGGGACACCCACCCTCCCGGTGTGTCAACAGAGCGTCATTGACTTGACCTAACAGATGACACACCACACATGCCCGATCATTGATTTTGCTTGTATAGAATGCATCCATTTTGCTTGTATAGAATGTACTCTGATTGTGATACTGGACGCATGAAGCGAACAGTAGTGTGTGGTGAGTTCATAATGTGAATGTCCGACAAATACAGAGATTATATGTGGAAGGAAGCTTGTATGTGCAAAAACTAGGACATGAAAACATTTTTTAGGACCTCATCCCAGTTGTAACTGTCGTGTTGCTATGTACTGCATTTGCTTGGGACATAGTCATAAACATGCATTTGCTTGGGACATAGTCATAAACATGCATTTGCTTGGGACATAGTCATAAACATGCATTTGCTTGGGACATAGTCATAAACATGCATTCTCAAGGCATCAATTACTCACAGGATAGGAGAAATAATGTGGCAACACAATATGAATAATGTCAATATTTTAATGCAATTTCATTTCATACAGTTTAGTCTAATGATTTGATCAACACACTACATGCGTGTATCACCGCTTCACATCATCACAACCAAGACATAAATACAATACTGCTCTACTTTCTACTTCATCACAATGCATTTCTATCTGTTGATTTGTCACAAGGAAATGCAACTCATATCAAAGTAATCTAAAAGCATAAATGCACATCTTCTGATATATAGGTCTAAAAGCAGACATAATAAATAGAACTAGAAGCATCAATGCACATCTTCTGATATAGAGACCTACAGTATTGCCAGGGTACAGATGTCACATTTGATATAGAGACCTACAGTATTGCCAGGGTACAGATGTCACATTTGCACATCTTCTGATATAGAGACCTACAGTGTTGCCAGGGTACAGATGTCACATTTGATATAGAGACCTACAGTATTGCCAGGGTACAGATGTCACATTTGCACATCTTCTGATATAGAGACCTACAGTATTGCCAGGGTACAGATGTCACATTTGCACATCTTCTGATATAGAGACCTACAGTGTTGCCAGGGTACAGATGTCACATTTGATATAGAGACCTACAGTATTGCCAGGGTACAGATGTCACATTTGCACATCTTCTGATATAGAGACCTACAGTGTTGCCAGGGTACAGATGTCACATTTGATATAGAGACCTACAGTATTGCCAGGGTACAGATGTCACATTTGCACATCTTCTGATATAGAGACCTACAGTATTGCCAGGGTACAGATGTCACATTTGCACATCTTCTGATATAGAGACCTACAGTATTGCCAGGGTACAGATGTCACATTTGCACATCTTCTGATATAGAGACCTACAGTGTTGCCAGGGTACAGATGTCACATTTGATATAGAGACCTACAGTGTTGCCAGGGTACAGATGTCACATTTGCCGAAAAGACTTCCAGGTGTCGGAGTTTATTTGGACTTGTGATAATAGCAGGTGCTGCAATGGCAGTCGGTGTGATTCTGCACCGTTAAGTTCTCAAATTTGACCTGAGAGAGGGGGATGAGGGGAGAGAATGAAAGTGAGATCACTTTGAAATCCCATCAGAGGGGCTCATTCGTTCATTTTAGTACACACACAATTGGGGCAAGCCACCTTTTGATATCCCCAGTGGCGAGGTTTTGATCACACACTTTCACCAAAGAGAATTGAACCCCTTATTCCTTATTAAAAGGCGATCAATAAACTAATAGTTAACTGTCTATCAACCATTTATAAACTCTTTGCAAACCACATAAAGGAAAGCACAATGTCAATCGTTAGCCAAGACTCTTCGGCCTACATTATTGTCAAATAATTGTCCCAAATACCTGCCATTGGCCCATATTATGAGCTTAAGATAATCCTACCCTGAACATGTTCTTTGCGACACAGCACGTAGCCTCTGAGGTGATGTTCTTGGGGACCAGCATGGTCTTCTTGGACTTCAGGGGCGTGGGGTAGGCCCTGGAGAAGCAGCAGCCCATACACTGGTAGACAGGGGAGCCATGCCTGGAGAAGAATTCGTTCTTCTTCAGTTTGCACTCCTTACAGCCCACTAAGAGGAGAACGGCAGAGAATATAGAAACAGAATTTAGAACTTTTAAAAACAGAAATTAGAACTTTTAGTGACAGAATTCAGAACTTTTAGAAACAGAATCTAGAACTTTTAGAAACAGAATCTAGAACTTTTAGAAGCAGAATCTAGAACTTTTAGAAACAGAATCTAGAACTTTTAGAAACAGAATCTAGAACTTTTAGAAGCAGAATCTAGAACTTTTAGAAACAGAATCTAGAACTTTTAGAACAGTCTGACTTGATCTGTAAACTGTATGCAGGACTACACAACATTGTATCTCTGTTTGACTTTCCTCTGTAAGCATGAAGTGTGGGATGAGGAGTGTAATGTAAGTCAACAGATCCTCTCTTCTACCAAGTCTCATGAATATACACTTGTGAATTAGTTGGTAAGTGATGTGCGCTTTCGGCCTACTTTCACAGTGTGAAGCAATCTGTGACTTAGCACAGCCCCAATTCAAGTGATTTTTGAGTGAAGTCAATCTTACCGTTTGCCATGTCGTTGTTGGGGTACGACTCTGCGATGTAAAGACATATGGACAGGATCAGGAGAGACACTCCGGCAGATTTCACCATGTTGGCGGATGGCAATAACCTGACAACACAAAACAACAGAATCATTAAGACATCATCTCAGATGTAGTGTGGTGAGTTAAAAACCCATACAAATGCATAATATACTGTATGAAACAGTACATTGGTCACTTCGGACACTAAGTACATTCGTCGCATAAGAAACTAAGTGGAAAAATCGTTACCTCTTCTTGGTGCGTCTGAGGAAGCTTGTTCAACAGTGAGGAGTCGACACGACTTCTGCGACCATGCCTGCCTTTTTATCCTGGCGGTCCCCTGGCCATGTGCTCTGGTGGGATTAGGGTGGAACCGCTCCAACCTTATCAGTGATCAGGTGCCTACCTGCCCCGTAATCCCTGACTATGAAACAAGGCACTGCACACCCGGTGGAAAGTCAAAACAAACTCCTCATCCAATCTGCCTATGGATGGGAAGAGAGCCATGAACGGTGGTCCTTAATCCCTAAAGCAGATTGGTTGGTGTTACTAGGTAACTGCTGTTATGTTGTCTAGGTAACTGCTGTTATGTTGCCACAGACCAGAGGGGAGCTTGGATCAATGGTCGACTTGCGTCATTATCAACGAACACATTTTCATTATGTATTATGAACACATTATGATTATAAAACATAACGTTTCATGTTATTTTGTTGCACATTTTTTCCGAGAGTGGCTTATTTGTGTTTTCAATTGAGTTTAGGAAAAATCACTGTACGTAAACACAATGTACACAGAGAGATTGGTGACGATGAAATGTCTCACGTGTCCATGAAAGGTCTTTATAATCTTCCAGTGTTAACTTGAGTTGAAGCAATGAATATTATTGTATGTTATCCTCCAAGAGAGCATTACATATCATTTATGTCAGAATGTGGAGATGAAATTCATGTTACGTGCCTTTATTCATGCAATGAAATTAATGAGTGGGTGTATCCTCAACACAAATTTGTATGTATTGCTAATTCAGTCAAATTGTGCTCTAGATTTGTAGTTACCTGCATTACTTTATGTTTAGGAATTCTCTAGGAACTTAATTGAAATAAAGGAAAAGTTTATTTTAATCTCAAAGCTGAATGACGACATAACTATCAATGTTCTACTGTTTCCCCACACTGTTCCACTGTTATTTCTCAATGCCAACCTGCCCTTGCCTCCCAGATAATGCAGGTGGTCCCTTGACTATTAACCTCTGAAACCAGACGGGCCCATAATTGGGCCAAAATTCTGGTTTAATTTGATTATTAATTAGATTATTGATTACTTTATCTCCTTGTCATGTGTAGTAGGTTATTCTGAACTATGATCTGAGCTTCAAGGTGTTCCCTATCAAAACTTCAAGGTGTTCCCTATCAAATGGCATCCTGCTTTTGCACCTGATCATCATATTTCTAATGTCATAAGCAGTTTTAGTTTGGGTCTGTTTTTTAGGCGGAAATTAGTCAAATAGTGCATTCTGTTTAATCATTCTGGAAGTATATCCACCCCCCCTACTTTTGAAGAGCCAAAGTTTGAAATGTCAAGGATGAATACTAATTTGCTGCACTATCTCTTAATCTTTCCATTTACTGTTTTGACATGTCCTGGCCTTGGTTGCGTTGGCAACTCGGCCTTGGCATGAGATTAATGTAACCCAACAAGCACGGACGATGGCACATAAAATCTCTAAGATTTAAGAGGCTTTTTAGCTAATGGTGCAACCCACCGCTCTGCACTCCCACGACACTCGTTATGAGGTGGTTTAAAAATGAGGGTTTTAGGCCCTTATACTGTAACACATCACACCTAAGTGCTAAAGTAAGTTATTGTTACTGATTACCTCATTTTAATGATCAAGATGGACATTGTGTGGTTGTTGATATGATGCACCGTACAGTACGATACATCCTGTTGTTGTTGTTGTTGTTGATGCACCGTACAGTACGATACATCCTGTTGTTGTTGTTGTTGATATGATGCACCGTACAGTACGATACATCCTGTTGTTGTTGTTGTTGTTGTTGTTGTTGTTGTTGTTGATGCACCGTACAGTACGATACAGTTCAGCACTTTGGTTGTTATGTGCTGCTTGTGATCTGTTAAAGTGGCAATCTGGGATTGGTGCATCAATTTTTGGACTTTTAAATTCATGATAGGTAGCCATTGATTGTTGAATAATATAACTTATTAATGCCTCATGAGCTTAGTTCAACTGTCTACCCTATCAGAACCCAACATATAAGCTTGTTTTACTCCATTGTATGTAAACAATGTAATTGTAAACAAACACTGCATAGCTTCAAAACATAATTTTCATCTCATGGATGGTCAGTCCTTTCATCCATAGCTCCGTCTATGAATTTGAGAGTGGTTACATTTCTCCAGCCCCATCCATCAGCTGTTTACCAAAAAGGTGGCAGGTGACTGCTTTGTTGTTGTTTGAATCCCAGACTGCCCCTTTAATCACAGTTCCCCACTTCTCACACCTCAGTAGACAACACAGATAGACATGCAACAAGTTTCTCCGTTTTTTATTAAAAAGAAAATTAAAAAAAGTATCAAAACTTTTTACATGAGATTAGCTTCCATACAGTATGAGCACACACCATAACACCTGCATTTTTATTATTATTATTCATTTATCTGCGCTTTTTACATCTGAGCAGTTTTTTGAAGGCCTGCTTAAAGTCTTCATTGAAGCTGGTGTAGAGGAGGGGGTTGATGAGTGAGTTGGCGTACCCCAGCCAGGTGAGGAAGTCGGACACCTGCGGGGAGGCCCGCAGCACCTGGAGCCCCACCAGCAACTCCTTCACAAAGAAAGGCAACCAGCAGAGGATGAACGCCCCCAGGATGAGCCCCAGGACACGGGCAGCCTTCCTCTCTCGATAGGCGTACATCTGGAGCTTCTCGCAGGTCCGTTCCCCCGCCTCCTGAGTGATGCAGCTCGGAGCGTTCAGTCTGTTGAGCTCCGTGTTTAAGGCAGGGTCAGAGGTCGACAGCTCGGCCTTACAGAGGCCCTGCGCTGCGAGGCAGTCGGCCAGGATCTTGTGGTCGCTGGCGATCCTCCTCCTCTGACACAGGGTCCCTGAGGAGCAGCGTTTGTGGTACAGGGTCCGGGCTGCGTTGAAGATCCTGTAGTAGAGGATGAGGATGAGGGTCATGGGGATGTAGAAGGCCCCAAGGGTGGAGTAGATGGTGTAGCCGATGTGGTCGTGCTCTATGATGCACTGGGTGTACGATACGTTGCTGATGACGTCGGAGTCGCGGTTGTGCCTCCAGAACAGCGGGGGCACGGAGATGAGGACGGAGAGGATCCAGACGACTGCGACCATGGCGACGGCTCGCCGTGGGGTCCTGTTACAGGCGTACTCCAAGGCGTTGGTGATGGCACAGTGGCGGTCCATGGCGATGGCACACAGGTGCAGGATGGAACAGGTGCAGCAGGTCATGTCCACGCTCAGCCAGGCCTCGCACACCACACCTCCCAGCATCCACCTGTCGGTGGCGATGTAGAGCTCGCTGAGGGGCATCACCAAGATGGCTACCAGTAAGTCGGTGACCGCCAGAGAGCAGATGAGGTAGTTGGCTGGGAGTTGTAGTTTTTGGGTGGTCAGGATAGCCAGTATGACTGCTCCGTTCAGCAAAGCGGTGAGCAGGGTAATGATGCTGAGTGTAATCACTACCAACACCATCTCAGTCTCCGTTTCCATGGTGATGGCTAGTTTGTTGGTTTGTTGTTGTTGTTGTTGTTGTTGTTGTTGTTGTTGTTGTTGTTGTTGCTTTAAGCTCCAGAGCTCCACATCATATATCTGTCCATTTCCATCGTGTTTGGCCCGAGTCCACCTGGGTGGTTATCTGCAGTATCCACATCTCTCCTTCTTCACTGGCAGCACCTGTGGAAAGAAATGTGTTTGAAATCATTTTTGTGTGACAAAACTTGTCAGATTGACAATGAAACAGAACAGAACTGAACTGAATAAGACGCAATACGTTTTCAACATTTGTTCTCAAAATATGTCCTGCTGGTATCAAGGGGATAGCTCTGTCCTAGATGAGTCAGACCGGATAGGAACCGTTCTACCACACGGTGGCAGGAGAGATCTGTGAATCAGCGACTGGCGTATTCATGGCCATGGAGACGGTTGTGCACTGTATCTGTCATCACTAGACGCAAGAGAATGGACCATAAATAAACATATGAACTGTGTCATTGCCTCCTAATGACATGGAACAACTCTATCAGTTCTCAGAAGGCAGTCCGTCTTGTCTTCTTCTTTGGTCCTGAATGTAATCTGAAAACATGGAATGCGACCACGACCACAAGTTCATTACTTGTCAAGCAGGAAGTGGAGATGTCTGTTCTACAAACTGATGCATCTTTCTGGTATTTAATGGGTTTTTTTTATTGCCCAGTTTCAGTTAGAGACTGTTGTCAATTGATAAAAGAATAATTTAAAAAAACATACAAGAATGATGGGGCTTTTCATACAAGAACATGTTTTTGACATACCTGGATGCCTAGTTGATGGCTCCATATCACAATACTTATGCAAATACAATGTCTATGCATGGGCTTGCTTGAACAATGGACAGATACAATGTACAGGGATGAGATACAAAACAGCTCTTGGATCCCCTTCCCTCATCATCATCCCTGCCAGAGAGGTCCACAGAGATCATTTGAGTATCTAATAAGTATTTGAGTATCTACGTATTCAAATCAGGTGTGGGGGCATCAAATAGGCATCCAGGTGTGTAAAAACATGTTCTTACTTGCTATGAACAAAGGTATCATGTCAACTCTATTCAAATGGTTTCTTGGCGTGACCATTTCCTTTAAAATGATGATGTTCACCTGATGGATTCAGGAGCGGACGGCGAGAGAGGTGAGAGAGGACCTGAGGACTTGATGTTGGAATTGTGCCATAGAACATTATGCCATTTTGGCAAGTGCCTCTTCAGGTTTAATGACTTTTTTTAAGCACAGACTTGTTTGCCTGTGCTGCCATCCCACCACACTGAGGCTAAATAAAATCACCACTTTTTAAATATTAACATTTTGTCAAAGCTTTCACTTCGTGTCACATTGGAGTACTTTTAACTTGATGTGATTCATGAGACCATATTGTGTATCACAAAACTGGTTTTGAACTTTTAGTGCAGGATGTATATGATAGGCCACAGTGTATGTTTACTGCTTTGTGTGTTTGATTGAACACAACCCATGGCGCTACTATTCCACAGCCTCAAGCGTTCGCTCTCTCCTTTAACTCACCACCGTCACTTGAATCCTCTCCCTCAGCTTTTCAGTACAGGAAACCATTATGACAACGGAGCTTCATAGGGATCATTCTTGTCTAAAGTGGTTACTGACGGATGGACAGCCACACATCATCTCCTCATTAGCAGTCCCGGACTCCTCCACTCCTTCACAGCACATTCACTCCTACCGAAACATTTTAATAGCGTCATATACTGTATCTTATAGTCTGCCATATCCACACATTAAACATAGGCAAAACATGTTTCAGATTGAATATCACAAATGCAATACAAGGTCTGTTGACGTTTCAGCCGTGCGCTGAATTGTAACTGAACAATTCAAAGAAGATCAATCAATTCTAGAACTTACTTGTTATCAGTAGCCTGTTAGCGACGAATTATCCAGAAGTTTAACGCAAATGAACAAGAAATAAAAACAAAATGCATCACCTGAAACATCAGACTTCAGAGCTCATTCATCAATGTGATCAATACATCAATATGCTTATTACACAGAAACACACAATGTCACAGAACAGTAGGATAATAGTAACCGTTATTTCAGGTTGATAAGACTATATCACATGATATGATATAATGAAATACGATATAACAAAACACTGACATTTAACAAAATAGATAATCTGGTAATCGAGGACACAAAGCCTACCTTATAAAGTGTTCTTCTCTTCTCCAGCAACGCATTTCATGAGTAAATCTGTGTCATCTGAATGTAGGCTGCCCTTCACATGCTTTCTGTTGTTGATGTTAGGAACTCTCTGTGGTCTCAAATCTGTAGTATCACGGTTGCGCGTGCGTCCGCGCTGCCCGGTACCTTGACATAATCCTCCTCGTATCGGTTCAGAGAAATGCACGAGTGCGCACGGCGCGGGAGCTTGGCACCGACCAACTGCATACGCGCGCCAACGGTAGAGCAATTTGTCCAATGGGGGTCTGACGACGTGCTGGGCTCTTTATCCCGGAGGTGACATTCCATCACGTAGGGTGCGTGATACAACACGGACACATTTTGCGCCATAGGGGACAGTAGCCTAACTCTCCTTTCATATAGATAGAGTAGCATGGCATAGAATGTGTTTTGTGTCCCCTTTACGCGCCCGTCGCATTGAATCGAAGTGGCACAGCATTATAAACATGAAGCCTATAAAGTAGGCTAAAACGTCAAAATTAAAAAAAAACCTTCCCCTGTGCTTGCCATACCCCACAGGCTAAAATCTCTCTAGCCAATCGGCTCCTCTGTGACACCGACCCGGAGTGCCAACACTGAGATGGAGGCTTGCCAACATTCTGGCTCGTTTCGGATGCTTAGTGTACCTTAATGGCTCCGAGTCAAGAGATGCGACCTGATAGGAGAATGAGTTCCAACTCCAAAAACATTTCTCCTTAGTCAGCAGTTCGAGACAGAGTGTCGGAAATAATGGGTTCGGTCCCAGATGGTACCCTTGAGCAAGGTACTTAGTCTGAAGTGCCTCAGTAAGCATCCTGCTGTATAAATGAATACGTGACCTAGTAATTAGATATGAATTGCAGCTGGGTGGGTGAATGTGGACAATTCTCTACAATGAGTATTTCTGAGGATGGAAGAGATGAATAAGTGCATTATTCCAATGCAATGTAGGTGTAATAGCACCATCATCATCTCTATCTCTCTATCTCTCTCTCCCTCTCTCTCTCTCTATGAATGTCCTGTCTGAGACCATTCCCTAAGTGCTGGGAGGGACAGCAGGGTTAGGGGGCCACATATTAACATGGGGGTACGAAAGTCCTGCTTCCCTCACATGCCTACGTCATGTGTGTGTGTGTGTGTGTGTGTGTGTGTGTGTATGTGTGTGTGTGTGTGTGTGTGTGTGTGTGTGTGTGTGTGGGCGGGCGGGCGGCAGGCAGGCGGGCAGGCGGGCGGCGGGCAGGCGGGCGGCGGGCAGGCGGGCGGCGGGCAGGCAGGCGGGCATGCATGCGTGTGTGTGTGGGAGTAAAGTGAATTTACAGGTGAATGCAATCAAATGTAATAGCATTTCGAGGCTGAGACTGTCAACGTATAATAAGAAATGGTTTATTCTGTGTGCAAGGTTGAGACTTAGAGCTAAATTCAATCAAACTTGCATCGCAGTGTTGACACAAGCTGTTATTTCTAGGTCCAATAAACTGGCCAGATGATTTGGTTCAGTGAAAATATGACACGTACCACAAATTCAGTTTACTAAATGAACCAAAGAAGTCTGCTCTAGGATTGATTTTTAGTTCTGTTGGCCCGCAATCTTTCAAAGACATCTTGTCATCTTGTCATGTTGGCCTTTTAGACGTTACTGTTTACAATCGCTGGTGATTGTATTTATGTAGATGTATGTGATTTTTTTATTATGATATGTGCTTGTTTTTAAAATTGTTTAGCAATATCCCTCCATCAAGAGCTGTCTGCTATCCAGACAGCATCGATCAGGCAGTTGTGTGGCATTTTTTATTTATGCCTTGTGGCAACATTACTCATTAACTATAGATCACATACAGACCTTACTGTGTGGCTGTGCACCCAACCGGGATTTGAACTTGGGTCTCCTTCGTCATCTCAGGCTATACTCAACACTCCAGTGTAATCTCTGAACCACCTCTGTTACACCCATTGCTGCTATCCTGGGGTGATTTATGTGGTCAGAGCAAATAAGTCAACACTAAAGATGATTATGTGGTCGAAAATAAATCAGTTTTTCGCATTTCATGAATAAACAATGTGACAGAAAGACTAGTTATTGGCTTCCAGAGCAGTGCTCTCATCTAATCAATCATATCTGATTTGTTAGATGATGCAACATCTTTCTCTCTCATCCTGTTGGTGGTGAGCACGATGTTATTAAATGTCAGGGCCCTTTCCGGAACATTGTGAACTTTGACTGAGGTGTTGCCTTGAATGATCAATCTCTTTTATGTTGTTGTCACTGTGTTACAGTCTTGACATCCTCAGCTTTTCTCACTTTCTCACACACTGCACTTACTTACCTTCTTCCTGGAGTGTCCAAAGTTGCAACATTGATATAACACAAGACATTACATTTACATTTACATTTAGGGCATTTAGCAGACGCCTTTATCCAAAGCGACTTACAACAAATACATTTGTTTAAGCAAGTGAATCATCGATCCATCAGTCATCATAAGACAAAGTAATCTGTGGTGTGACCCGGGGCCGTAGGCAGTCACAATGCTAGAAGAAGGACGATCGCTCAGTGAAAAATCCTCCAAACATAAAAAAGAATCCAACGCTTTTACCATGTAACTACTGTACAGAGCAACTGCTGTGTAACAACATGGTAATACACTGCTGTTACACACTGTAATTACATAGATATAACAGCAACTTCATGTAAAGTGCTATGCCTCCTATACCAAGTCATTTTGGTAGGCCTGCTTCTATGAACAACTGCGCAAATCACTCAAAAGTCCTAAAGCACTGACAGACTGAATGACAGACTGGCAGCTCCAGATTTATATGTGCTTCAGCCAACTCTGTTGTTGATATTCATAGGAGTTGGCAGGTCCGGCTTGAAAGGTCCCCTCCTAAAAGCCTTTCTAGTGCCCCTGCACTATGGTTGAATTTGGCTGTGAGTTGCTGCAGATCTACACTCACCGAACACTTTATTAGGAACACCTGTACACCTTCTCATGGTGGAGGTGGTGTAATGGTGTGGGGAATGTTTTCTTGGCACACTTTGGGCCCGTTAATACCAATCAATCATCGCTTGAATGCCACAGCCTATTTGAGTATTGTTGCTGACCATGTGCATCCCTTCGTGGCCACAATTGACCCATCTTCTAATGGCTCCTTCCAGCATGATAATGATGATTGGTATTAAGTGTGCCCAAAGTGTGCCAAGGAAACATTCCCCACACCGTTACACCACCTCCCCCATGAGAAGGTGTCCAGGTGTTCCTAGTGAAGTGCTCGGTGAGTGGGTGCTTTGCTAAGTCATTGTCTGTCCACAGCCTCACATTTTCATTAGGCTTCATCATACTTGTGTGGAATTGGGGTGAGTCTGGGCTAACAGCCTGTGATGAGAATCAGAGATAAATACCCTTCCTTCCTGGTTAGATTGCTGGGAAGTAATTCATCCGACATACCCTTGCATCAAGTCAAATATTCCATAAACAGCTGGTGTTTGTCTGTGAAAGAGCAGCTCGAAGAAGAACAGAAATGGTAGCAGTAGCAAATTCGGTGTTCAGTTGGTAGATCGCCCCTGCAGGCTCAGCCTACTTTGACTTCATGGGACGGGGTCGGTCTGGACATTGGTCTTATTGCTATTGACGAGCCGCTCGGTGTCACTACACTATAACGTAGCCTAATACGTCTTTGCCCGATGTGTGAGGCCTGTTTCCTAACCCTAACCCTAACCCTAACCCTAACCCGGGGAAACGCCTGTATAATGGAACATCGAAGGACATTATGCTTTCCTCTAAAATCTATGTTGTCTCAGCTCATCGGCACTGAAGCTTGTGGTGATGGGTTGCATCCCTGTTATCGAGTCGATCCACAGTTTCAGATATCGTCATATCATTTGTCAAAGCTTAGTCCCCCCCCCAGTGAAAGTTCAATGACCCTCTGCTGACCATGTTCTGTTGCCTGCCCTGGGAGCTGGCCTAAGCACATACAGATCTAGATGAAAGCTAACACGCTGAGCAGAACTCTCCACTTAATCATTTCACACGTCATGAAAATTCCATGAGTAGGCCTACCTAATAATTGATGGCTGGCCATTCCTATTCTGTATGTGCATCATGCGCGCAACGTTGGGGTCAGTTTGGTTTCAGTCAATGCAGGGAGTAAATTAGAATTCAAGGATTACACATAAATCATTTATTCTTGACGTATTCCTCAATAAACTGAGCATGAGAAGTATGTTATCTCAAAAGGCTGTTCCAAGTTGTATGAATAGTTAATTCGAATCACTCCCTGAATTGACTGAACTGAAATCCAATAAAGACCTGACAGCCCCGTCTCTGCATCGTACTCAATTTTCCTCCCTACTGATGGTGTTTATTCAGCAGGCCCTGCTTGTGCAGCTGCCAGGCTGGTCTGTTGAGATTCCGTTAGATCTCCAGGACTGCGTTCCCTTCCAGAAAGCTGTTCCCTCCAATCTGACCTCATTCACTCTCCTTCACAGACCGGGTAGAACACAGCAGCTGGGTAGGTGTCAACAACAGAGTTCTCACTGTGCCTCCTCCACCTATTGGGCCCATGTTGTAACGGAGCCCAGGCCTTCGGCTGCCCACCTGTCCATGCTTGATTGAGGCGGTCGGTGTGATTGCAAAAAAATTGCTAACCCCTCTGATTGTACATCAGCTCCAGCAGAAGAGTGGAGAGCTCCATCACCAAGCCTCACACATCATACTGTTCCAACAGGCGCTCTGTCCTCATTCCTCCACTTCCTTTACAGAAGACGAACGGCGTTGTGGTTCGTTCAATCAAGAAAAGATTGTTGTCCGTCACGTTACTCAGCTCAATGATACAGTGTCCGCTCATGTTTGACCTCCTTGGGTCTGAAAACGATCAATGATGTGAAGAATGAATAGATAATGATTAAAGAATACTTTATGGTCCTCATTCAGTTTGCAGCAGGGATACAAATTGATCAGTCTATGTACGTACACATAATACAACACAAAACACACAACACACACAAGGTGTGAACACATTATGAAAAAATAAATGAAGACAGTTTATTTACATTACAGCTATATGATTAGGAAATCCAAACACTCATTGACTAATGATCTTTTACTAGTGATCTTCTACTAGTGATCTTCTACTAGTGATCTTTTACTAGTGATCTTTTACTAGTGATCTTCTACTAGTGATCTTCTACTAGTGATCTTTTACTAGTGATCTTTTACTAGTGATCTTCTACTAGTGATCTTTTACTAGTGATCTTTTACTAGTGATCTTTTACTAGTGATCTTTTACTAGTGATCTTCTACTAGTGATCTTTTACTAGTGATCTTTTACTAGTGATCTTTTACTAGTGATCTTTTGGCTGTGATATGGAGCGGGAAGCAGATCATCCTCTGATAAATCTGAAGGAAGTTGCTACAGATCACCTGTCACAACATTTATAATCCTGTCCCAGACGTCACATAAAGGCTAGAAATATGGCCTCCTCGCCAGACATGGCCTGTATGTTGTCACGATGTAATCCGGTTTGAGTTGTGTTCTCACCGTAAAGTCAAGTGCCATGATCAATAGTGGATGGCAGTTGGCCATACACCACTCTACATACTGTACCGTACACATCAAAGAACCAGAGTGCTTTCGTTTCAGACTGGGGTCTGTTGGTCAGACAGTTCAGGGTCCAGGTGCAGAGGGAGGTGCTGATGCCAAGGTCACTAAGTTGGGGTGATCAGCTTGGAGGGGATGATGGTGTTGAATGCTGAATTTGAACTTGAAGGTCACGGTGTGATTGGCGAAGCGGCCCATGGGACAAACCGTCAGTAAGGGTGATAGTCTGCATGACCTAGACATTGAGTCTGCAGCTCAGCCTCCGCCTTCAACCACCCCAACTTTATTTCAAAGACATCCTTGGAACTGGCAGTGTTGAGCAGGGTTGGTGCTGTCATCTATCAGACCTAATACAGTATGTCTACTGCCAGTAGGAGGGGCTCGTTGAGTAGCTGTGATGCTCTCTTGATACTGTTACTGAAACTCTAATGTCCTCTGATGTCTTTCTTTGTTGTCTTCTCGTTGACCTCGGACGGCGATTTCATCCTTTCACATTAGATAAAACTTGGCTTCGCCATCCTTTCTGTCCCTATCAGCTCTGTAGCTGTCCTCAGAGGGCACAAGCCTGCTACACGGCTTGTTGTTGTTTGAGATCCCTGGCTCCAACAATGTCTGCCTCGTCAATATCACATCCAAAACAAACACAGTGGGTTGTGTAAATGACATGCAAAATGTCATACGCACTCTCAAGGTAATTTGCAAGCTATCATCATTCTAGTGCAGACGGTAATTGTTTTGGACAGGTTGGGGAAAAATTATTAGCCAAATATTATGTATGATGCTGATTTAAGACAATGGAAATAATCTTGGTAATACTTGCTGAATTGTTTTGCCTCCCAGGCAGATGGCTTAATGATCCAATTACTCTTTATCAGCCAAGCTTTTAACGTCTGAATACTGGTCTACGTTTTAGCACAGACAAGCAGTCAATTTGTCTCACTGCTACAAATATTGGCAGCAATGCCCTATATCTCCCCTGTAATGATCCCAGTAATGATGTTTGAAAGGAGTATCTCATATGAGGGAATGACATCACGTAGGATAGCTACATCTGGTAAAATAGATTGAATGGATCAATTTGGAAGGGAATTTGTGACTTGATTGCACTGCACACACCACTAGAATCCATCAAAATGTGATTGTAAAAAAACAACGATGTGATTGGACAGATCCAGTGTGGGCGGTAACAATGTGAATTACAATTACAATTACAACTACGAAGCAATTTGCTAAACTGCCATGTAACAACATGTTTAATACAATGTTACAAAACATAGTAGACAACACATGAAGGCAACTTTCTCTGCTCGCCAGGTCATGAAGTGACCTTTAACCTCTCCTATTCAGACAGGGTCACAGGGGTTAAGTCCATTCAACACTTAGCATAGAGCTTCAGTAATTAAGGGTCACAAGAATGACGGGATGACTGTGACATAAGTGAATAGATGACTCAACATTATGTTAATTCTACTCTTTACTTGAATCAATTGATGATCCATTATGTGACATGAACAGACCCCTGACTTGTACGTCCTGTGAGCTGCCCTCTATATCCTTCCTGACTTTAGTCTTATTGATTTGGAGAAATACAGAGAATGCAGTATGAACCTAATGAACCAGACTACTGTTTTTGGCCTTGGTCATTCATATGCCTTTCTTCCGAACATTAATTTTAATCACAAATGAATCGCCTCAGACTATTGGATAAGGAGGGTAATTTTTACGTTTACATTTATGGCATTTAGCAGACGCCTTTATCCAAAGCGACTTACAACAAATACATTTGTCTAAGTAAGTGAATCCATCAGTCATCATAAGAAAAAGTAATCTATGCTAGGACCAGGGGCCGTAGGCAGTCACGATGCTACAAGAAGGATTTTTTCTTTTCTTATTAATTTATTTATAGTAGAGAAACTTGTACAGGTAGTGGAGATGAAGAGGTCTTTAGGAGGGACAGTTAAGATGTGATGTCATGTTTACTGCACAGAAGGTGCATTCAGTAGAGCTGAACTAAAATTACAGTATGAGGTATTACAGTATGAGGTATTACAGTATAAGGTATTACAGTATGAGATATTACAGTATGAGGTATTACAGTATGAGGTATTGCAGTATGAGGTATTACAGTATAAGGTATTACAGTATGAGGTATTACAGTATTACAATATAAGGTATTACAGTATGAGGTATTACAGTATAAGCTACGGCTACCGCTGGGATTCTGAGTTCAGCAGAGTAACAGCTGCAGGGAAGGAGTGGTTCCTGAGCCTGCTGGTGCGGGAACAGAGCCTCCTGTACCGCCTCCCGGACTGGGATCTGTTGGTCAGAAAGTTCAGGGTCCAGTTGCAGAGGGAGGTGCTGATGCCAAAGTCACTGAGTTTGGTGACCAGCTTGGAGGGGATGATGCTGTTGAATGCTGAGCTGAAGTCAATGACTTGAGGCACATGGGGACGACTGCCTGGGCCAGTGACAGGTTAAAAATGTCAGTGAAGACCCCGGCCAGCTGCCCAGCGCATAAATCAAAAGCGTTCTTATGAATCCTTTGGACCGAACCACCTCATAAAATCAAACAAATGCAAACGGTTTATGATAATGACAACCAAGTGTATCTGAGCTCATGAATTATAGCTGGCTTGAGTCCAGAGAGGGTTGGCGAGCAGAGCAGACAGACAGACCCTCATTGGACAATGTGGGAGAGGGGGCCGCGTGGCGCAGGCAGGTCCACCTCTGAGATGTGGGGGCAGACAGAGGTACGTATTTATGAAGTTCACCAGAACCTCCCTCTTCCACAGAACGGTAACTCATTGATTATGAGTCATCCATGGGTGACTTGTGCTGAAAGAAAAACTGCATATTTTACACGACAGCTCGGTTATCCATGTAGCACGTATGCTTTTCATCTCCCCAGTGAATTAATTAGGGGCAAGCCCCATCATTCTCACAGGTCCCATCCGCTTCTTATGGGGCCTGCAGAGCTCATAAATGACAACAGGCTGTACAATGACATTGGTCATGCCCTTTGCTTCAGCTCAATGCCTTATGAATAAGGACAAGTGGGTGCTTAAATTGCTCTGCCAAGATATGAAACACTGGGTAGCCTACTACTGCCATAGACTTAAGTAGGTGAGTATCAGGGGAGGCTGGCGGGGGAAGAAAGAGGAAGGCTGGGTTGTTGTAACGCATGGAATGGAATGAGGAATGGTATTTGATATCTCCACCAGCCTCCATTGACTTGTAGGTAGGTATCGGTGTGAGCAGCCAGTTTGTGGAACTGAATAAGTACTGAATTTAATTCAGTTAGCTTTAGGCTATGTGTCTCTCTCCTACAATCAACGCAGTACATGATGAAAACAACATATCTGAGAAAGGCTCTCTGTCTGAGCTGCCAGAGGAGGGGTGAAAAGCATAATGACAGACCTGATGACTTTGGAATTTTAATTTAACTCTCATTATAACCAGTGCGGGGTTATAGTCAAAGCCATGTCAGCAGATTCTACTCTGAATCATGTGAATTATTCAGGGTGTGATCATGACTGAATAAATGTTGGCTCTTTTCACATGTTGTGGTTCAAGTTCTTTGTTCACACTACCGGCAAGTCCATGAGGACAGTGCCACGCTGTGGCAGAAAGTGGAACTGTTATGGGTGTCTCCATGATTCACTCTCCAAGCTTCACTGCACAGTTAGGGTAGACGGATAGTTTGACTGAGCAATATGAACATCTCAAGTGTTTTGCACATGAGCCCAATAGACCATGGCGGAGTATCGTTATGTCTAGCTCATTATAGCCCACGGTAGTAAAATGCATGACAATTTAAGAAACAAACACCCATTGAGTCAACACAGGGTGTCTCAATTTCATGAGGTTGAGAATAATACTGATCTGACAGTGTGACTCCTCCAATTATCATCCCCATTTCAACCTTGGCTTCGGATACATGATATAATCACTTAATCTGCTCAGTCATTTTTGGCATTGATAGCCTACATTTTATAATACTGTAGTCACTGTCCAAATCTGTTCTGTCTGTGACTATGTACAAGTGCTCAGCATCTTTGTATATCCTGTAAAAAAAAAGAAAGAAATCCTCAGTGGATAATGGTTGAGCATCCTCCCCTCTCCTCCTCTCTCCTCCCCTCCTCTGTGGACCCGCCGCTGCTTGCTGCCGCCAGTGAGGATCCTCCGCCGCGCCGCGCCGCGCCGTGCCGCGCCGTGCCGCGCGTCCGTCCGCGCAGGAGGCGAGCCCGTGCAGGGGTGTCTAAGAAACCCCATCGATGAGACAAAACTCGCGGCGTGAGCGCGGCAGCCATTTTACATCCTCAAGAGTGAATGAGTGGAGCCGGACCAGTGCCGGGAGTTTTACACTTTTCCCTCTTTTAATTAACACATTTTCCTTCCGAAATAATCAACACCATACAAGTTGGTGATCCATCGGCAGGTATGACGATTACTACTCATTGATGACGTGATCCTCGTGTCATTTTAGAGCTAGAAAGTGTGTGATCTTGTTGGTGTTTCAAACAATGTGGAAACTGGCGGTTGGGACGGGTTCTCCACTAGACCGGCTTTTTGAAATGGACTCTCCCTATGTGGCGGCACGTTGACACACCACGAAGCTAACCTACTAGCCTACAAGGCCTCTGTTTTTACCCTGTGACATTTACGAGTCAAATTAGGTTCAGTAAGCAACCCGAATACCAGCTACCGTGTTAATATATCGCTAGCTAGCGAACGCAGCCAAGTTAGCCTGCTAATTCTGACAGTTGAGGAATGACACGCGTTCTCATTGTCACCAGCTAGCTGCTTTGCTAAACCTCAGCAAAACTTCAAAAGTGATTGGGTTTTTTTTACGCTCCTAACAACTTGGCATTTAGATCTGGCGAACAAGGTAATGTGCATACGAGTGAATTAGCTAGCATCAATGCAGCTAACAGCAAGGTTTGTTATTGTCAGACAGACGTGTCTGGTACTCTGACCAGCTAGCGTTAGCCAACAACATGTGTCACACACACACAGACAGCGAGTGTAGCGGTGCCGCTGCTAGTAGGCCCTAACACTCACACTGACAGTAACCACATTGATAGCCTGCGCATATTATGGCAAGCGAATTTGTTTGAATATGTGATCGTGACAGTGAACTAAATCGGCCGCTTTTTGACGTGAAGTCAGTTTGAAGACAGTTGTTTTGCAGGCTAAACTTGTGCTAGCTGTGGTTTGTGACTGGCCGTGCACAGCTTTGGGTTGCAGGAGACGACGTTTCCAAGTCGGAATTCGGCTTTGCCACGTTTGTGTTTTCAGATCAGTTGTCAGGAGCAGACTCCACCGATCTGACTCAGCTAGCTGGTGACTGGACGCACTGTCCAGAACCTCGAACGTTAAGCTTGCTCGCTAACAGAGTAATCTTGACTGTAGATGAATAGCGGGTATATAGTATTTTTTGCTCCAGCACACATGCATGCTTGCAGTGCTGACTAGCCCGCTAGCTACCGGAAACTGGTGGTGCAGAGGGAACACGTGTATCAGCTCTCTCGCCAGTGCTGAAGTCAGCATTCAGCGATCAGTTAAGATAAACTTGTAATTTAGCCATCAATCCCGAACTCTTGTGCGTGGCGGGAGTCGAAATGTAGCTCGACAATGTCCGTATGTGAAAGTAGTGAAGGCGGGAAATGTTCCATGGGCATAAAACGTGAACACGAACTCAGTGTAACGTTACACAAGTTTTGATCCTATCGCTGGTCTCTATACCATAAATAGCACATGTAATCGAAACGAGTCTGAAGGTAACGTAAGCTACTCGGTGTCAACGGTGATTGCATTCTAAAAAAATGTATATGTGTCAGAGATGGGAAATTCACCACGTATTGTAAATGTGATATCACCTGATTCCACAGTCATAGGGGACCACATGGACCCACATGTAGCTGAGATGCTGCCCCTGTTATTGCACAATGACAAGTGACAACACCCCCTCCCTCCCCCCTACCTACCCACCCACCCACCCCAAGAAAGAAAAGCTTTCAATCTCAATATTCTTATTACCCCTTGACCCAGGATTAATTTGGCTCATTGCATTTGCACAGATTTCTGGAGACATGGCCACAGAACATATTAATGGAAATGGTCCAGAAGAACCAATGGACACCACTGCAGCAGTTACCCATTCTGAACACTTCCAGACTTTATTAGAAGCTGGTTTACCACAGAAAGTTGCTGAAAAACTAGATGAAATTTACATAGCAGGTAAGGCGCATCATTGAATATCCAGCATATTCATACTACTACACAAATTTTTATTTTTTCTTGCAATTGCATGTGCTGTCATATTTCATCATTATTACCTTTTGAATGTGGGAATTGGGATCCTCTCAAGCAACTTTTTGTGGTTCCTACCAAAATGGGTACTGCAGTGTTACCAAAAAATAAAACCAAGACACTTGGTGTGAAATTCAATGAAATGACTGAATGTATGTTGTAATTATGTGAATTTCCAGTGCCTTTAGATTGAACATCTGGACAGAACGCCAGATGGGCGTAATGTGCAGGAACAATGGTAGCAGCTGTCGGTGGCTGGGGACAGGTGATGGGCCTCCAAGAGCAGAATGTGGACAAGCTCATTAGGAGCGTCACACAGAGCAAGACGGCCGTATCGAGTTACACCGACACATCTGCTCAGATTAGTTCTGCAAAAAAAAAAAAAAAAAAGGTCGAAGATTGTAGGAAGTGCTGCTGGCCCAACTGTAACTGAATGGACTTTGAGCATTTCAGGCCCGGCTGAAGCACGGGCCTATCAGATATGACACAGCCGACCTCCTCCTGCTGCTGTACTCTGCCAGTTGTACGAGAAGTTTGAATTGTGCTCTTTTCAGTGTTCCAGTCTTAGACATGTTAAATCCTCCACCAACACTTAGAGCCACAAAAGTAACGTTGGAGCGTTCCACATCCCTGACCCCTGATTGGACAGCGAGAGGTGTCGCTAGACTGACCTGCCACCCTCATCTGTACATCTCCTGTCCCCCCCCCCCCCCTCCGTGCTGGGAGCTCACAGTGCTGTCTGTCCCCCCTCCGTGCTGGGAGCTCACAGTGCTGTCTGTCCCCCCTCCGTGCCTGGAGCTCACAGTGCTGTCTGTCCCTCTACAGGTTTGGTCTCTCACAGTGACCTAGATGACCGAGCGATCGAGGCTCTGAAGGAGTTCAACGAGGAAGGTGCTCTTCAGGTTCTGCTCCAGTTTAAGGACAGCGACCTCTCACATGTTCAGGTGAGCACCGAGGAACGCGGAAGGTGACAGGTTATACGTTTAAGGGGTGTGGCTCTTCCCGCTTTTTATCCTGAAAGATTTCCTGCTTTTAAATTGTTTTGGGGTTGTTGTTGTTGTTTGTTTTTTTGCATCTATTGATACACCATTGAATTGAAACTAATATCCTGTTTTTCCGGATTGTCACGATCCCATAGCTGAGAGTTTGGTTGATGTTATGATGACAGTGTTGTGTGTTATGCGATTCCTATTTATTGTGCAATTGTAACCCTACCTGTCCGCTATGTGTCTTTTGATTTTAATTAAATTATTTAATTATTTGACCCCACAGAACAAAAGTGCCTTTCTTTGTGGAGTAATGAAGACGTACCGACAGAGGGAGAAACAGGGGACCAAAGTCTCAGACTCCAACAAAGGTCCAGACGAGGCCAAAATCAAAGTAGGTTCTGAACACGCCGCCGTCATGGTTACGGGGTTCCCCCTAACTTAACATAAGAGGGGCGCCCCGCCACCTTGTCCACCACAAGACTTCAGAGGAAATGAAACTGATATGGTGTGGTCCTCTGTGGTCCTCTGTGGCTCAGTTGGTAGAGTGTGGCGTTCACAACGCTTAGGTTGTGGGTTTGATTCCTGCTGGGACCATATATACAAAAATGTATGCACTCACTGCAATGTAAGTCGCTTTGGATAAAAGCGTCAGCTAAATGGCGTTTATATTATTTATATATATATATATATATATGTGTGTGTGTATATATATATATATATATTCTATATTTATATTGATATTTAGTGATGATGGAGTAACTGTTTTTGACCGCCAGTGACGTTGTTAAAATCGTTAACGTTAAAGAGTTATCCCTGTTAGTGGTATTTTTAGCGTATTTTGACGTGAATAAATGCAAGTCTGGTTCTGATGATGCAACCCAGCACCACCTTGTTGGTTCAGATCTGGGGAGAACCCCGGGCCAAATCCACCTGATCCAAGCGGAGGTTGTGACACGGTGGTCAGTTTGTACGGTTCCTTCCTCACCGTGGCTCGTGAGCCAGTCATATGAATCCATTTCCGACCTAATTAAAGAATACTACTGCTGTTTATGACACCGTAGTGTTGAAACATAAACAAACATCAAGTCCTACATTGTTCGTGTGTGTGCTTGGAGAGGTGTGCTTCTGTTCAATGTGGTCCAAAATTTCAGGGGACCCTTTTTGACTCACAAGCGCCCCCAGAGGCCAGTAAGACTAGAGTGTGTCTTTAAAGCGTGTCTTTCCCTGCGCAGGCGCTGCTGGAGAGGACTGGCTACACGCTCGACGTGACCACCGGCCAGAGGAAGTATGGGGGCCCCCCTCCAGACTCCGCCCACTCAGGGGCACAGCCAACCATCGGTACAGAGGTATGATGCTTCCTCCTCCTGAGACGACCATTACTGTGTGTGTGTGTTTCTGTGTCCGCTGTCCAAATGATGAAACTTTTTACTTTTTCGTGGAGTAATTTCGGTTACGCTGAAAGTTTACCGCTAAGATCTGACTGGACACCCCTGACTTAAAACCTCCCCCACAGGTTGTCCCATTTCAAAGATTGTCCCATTTCGTTACAGACCCTTTGCTGACCTGATATTCTCTTGTCTCATCTCTCAGATCTTCGTGGGTAAGATCCCCAGGGACTTGTTTGAGGATGAGCTGGTGCCCCTGTTTGAGAAGGCGGGCCCCATCTGGGACCTCCGCCTGATGATGGACCCACTCAGCGGCCTGAACCGGGGCTACGCCTTCGTCACTTTCTGCACTAAAGAGGCTGCACAGGAGGCCGTCAAACTGGTACGTAGCCTCCGGCCCGGGCTCCTTCCCTCCCCTGAAGTACACACTCCTTCTCTCCTCCTCGTAGATCGAGACAGAAGGAAATGGTGTTAGAACTGCGGTGGCTGTAACTCCCCCTAGCCCAGACTCTTAACCAATCCAATGCTTTTAATAAATGCTGTAGGAGGTTCAAAGGCTAATACAGTTCCGGCGTGTTGCAAACGTTTCTGCATCCAATGTCCACATGATGCCAATGCAAACTCTGTCCTAGAGTAACCCCGGTTACGCTGATAGTTTACCGCTAAGATCTGAATGGACATTTGGCAGAATCTCTTGTGAACAGTGCAGAAGGGTGTGCACTTGAGGGGAGGAAGGAAGAGGGAGGAAGAGGGCTAAGATGGCAGCCTAAGTCTATTTAACACTTGTGGTCAGACTCCTTCCTGACAGAATGATAGGAATGGAGGTTTGAGGCCGACCAGCCAGCAATGACATTTACACCCTCTGTGTCTCTCTCCCCTCCGCAGTGTAACAACAATGAAATTCGACCAGGCAAACACATCGGCGTTTGCATCTCTGTGGCCAATAATAGACTGTTCGTTGGCTCCATCCCCAAGAGTAAAACAAAAGAGCAGATCGTGGAGGAATTCGCGAAAGTCACAGGTAAGAAACACCTTATATTGGATGGTTAGGAGGAACACAGTGGGGTTTTAATGCACATTGATATCATGACTGTTTTATAAAGACTGAGGTATTTTGTCACTGAAAGTGGTAGTTTTCTTGGCTCTGTAATGACCTTTTGATACTCTTTCGCCTCTTGGTATTGACACACATTGTCTTATTTGAATATTAATACTGACTCTTAACAACCACCAACCAGCCCTGCTGTGTTAGACTCAGGGCCTCTGTTTGCTGGGCTGTAAAACTCATGTTCAAAGGCTGATTCTAAATCTCAGTGTTGAAATGTTTCTGTATTTAGTGTCCAAATGATGAAATATCTACTCTATCCTAGAGTGACTTCGGTTGCGCTGATAGTTTACCGCTAAGATCTGACTGGACACTTAGCAGACGCTGTTTCCACATAACCCAAACTGGGCACTCATTTACGGTCTCCTGAGACAGCCCTGCTCCAATAGGCCAGCTGAAAGGAAAGGAAAGGGGCACGAGATGTTGTGAGAGAGAGAAAAAATGAAACAACATTCCTTGAATTTGTGCTAAATCATTTTCTGCTGTCAACCATGTTGTAAATTTAGACTCATTTGGGTAACATTCTCTGAGCTCCATTTTAGCTGTGCAGTGCTGGTTAGAACTGTGTATGGAACGAGAGAGAGAGAGAGGGAGGGAGCTCTCTGCTCTCCCAATGGCCAGCCACCGTGGTCCTCCCCGTTGGACGGAGGGAAATGTTGTGTGCTGATATTGAGCTAGTATACCCACCGCCTGTCCCCCCCCCCCCTCCTTTCTTCCTCTCTTCCAACAGAGGGTCTTAATGATGTCATACTATACCATCAGCCAGACGACAAGAAGAAGAACCGGGGTTTCTGCTTCCTGGAGTATGAGGACCACAAGACCGCGGCCCAGGCCCGGCGCCGGCTGATGAGCGGCAAGGTCAAGGTCTGGGGGAACGTGGTCACTGTGGAGTGGGCCGACCCCATCGAGGATCCTGACCCGGAGGTCATGGCCAAGGTACTGGGGCGGGGAGGGGCAGGGATGATGGGGGGGGGGGGGGGGGGTGGTGGAGGCTGGGAGGGAAGGGGATTCAAATCGCCTTTGAGAAAAGCTAACTTTTATTATCTTTTAGTTTTCAACTCCATCCAACTTGTTTGATTACATAATGGTAGTCAATAACACCGGTTTGAAATGGAGGCCTTTAAGCAGGGACAGCCGTTTTTGTGAGATGTAATCACCTATATTGCTGGAGACATAAGTCTCCTAAGTCCCAGCTGGTCCCTCTGACCCCGGGCCGTCCCTCTGACCCTGGGCTGTCTCTCTCTCTCTCCCAGGTCAAAGTCTTGTTTGTTCGGAACCTTGCCAGTACTGTAACGGAGGAAATACTTGAAAAGGCCTTCAGTCAGTTTGGTAAACTGGAGCGGGTGAAGAAGCTGAAGGACTACGCCTTCATTCACTTTGAGGAGCGAGACGGGGCCGTGAAGGTACCAGCGCCTTTATTTCTCTCTCTCCCCCTCTGTCCCGAACACACACACACTGTGTCTCTCCCCCTCCCTCTGTCCTGAACTCACTCTCTCCCCCTCTCTCCCTCTCGCTCTCTCTCCCCCTCCCTCTGTCCTGAACTCACTCTCTCCCCCTCCCTCTGTCCTGAACTCACTCTCTCCCTCTCGCTCTCTCTCCCCCTCCCTCTGTCCTGAACTCTCTCTCTCCCCCTCCCTCTGTCCTGAACTCTCTCTCTCTCCCTCTCGCTCTCTCTCTCCCTCCCTCTGTCCTGAACTCTCTCTCTCCCCCTCCCTCTGTCCTGAACCCTCTCTCTCTCTCCCCCTCCCCTCCCCTAAGACTATGACAGAGCTGTGGTAACAATGGCGGTGTTGAGTGTAGTGGTTTGATTGTGCTGGTTCCTCTTGGCAGGCGCTGGCTGATCTCAATGGTAAAGACCTGGAGGGAGAGCACATCGAAATAGTCTTCGCTAAGCCGCCTGACCAGAAGAGGAAAGAGCGCAAAGCCCAGAGGCAAGCGGCTAAAACACAAATGTAAGCAAAGACTCACACACACAATTGATCGTCGCAGTCATTCGAAACCTACACACACACACACCCCCGACAACAGTTGGCTAGCATTGTTGGGCAACAATTGATTGTTTTCAGCTTGTGAATGGGACAGTCAGATAGCCACATGATCTGGTTTGAGGCAAGGTTAGAGAAACGTCTCTGGACTAACACCACGCCCCCCCTTTTCTGGTCTCCCCAGGTATGATGATTACTATTACTACGGGCCCCCCCACATGCCCCCCCCCACAAGAGGCAGAGGACGAGGGGGCCGAGGAGGCTACTCGTACCCCCCTGACTATTACGGATATGAAGATTATTACGATTACTACGGCTATGACTACCACAACTACCGGGGGGGCTACGAGGACCCTTACTATGGCTACGAGGACTTCCAGACCACCAACAGAGGGCGGGGGGGCGCCCGGGGAGGAGCCCGCGGGGGGGCTACCCCGTCCCGGGGCCGTGGGACCACCACGCCCAGGGGGAGAGTGGGCTTCTCCCAGAGAGGAGGCCCTGGAACGAGCAGCAGAGGTGGGTAAGGGAGGGGGGCACGGGGGGGACGGGGGCTTCTCCCTGAGAGGAGGCCCTGGAACTAGCAGCAGGGGGGGGGGGGGGGGGTTGTCAGGGGTTTGCTGTCAGCCATAGAAATTAAGGCAAAGGGGTGGAGGTTGGGACACAGGGGCTGAGCAAAGGGGGGGGGGGGGGGGGTTTAGAGGTTTGCTAGCTTTGTCAGCCCTAGAAATGAAGTCTGTTTCTGTGGTGTCGGCAATGCACGGAAACACAGCTTTTGGTTGAAACCGTTTTTTTTTTTTTTAAATAAAGAAAATATTACTAATATATTTACTCTGGTTTCTTTCATCTTCACAATGTGGAAGAGGTTGATCCCAGGTCTACATTTAGCCGAGAGAAAGTAAAGCAACTGTACATCTGTGACGTTCTGAATGACCTATGAACTCTAGAGGGTTGTGATTGATGGGGAGACTATGTTTACACTCCAGCGTTTGAAAAGATGCACCTGCTGATTGGCCTCACCACTAATCCTTGACAGGTGTCTCCTTTCACAGAGCCCAACTCTCCCTCTCCCTCCCTCTCTCTCTCCCTCCCTCTCTCTCCCTCTCCCTCTCTCTCTCTCTCCCTCTCTCTCCCTCTCCCTCCCTCTCTCTCTTTCTCTCTCTCTCTCTCTCTGTCCCGTGCTCTCTCTCTCCCTCCCTCCCTCTCTCCCTCTCTCTCTCTCTCTCTCTCTCTCTCTCTCTCTCTCTCTCTCTCTCTCTCTCTCTCTCCCTCCCTCTCGTGCTCTCTCTCTCTCTCCCTGCTCATCTGCACATTTAGATCAGCGCATTCATGAAAAACATTTCAGGAATGTCATTAGAATGTGATTAACCCCAGAGCTGGCGTTGTGTGAATGTGACATAACTGAAATGTAACTTAATCAATTCATTTGTTTGTGTTTCTGTAAGTGTACTTTGAATTCCGTTCTAATTTTACACCCCTCCCTCCCTCCCTCTCTCCCCCTTCCTCTCTCTCCTTGCTTGGACAGCAGGAAAGCGGGGTCGAGGCCGGTCCTGACCTGTTACTATGACGACTGACTTGCTGTGTTGGGGTTACACCGTAAGCTGCAATGGATGTTGATGGAAAAACTCGGCGAAAAGGTCCAATGATATTCCAGCCTTACAGAAGCATCTACCCTGAAACTGCCACCCCCTGAAGATAACGACAACCGGAGCTTTTAGAGAAAAACTCGCCACCTCCCTAACCCCCCCCCCCCGCCCCGCCCAACCTCCCACCCCACCCCAATCTCCCTGTATGCCCCAACAACCTGCCCTGCCCCCTGCCCCCGCCCCCTAAAAATGCCATTTTTAAATAATTATTGAAGAATTTGCACTTTTTAAGTTTCTTAGTTTGAAGTGGCTCAAAGGAGCTTGATGCTGTTGTATATTTTTGTGCTAATCGCAATTTTTATTGTCGGAATATCCATGTTAATCTTAATCGTTTGAAAGAGAACATTTGCAGGTTTTTAGGTGTAACCACCTGGCATGGATAAGTCAGGCATTCCAGGAAAAGTGGTTCTGTTCAGAACTTGTCTTTAATGGGTTGGTTGACTACCTCAGTACCGAGGATTAAACTGCCCGACCTGTACTGTACATAGGGACACATTATATTGATGAAAGCAGGGCTTGTTTTCATACAAACATATGCACAAGAGCAGCAGCAGCACACAACCCATGTACTTAATGTAATATAGACATTTTTCTGCTGCAGCTCTGACACTGCAAACAGTCAAACTGGGCATGCAAAATTCTCTCATATGATGAGCCTGAACAAGCCCTGCTTTTATCCTATTTTGAACTGAATTAGCTTCCTTGCTTCTTCAGATTATGTAGTTACTGGTTGTATAGTTTGGAAAAAATGTTACTTTTGTAAAAGGCTTCAAACGACATCTCCAGAGGCATCAACTGCCTTTGATAAAAGCCCTGCAGTATCCCTTTCCCACTAAAACAATGGATTTTTGTTATTTTTTTTTGTTTTGTTTTTTTGTTATTAATAAATACCAATAGAGCATTTTTGAAGGATGTAAACAGAATTATGTTGAGCACCCTACTACATCATAAAATCCATTTTGTGAGAAATAGTCCCCAATCATGCGTAATCTTAAATGGTTCCTTCCCCAACTGTTTAAGCCAGCTACTGATTCTGTCAAAAGACTCTCGACTGAAATGACGGCCAGAAAGCTTCCTCCAGGAGCGGTGGTGCCTGTAGCTGGTGTGGTTGGCTCTGGGATCATGGTTATCACCTTAGTGGTTTAAAGGGATACTGCAGCTATTATTTGTATTCCATGTATAGCAGGAGACTGAACTATTCATCCGGTTTTGTATACAGTTAACTCCCTCTCAATAAAATCATTACAACCACCTTTTGAAAAAGATGTTAGCAGTTTTAAACTGTTGTTGGTGGCCAACAACATTTTTTGCATTCCTGCAAATAAATTGTTTTATACTGTAAAATGGAGGTGAGTGTAACTTATTTTTGTAATAAAGTTTTTGATTTCTATGTGTGTCTTACTGTCTGGAATGACATGGTACCGCTGAACCCTTATGCACTGGTTCAGAGTGGTGGGGAGTCTTTTATCTATAGCTTTGAGTTGTGACATAGGATATCATTTCTCTGATGATACACAACAAAGCGCACTACTGAAGGAACATATTGGTTTTCTGTGATGATCCACCATAGAGGGTAATGTGTCTGTCGTACAGGACTAAAGATCTGACATCAACCTGGCACTCATTTTGTCTCCTACACGGTCATGTGACCAGAGTAGAAGGGATGTGGTGTCACCGCAGGTTTTAAATAACAACCTTCACCTAATAAGTCTAGGATGTCATCGTTACTCATGAGAACCTCCGACACCTCCCCGGCCGTGTGGCGGTGGGTGAAGTAACGGGAGGGAGGGAGGGAGGGACGGGGAGTCCGGACATGTGGACTGCGGACTGGACCGTGATGTCACGTAGACAGACCAGAGACAGTGGGGACGGTTGAGATAACTACCGTAAACATACGATAACATACAGTAAACATACGATAACATACAGTAAACATGTGACACAGCTAGGGTAACATGATATAACTACAGTAAATATCTTTGGCGTAAACCAGAGCCATCACAGCCATCCTACGGGGACCCGGAGGTGACATCAGACCAGGGAACGACGAGAAATAACCCCGCATTATAATAATATACTTTATGATCGAAATGCAATGATATTCTGAAATGTGTAGGCGCACATGAAAGGCTAGTGTCTCTGTGTGTATGTGTGTGTGTGTGTTTAATTTCTGCCCATTTGTCAGGCTGGAAGATGCGCTGCATATTCATATCCAACTGTCTACAGAGCCGGAGGGAGAGATGTCGCTCGCCTGCTCCATAACTGGCGAAAATCTCAAACATCAAATTGATCCAGCGTTCACTGGCATGGTGAGTATAGATTTAAAATGATTAAAAACCATCTTGATGTTATTTATTTTTATTTTTATCCTTAGCCTTCGTTTGGTAGGCTGTATCAAATGTCTAAATGTCGCATTTGTCGCGGTCTTTATACATGGGCTAGAAAACGCCCTCGGCGTCTCTGCATTACACAGTCAAAAGCGCAAAATAACATATTTAATGTCGGCCTATTAATTGTGTAGTACACAGCCTAGGCGACCATGGGGTTCATCACAGCCTATCTGCGGAACATGAGGCCCAGGGTGAGGCTGGAGGTGTTCAGGGAGCTGGGTCGCCAGTACCCGGTGTTCTGCTGCCTCCTGCTCGTCCTGCTGCTGTCCACCGTCCTGCTGAACAGGTACGGACCTTCACAACATACAAACATCATCTACATCTAGATGTATACGATGATGAAATTAGACACATGTATGTGTAATGATAGCAAATGTGTAATTATTAGTCATAATAATTATTTTTTATTTTATTTTTAGTTTTTAGTTTTTTTTAATAAATCTAATGATGTCAAAATTGTCAAACGAAGTCAAATCTGTGAACATTTCCTATCCGTATACGTCGATATTGATATGTCTTCTTGTCTAACGCGTCCATAGGTAAACTGTACCTTCATAACAACATACAAACATGGTCTAGATGTACCTGTATATGATTATGACATTTAGAAATGAAATTAGTAAGGCAAGTGTGTTTCCACATAAATGTATTCTAATCATTCTAACCATCACTTTGTCTAATGATGTCCAGGCCGTCAGCATTGCCTATCTGTATGAGTCCATATTGATATGTGTTCATGTCTAATGCATCCACAGGTACCTGCATATTATGATGGTGTTCTGGTCCTTCCTGGCTGGAGTGATCACCTTCTACTGCTCTCTGGGTCCGGACTCTCTGCTGCCCAACATCTTACTGTCCATGAAACCAAAGACCAAGGTAGGTGTCCTTAGATGCATGTCCTTAGAAGTACCTGTATGTTGGAGTAATCGGAGGATGGGCTTGTTGTAATGCATGGAACGGAATGAGGATACCCATTCCTTATTCCATTCCATGTATTACAATGAGCCCATCCTCCGATTTCTACCTTCACCAGCCTCCCCTGCTTTATGTACACCGTAGTACAGCATGTTGTTCTGTCATTTGTTTATAATCGGTGTAATGGTCCCATAAAGAATGGGCCTTTAAATGACTCGACATATAAATAAAAGAGAATTAAATTATTAATTTATGCAGGAACGTTTGGATGGTAATTTTTGACAGTCAGAGGTTGAGCTTTCTCTGTATCTGTGTGTGTGTGTGTGTGTGTGTGTGTGTGTGTGTGTCTGAACAGTCGGATCAGCAGGAGTTGTTCCCCTTGGGTCATAGCTGCGCAGTCTGTGGGAAAATAAAGTGCAAAAGACACAGGTGAGATAGTCGTGATGTTTCAGACAGGTGAGATAGTCGTGATGTTTCATTTCGGTTTCCCGGGCACAGATTAAGCCTAATCCTAGACTAAAAGACCCATTTAATGGCGATTTTCTATTGAAAATTGTATTTAATCCAGGACTAGTCTCAGTCTGTGTCTGAAACCAGCCCTGGAGTACTTCTGTTCTCGTCTAGTTTACAGTCATGGTGATTCACCCATATACTTGTCACATGATCAGAGTAAAACGATGTATAGACTCAAGAATCCCTGAAATGACCGCTTGTATTTAAAGCTCTCCTCAAACTGGTGGGTTTGTTTTCCGTCATCTAAATGTGTCATTAGTGGGGATTTGTGGATGTTTGATGTTATGCTGTTCCCTAGTGGCCAAATAGGATTCTGAGGTTAATCATTGAATTGAGTTCGGATCTTTCTCAGTTGAGGACATAGTAGAGTGAACTAATAGTCTTGTCAGTATTTCACATAGAAAAATATTTCATATTTTACAGACCAGTTAAAGGGGTATCACTTATCTAAATCTTCTTATCTATTGACAGACCAACATTGCTGTTGGAGAACTACCAGCCTTGGCTGGACCTCAAAGTTCCCTCTAAAGTGGACGCCTCTCTGTCGGAGGTACAGCATGTGTTGTGGTAACACTTCAGTGTTTACATTATTAAATGTCACACTCTCAGTTCTAACATGTGGAATGTTTTCGCTTTTTTTTTTCAAGATTCTAGAACTGGTCCTTGAGAACTTTGTGTATCCTTGGTACAGGTAAGGAGAGGAGGTCCTTCACTGCATATGATATAGACACGTGGTCTGATATGATGCACATGTGCAGCCAGACATGTGACCTGATCGATGTCTCTCCTGCAGGGACATCACAGATGACGAGGCGTTTGTGGACGAGCTGAGGGTGACTCTGCGTTTCTTTGCGGCTGTTCTCGTGCGGCGGACTCAGAAGGTGAAACAAACAGAAAAACACCAACAATTCAATTAACAATAATGTATTTATTCCTGAGGGGGGCGATGGCACTGGGGGGCATTTAAAATGGCAGCTTACATCCAGTCCATGGACATCAGGTCTAATCGTCCTTTTGTTGTTTTCCAGGTTAATGTCGCGTCCCTAATCACACAAAAACTGCTTAAAGTTTCCATGAAGCACATCGAAATAATCAGCAAAGCAAGACACAAAGGTAGTTTATCAATCGATTAATCACCGTATAGTGCCTGTACTGCAGAGCCAGAATCAAACATGGAACACTGAATTCTCTCTCTCTCTCTTTCCCTCCCTCCCTCTCTCTCTCTCTCTCTCTCTCTCTCTCTCTTTCTATCTCTCTCGCTCTCTCCCCCCTCTCTCTCTCTGTTCTCTCTCTCTCTCTGTTCTCTCTCTGTTCTCTCTCTCTCTCTGTTCTCTCTCTCTCCCCCCCCCCTCTCCTCCTACAGTGAAGAACTCAGAGTACCTCCAGCAGGCAGGTCTGGAGGAGTATGGACCGGACCTCCATGTGGCGCTGCGTAGCCGCAGGGATGAGC
>NC_139667.1:1148631-1206131 GCF_951799395.1 Argentina silus
TGCTTCATGTCATATTGACGAGGCTCCTCAGACGTTAAACATTTCTCCGGGCATGGTGAGGATCTGGCGTGCTTCACGATCCGACCGCAATCCAGACGACCTGGGGCGTCGTTATGAAATCCACATGAAATTAATTCAGCTTATCTTGAAAACAGGACAGGGCTCCCCTCTTTCCTTTCCTGAGGTAACCGCTGGTCTGTTTGGGACTCATGATAGGTGGAGGCAACACTCACCTCCACCAATCAAACCATGTCAGATCAGATTGGTGAAGTCCCTGGTTGGTGAACTCTTAGCGTGAGTGACCTTTCACCTTTGCCCCCCCACCCCCGTCAGAGGAATTCAACGACAGGATCCTGCGCCCGGAGCTGTCGGACGCTGAGATGCTGATGTTGCACGAGGAGGTGAAGAAGCTGTACAACACCTACTGTCTGGACGAGAGCATCGACAAGATCCGCTTCCACCACTTCATAGTCCAGGAGATACGACACAGTGAGTCTGGGGGTCTGGGGGTCTGTGAGTCCGGGAGTCTGGGGGTCTGGGGTACGGGGGTCCGGGGGTCTGGGGGTACAGGGGTCTGGGGGTACGGGAGTCTGGGGGTCTGGGGGTCTTGGGGTCTGGGGGGTCACATGTCGTGTCGTATTTGGATTATTCATTTCAAGTCTTTTTTTATTTGTCATCTTGATGAAAAAACATCTGTCATCTGTTTCTTCATGTGTATTTGATTTACATTTTAATTTAAGAAACACTCTTGCAAACAGTGATCATTTCACAATGATATGTGATACTAGAAAAACATGTTCCAGGAGAAACCCTGTGAGCTTGCAAAGACTTATTTTGGTCGTGGAAAAAGCTTAGAGACGGTTTGAGACGAGAGATAATTAGATTTGCAGGGTAGTGAGATAGGAGTGAGATAGTAGTGAGATAGGAGTGAGATAGGAGTGAGATAGGAGTGAGATAGTAGTGAGATAGGAGTGAGATAGGAGTGAGATAGGAGTGAGATAGGAGTGAGATAGGAGTGAGATAGTAGTGAGATAGGAGTGAGATAGGAGTGAGATAGGAGTGAGATAGGAGTGAGATAGTAGTGAGATAGGAGGATGGACCAACGGATAAAATGTGTTCAGAGAGTCGCATATAGGCAGATAGATGGGAGAAGGTTGGAAGATAAATTATATTTATGGAAACTCTGTGTTCCCAAATTAAATATGAAATTACATAAACACAGCTTGATGAGATGATACCAACAGGGAACATTGAACTGTCCCTCTCTCTCCCTCCCCCCCCCCCCCCCCCCCCCCAGTTGCTGAGGGGCCGTACGGGGAGGTGGTGAAGCTCCAGACCATGCGGTGTCTGTTTGAAGCGTACGAACACGTCCTGTCCCTCCTGGAGACCGTCTTCACCCCCATGTTCTGCCACAGCGACGAGGTCAGTCTGTTCCCGCCGCCTCAGACACATACACACATACACACACACACAGAGACACACACACACACACACACACACACAGAGACACACACACACACACACACACACACACACATAGAGACAGACACAGAGAGAGACACAGACACAAACATACACACATACATATACACACACACAGACACAGAAACACACACACACACACACACACACACACACACACACAGACACAGAAACACACACACAGACACAGTACATACACTTGCTTGTTGGCTAATGCGACTGTTTCGCTAGCCAATTAACTCATAACTGATAAGCTAGCTTCTTAGCCAGCAACTCAATTAGCAAGATACAGACCCTTCCTGCTCTTAGATACAGACCCTTCCTGCTCTTAGATACAGACCCTTCCTGCTCTTAGATACAGACCCTTCCTGGTCTTAGATACAGACCCTTCCTGCTCTTAGATACAGACCCTTCCTGCTCTTAGATACAGACCCTTCCTGCTCTTAGATACAGACCCTTCCTGCTCTTAGATACAAACCCTTCCTGGCTGGGTAACTAAAGGAGATCTCTTGGTTTGAAACGCAGCCCTGCTGTATTTGTGTTGCCTGTGTCATCAACACTGGACACACGACTGGCCAATGACCTCATCCCTGGCAGCATGCCAAGCTGCCAACAGTGTTATGCTCTACACACAGACCCCCTCTGTAATGGTGCATTGTTCAGACTTGAATGTAAAGCTGGGGAGGGGAGAGAAGGGAGGGGAGAGGATGGGAGGGGAGAGAAAGGGAAGGGAAGGGAGGGGATGGGAGGGGAGAGGAAGGGAAGGGAAGGGAGGAGAGGGGATGGGATGGGAGGGGAGAGAAAGGGAAGGGAAGGGAGGAGAGGGGATGGGATGGGAGAGGAAGGGAAGGGAGGAGAGGGGAAGGGAGGGGATGGGAGGGGAGAGAAAGGGAAGGGAAGGGGGGAGAGGGGGTGGGAGGGGAGAGGAAGGGAAGGGAGGAGAGAGGATGGGAGCGGAGAGGAGAGGAGAAGAGGGTAGCGGAGGAGAGAGGGGGCGAGAGGAGGGGACAGAAAGTGGTCCTAATACGTGTGGATGATTTCCTCCCTCCCTGCCCTTCTCCAGTATTTCCGACAGCTGTTGAGGGGGGCGGAGTCCCCCGCCAGGAACTCTAAACTGAGCAGGTGGGTGTTGTTGTTGTTGTTGTCGTTGTCGTTGTCGTTACCGTGACCTCTGTAGCCTCCGTCTGTTGACCAGTCGTTAACCCCCTTGGGACAACGCACAGATGAACTTTGGGGTTCCCCCGATCACAATGACACTATTGTCCCCACTAGTTAGGTCGTGGAATTGGACACAGAATCTGTTTTTGGTTTTGGACAAAGCCGGGGAGGAAATCCAAAGCACCTCTGTGTGTTTTGAAGTCGTTAAAGGTAGATTTAGCTATTTTGTGGCTACGTCACTTTTGCACTTTAACCGACGTCTGATTTCTGTCTTTATTTAGCTTGTGCGGTAAGAGTTCTATGTCATCTTTTCTCACCTGTATCAGTGTCTGAGTGTAGACCGCAGGTGCGTTTGATTTAGCACCCACAGAGCACAGGAGGGGCGAGCTGTGGACATAGTTTTAAGTGCAAACTGCAAAACCCGCCCCACCCGGTGCACCGGGTAAACTAAATCAAACGCGCCTCCTGTCTGTGTCATCTCTAGTGTGTGATCTGGGTGTTTTGAGCCTCTTAATCCTTGTGCCTGCCTGTTATTCCAGGAATAGCCTGAGTTTGGATGACATCCGGTGAGTATGCTCTCAGTCACGGTGTTCAGTCAGTGGGCTAGTCAACACTGCACCCAGATACGGAAACTATACTTGCCTGAACACAGTCTGAGGAAACTATTCTGCCTTTGTAACAAACTCCAAAACCCCCAGTGGTGAAGCCAGGCCAGGGTCATAGGTTGTATCCTAATATGTTGACTATAAGGTTTGATTTTATGAATAATTAACAATACCGTGCCTAGAAACAGACAGTTGTCCTAAAGCGTAGTCTGACTTGATGCTAAACCACTGGATATGGCTGAATACCCAGACCCGGACCCGGACCCAGACCCAGACGCAGACCCAGACCGTACGCAGTAGTCAGAGGCAAGCTGTCCGGCTCTGAGAGAGACTACGGCTAACTGAACATCTCACGTTCGTCTCATCTCAAAGTGTGGTGATACTGGTAGAGTGTCTGTTCAGGGCCTCGTCTCCAGAAAGCCCAGTGGACCTAGTAAGAACACTCTACGACGGCCAGGCCGTCATTGTAAATAACCATTTGTTCTTCACAGACCTGTCTGGATAAAAACAAAATGGTGGAAAGGAAGGGAAAGGGAGGTTATAGGTTCACGTCCTCTAGTTCAGGGTCAAAGGTTACAGTCTTTGGGGGTCAAAGGTTACAGTCTTTGTTATAAAGGCAGTGGTCGTCATGGCAGCATGTACTCATGTACTACTTGTCGAGAAACGAGGAGGAAGGAAGCAAGTACAGAATGGCACTCTCCATGGCACCACCCCATGCGGGAACACCAGCGATCCCATTGGCTAACCTCCCTGTCTGTCTCTCTCTCACCATCACCACCTGTGCCCGCCCACCTGCCCGCCTGGCCCTGCCCGCCTGCCCGTATGCTCCGCCCATCGCTACCATGGACTGGTTCTGCTTGTGTCTGTGACTCTCTGACTCTGTGACTGTGTCCGTCTGTCCATCCACCTATCCATCCATCCTCCACCTCTCTCTGGCCCATGGCTCTGGTCCTTGGTCTCTGGTCTGTGTCCCCTGGTCGCTGTCCCCTGGTCGCTGTCCCCTGGTCCCTGGTCCCTGGCCCCTGGTTCTGTCCCCTGGCTCTGGTTCCTGGTCCCTGTCCCCTGGTCCCTGGTCCTTGGCCCCTGTCCTGTTCCCTGGCTCTGGACCCTGGTCCCTGACCCTGTCTCCTGGTCCTTGGCCCCTGTCCCCTGGTCCTGTCCCCTGGTCCTGTCCCCTGGCTCTGGTCCCTGGTCCCTCCCCCTGGTCCCTGGCGTGCCTCCATACCGCCCCGTCCACCCAACCTCCTCTCTAGTTCCTGGGACTGTTCCTTGAGCCCTGAGTCCCCCTCCTGGTCCTCCACCTCCACCACCGCCACCTCCACCCCTGGCTCCTGCTCCTGCTCCTCACCTGCATCTGTTTACCCCCACCACCACCACCATGTCCAGTGTGCTCTCACCCTCCCATCTGGCCACACTGCTCTAAGCTCTCGCTCCGCCTTGCTGAAGTAAGTCAGGCTCCGTTGGAACCAAGACGTTTGTCGTCCCATCTCATCATCTCCACCCTCCACCCCACCATCACCATCACCACCCTCACCATCTCCACCCTCCACCCCACCATCACCATCACCATCACCACCCTCACCATCACCCTCCACCCCACCATCACCATCACCATCACCATCACCATCACCACCCTCACCATCACCCTCCACCCCACCATCACCATCACCATCACCATCACCACCCTCACCATCACCCTCCACCCCACCATCACCATCACCATCACCATCACCACCCTCACCATCACCACCCTCACCATCACCCTCCACCCCACCATCACCCTCCACCCCACCATCACCATCACCACCCTCACCATCACCCTCCACCCCACCATCACCATCACCATCACCATCACCACCCTCACCATCACCACCCTCACCATCTCCACCCTCCACCCCACCCTCACCATCACCACCCTCACCATCACCCTCCACCCCACCATCACCATCACCATCACCACCCTCACCATCACCACCCTCACCATCACCCTCCACCCCACCATCACCATCACCACCCTCACCATCACCCTCCACCCCACCCCACTATCACCATCACCCTCCACCCCACCATCACCATCACCATCACCACCCTCACCATCACCCTCCACCCCACCCCACCATCACCATCACCCTCCACCCCACCATCACCCTCCACCCCACCCCACCATCACCATCACCATCACCCTCCACCCCACCATCACCATCCCCATCACCACCCTCACCATCACCCTCCACCCCACCCCACCATCACCATCACCCTCCACCCCACCATCACCATCACCACCCTCACCATCACCCTCCACCCCACCCCACCATCACCCTCCACCCCACCATCCCCATCACTCTACACCCATCCCCCTCCACCCCACCATCCCCCTCCACCCCACCATCACCCTCCACCCCACCATCCCCATCTCCCTACACCCATCCCCATCCCCCTCCACCCCACCATCACCCTCCACCCCACCATCCCCATCACCCTCCACCCCACCATCACCCTCCACCCATCCCCCTCCACCCCACCATCACCCTCCACCCATCCCCCTCCACCCCACCATCACCCTCCACCCCACCATCCCCATCTCCCTACACCCATCTCCCTCCACCCATCCCCCTCCACCCCACCATCCCCATCTCCCTACACCCATCACCCTCCACCCATCCCCCTCCACCCCACCATCCCCATCTCCCTCCACCCATCCCCCTCCACCCCACCATCCCCATCTCCCTACACCCATCACCCTCCACCCCACCATCACCCTCCACCCCACCATCTCCCTACACCCATCACCCTCCACCCCACCATCACACTTCCTCCCTGTTCCCTCTGCATGGGTACCTTGTAAATTATGTCCCGAATGTTTCTGTTCATTTGAGTCCATCTGTTGTCTACTGGATGAGTTCCCTCCCAGCATGGATGAGTTCCCTCCCAGCATGGATGAGTTCCCTCCCAGCATGGCCTCGTCCTTTAGGACACATTTGGTTGTATAAGGTTTGTGTTGTTATGCCTCGGAGGGAGAGAGGGAGAGAGGGGGAGAGGGAGAGAGGGAGAGGAAGGGAGGGGGAGAGGGGGAGGGAGAGAGAGAGAGAGACACACACGCTACGTGTGTGTTATGTCTGCAGAGGGTGACAACACTATGTGTTAGTTGATGAATTAGAATTCATCAGTTTTTCTCTCACACAGAATGTCATGTTTGTTTATTTATACGTTCTGTTTCACAGTTTTGATTCGCTGTTTTTTCCTTTGCTGGTTGAGTTTTTTCGTTGTTGTTGTTGTTGTGGTTGTTGTTGTGGTTGTTAATGCCAACCCTGCCACTCTCATCATGTGATCCCAGTGATTAATCATTATTTATTCAGGCATCCAGTCAGTGCTAACCGTGGTGTGCATCCTACAGCCCCCCCCTGCAATCCCCATGGACCCCCCCTCAGGCGTTTCTCTGTGAGATGGCTGTGAAACGTGGCTTTGGTCCGATTGGTCTGGCTACTGTTCTCCCTCCAACCCCCTCCCTGCTCCCTCCCCCTTCCTCCCCCCTCCAGTCTCCCTCTCCGTCCCCTCTCCCTCCTCCTCTCCCTCCCCCCTCCCCCCCCCCCTCCATTCTTCCTCACTCTCCCTCTTCCTCTCCCTCCCCCTCTCCTCCCTCTCCCCCTCCCTCTCCCTCCTCCCTGCTCCCTCTCCCCTCCCCCCTCCTCCTCTCCCTCCTCCTCTTCCTCCCCCCCCTCCCCTCTCCCTCTCCCCCTCCCCCTCTCCCTTGCTGCATGTGCTGCACTGAAGCTGATGCACGCCCCCCCCTGCGCCCCCATCAGCCTGACCCCTGACCTCTCTGTGACCCGCAGGAACACCTCCAAGCGGGGTGAGTCGTTTGGCATCAGTAAGATCGGCAGCAAGATCAAAGGAGTGTTCAAGAGCACCACCATGGAGGGGGCCATGCTGCCCTCCTACGGCCTGGCAGAGGGGGAGGACGATATGGTACGTCTGTCTGTCTGTCTGTCTGTCTGTCTGTCTGTCTCTCAGTCTGTCTGTCTGTCTGTCTGTCTGTCTGTCTGTCTGTCTGTCTCTCTGTCTGTCTCTCAGTCTGTCTGTCTGTCTGTCTGTCTGTCTGTCTGTCTCTCTGTCTGTCTCTGTCTGTCTGTCTGTCTGTCTCTGTCTGTCTGTCTGTCTGTCTGTCTGTCTGCCTGTCTATCTGTCTGTCTATCTGTCTGTCTCTCTCTGTCTGTTTGTCTGTCTCTTTGTCTCTGTCTCTCTCTGTCTTTGTTTCTGTCTCTGTCTGTCTGTCTGTCTGTCTGTAGGGCCTGCCGGGATAGTACCATTTACCATCACAGGGTGGCAGTGTGGAGCAGTGATTTGTTCATTTGAAAGTACCATCAAATATATGAAAGGACAATTACATTCTTACTCGCAACAAGCTCTCCTCTTCGAAAACATATAGTAGCGCAATAGAACACAATAGAACACAATAGAACACAGTAGTAGCACAATAGAACACAATAGAACACAATAGAACACAGTAGTAGCACAATAGAGCACAACAGAACACAATAGAACACAATAGTAGCACAATAGAGCACAATAGAACACAGTAGTAGCACAATAGAGCACAACAGAACACAATAGAACACAGTAGTAGCACAATAGAGCACAACAGAACACAATAGAACACAGTAGTAGCACAATAGAGCACAACAGAACACAATAGAACACAATAGTAGCACAATAGAACACAATAGTAGCACAATAGAACAATAGCAGCCACTATTGAGAGCTGTGTCTGTTTGGGAGGTTAGGCGGTTATGGACATTTGCTGTGTGGAAATAGGTTGTGTGGAAATATGCGTTGACAAATGGGATGTGTAGAAATGTGCTGTGGATGGACCAAACAACATGATGGGGAGTTAATTATCAGAAACACACGGGACAAAACACACACTTGGACTGAGATCGACATCCGAGGACAATGGTTGTCCTCCCATTTGTGCGTTTTTTCCCACGTGTTTTCAATAACTAAACTAGAGGTGTTCCTGTTAGAAACAGAGCCTTGGGGGCGCTTAGTGGCGTAGCACACTAATGCCCACACCACGTAATCGCAAGGTTCCTGGTTCGATTCCGACCCTCAACATGTCTTACATGTCTTGCATGTCATCCCTCCTCTCTCTCACCCATCCTTCCTGTCAGTCTCTACTGTCTCTATCCCAATAAAGCAGAAATGCCCTAAAAACATATTTAAAAAAAGAAAAGAAAAGAAAGAAATAGAGCCTTGAACAAGTGGCACTGCTTTGCACCGGGCCTTCACCTTCTTGCAATGAAACGGGAGCTTGAATGTCAGAGATAATAAAAATAAATCTTCATGATTCATGAAATCATTACGTAGCCAAATCTGCCATCTGATAAATAAACATTATGCCGACTCAACGAACAAACATTCATCACGTTGTCAGGGTAACTGAAGAAGACTAATACTGTGTTGTTTTTTTCTGGCTCAGCGTCTTTGTTCCCAAACAACATCACTCAGAGGACTTGAACTTCAGTATGTCCCTGTTCTGTTTCATCCTGACCCTGTAGACGCTACACTAGCCACAGCTAGCTCTGTTAGCTACCTCTGTTAGCTACCTCTGTTAGCTACCTCTGTTAGCTACCTCTGTTAGCTACCTCTGTTAGCTACCTCTGTTAGCTCGCTCTGTTAGCTACCTCTGTTAGCTACCTCTGTTAGCTACCTCTGTTAGCTACCTCTGTTAGCTCGCTCTGTTAGCTACCTCTGTTAGCTACCTCTGTTAGCTACCTCTGTTAGCTACCTCTGTTAGCTACCTCTGTTAGCTCGCTCTGTTAGCTACCTCTGTTAGCTCGCTCTGTTAGCTACCTCTGTTAGCTTCCTCTGTTAGCTACCTCTGTTAGCTACCTCTGTTAGCTCGCTCTGTTAGCTACCTCTGTTAGCTACCTCTGTTAGCTACCTCTGTTAGCTACCTCTGTTAGCTCGCTCTGTTAGCTCGTTCTGTTAGCTACCTCTGTTAGCTACCTCTGTTAGCTACCTCTGTCTCGCTGCTATCAGCAAATAGATCTTAGATTTGACATCCTGTACTTTAAAGCATTTCCTGTGTTTACTCCAGTGTTTCCTGCGTTTGTCTCTTAAGATACAGTATACAGCCATTCGTCCTAACCTTTTACCTCCCTCTCTCTCTCTCTCTCTCTCTCTCTCTCTCTCTCTCTCTCTCACTCTCACTCCGCCCTCTCTCTTTCTCTCTCTCTCTCTCTCTCTCTCTCTCTCACTTGTACTTCTCTCTCCCCCCCCCCGCCCAGGTGGAGGAGGCCATGATGGTCCTGGAGGACGACTCCCCCATGGAGGCCGTCAGCACCCCCTCCACCCCCCGGAACCTGTCGGCCTGGACCATCACCATCCCCTACGTGGACTTCTACGACGACGAGGTGAAGAGGGAGAGGATCCCCGTGTTCTGCATTGACGTGGAGCGCAACGACAGGAAGGCAGGTGAGGAACATGAGAACGGGGTCTCCTTCCAGGGGTGCAACCCGCTGTGTTCCAGGGGGAGATGTCACCAATAGAGCTGCAATTAGGAATTTCTCCACCTAGTCTGTCAGAGTCTGTTCTACGGAATACATTTCTATCAGGGGAGGCTGGCGGAGGTAGAAATCGGAGGACGGGCCTGTTGTAATGCACGTAATGACAACGGTGTGTTTGATACCGTTCCTCATTCCATTCCATGCATTACAATGAGCCCGTCCTCCCATTTCTACCTCCATCAGCCTCCCCTGGCTTTTTTATTCATCTGAAGGTTCCAACAGGTTAGAACACTGGGATATGATGCACATGACATCTTGTCCACAGGAAAACTCATATTGTTATAGCAGAGTAGATTTAGCCAGTGTTGAATTGTATGTAATTATGATCAGTGTTGAATTGTATGTAATTATGATCAGTGTTGAATTGTATGTAATTATGATCAGTGTTGAACTGTATGTAATTATGATCAGTGTTGAACTGTATGTAATTAGGATGTTTTGTGTTTTCTAGTGGGACACGAGACAGAACACTGGTCTGTGTACAGGCGGTACCTGGAGTTCTACGTTCTCGAGTCAAAACTCACTGAGTTCCATGGTAATAATAATAATAATCATAATAATAATAATAATAATAATCGTAATCATAATCATTTATTACATTTATAAAGCACTTCTCATGATACAAGAATAATCTCAAAGTGCATAAAATAAAAGATAAAATAGAAACATTTTAAAACATAACAACCCCCCCCCAAAAAAAAACCTACAGCAAAACAAACCATGTCATAAAAGCAGCAATCAAAGTCTAGGAGGAAGGGTAGTTCTGATTTTATGGGTCAGTTGTTCTGGTTTCAGTCCATAGGACCCAGTGGGAGTGTCCACACTGTACTTCCATTTGTAAGACACTGGGGAAAAACACTGATACTCTGAAAAATCTAGAATGTCTGCTACACGCAGCTGTTCCCAGAACGCTGCAGTATATGTTCACAGCTGAGTTCCTTCCATGAGAAATAGTGTTCTGTTCACTTGGATACAATATTTGATCTTGGCATGGTTGCCCGTTAGATACCGTGTTTTTATTCTATTACTAGTATTAATTGTCTGTGGTTAATTTGCTCCAAAAACAAGCCTGACGGCACTCAAGACAGTAATCAAAAAACTGATATCTGACTGACAACGATGATTCAATTGCTCCAACAGGCTCGTTCCCCGATGCACAGCTGCCTTCCAAACGAATCATCGGTCCCAAGAACTACGAGTTCCTGACATCCAAGCGGGAGGAGTTCCAGGAGTACCTCCAGGTAATGACAAGCAGACGGGGAGGGCGCGACTCCCATCATGATGTCCGTGTGGTCAAGATCTTTGTGGAAAACCTTTTTGTAAATGAATGTTTTCTTGAGCCAGTCTGGATGGTCTGCATGTTGTTTTTTGACACGTTTCCTGTGTTTCCTGTCATGATGCTCTATTTATAAAGATTGTGAACACACAGGGAGGGAGATGAGGTCACAGAAGGGATTCCAGCCCCAGTCTGGCAGCCCTTAGAGAGGCTTTCCCTCACCCTGACCCCTGACCCTTAACCAGGCTCTGCCTCAGCTTCTGTCAACCTGTTGGCACGTTTCCACTGTCTCTCTCTGGCACCGGTGCTTGGCCCAAAGCCTCAGACTTTCGTGTTTCCATCTCAGAGAACGTTAGATGTTCTAGAACCATAGATGTTCTTGATGTTAGATGTTCTAGAACCCTAGATGTTCTAGATGAATCCATAAACAGATTGAAAGTCATTAGCGTAACTCTCTGTCCTCCCTGTAGAAACTGCTCCAACACCCAGAGCTGAGCAACAGCCAGCTGCTAGCAGACTTCCTGTCCCCACACAGCATGGAGTCCCAGTTCCAGGACAAGATGATGCCTGATGTTAACCTCGGTACTTTACAGTATTTAAAAAAAATACAAAAATACAATGTGAAATTATTCACAAAAGTGTGGAGATACAGTATTGGACAGGGGTCAAAACCTGGCTTGAAATAGAATTGTGATCTTTTTTTTTAAATACTCGAAGTGTGCTTGTTTTGGCTTGAATAGTCCCACTGCAAGTCCTTCCCACCCTGTGTTCTGGGAAGGCTAGGTCATTCTGTCTTTAAACAAATACTATTTCAAACCAGAGCTCCAGGTCATTTAGCTGTCCCAGAACCCACGAGCTCCTTTGAGTTGTTGTTTCTTTGTTTGTTCTGAGTTGTTTTCTCTTTTGTCTGACAGGGAAGATCATCAAGTCAGTGCCCAGCAAGCTGATTAAAGAAGTAAGCAATGTGTTTTACTTTTATTCATTTTTTTTATCGGAATGGCCAAATTACAGTAACTGACAGTTTAGGATGTTTTCACAATAACAATGTTCTCCAAACAACAATCCAGTGAATGAAATGCAACAAAAACACCCTGTAATTCATTCCAGACTGAGTGTGGTTTCACAGTAACCAGCCAGGACGTCCCTCTCTGTGTCTGTTGTCTCAGAAAGGGCAGCATCTGGAGCCGTTCATCCAGTCTTTCTTCAACTCCTGTGAGTCGCCCAAACCCAAACCCAGCCGCCCGGAGCTGACCATCCTCAGCCCCACGTCAGAGAACGACAAGAAGGTCGGCAGCCATTCCCGCATGTACACACACGCACACCCGCACGCACAGACACAAACACACACACAAACATATATAAACACATACAAACGCACACACACACACTCACCATAAACACACACGCACACACACACATGCACACACACACACACACACACACACACACACACTGTACTCTGATGAGTCAGGGTTGGATATGTGATTGTAGGGCGGGGCTTATGCTGTTGTTTTGTAACAGTGATTGTAATTTGATTATGATTTGCTGTGGTTTGTGATGTGGAGAGGTTTTAATGAAGTATGGGGTGGGGTGTGGACTGGGATAATTTGTGTGTACATCCAGTATTATGTGTGGTTCTTTTTAAGTGATGACACATTCACACACACACACACACACACACACACACACACACATTCACACACATTCACAGTTGCATCAGTTAACAAGCATTCATTCATTCATTTGTGAGCTGAGTGATTTGATCGTGTGGCCAGATTGGAACAGATCCTGGAAATTCATCACCACAACTGGATGTGCTCTTTCATGTTCTTGCCCAGTTGCCCTCCCCTTAACCTGACTGAGACCAGGCTTTCCTCGTTGGGAAATCCTCTCTGGAAGGTAAACACAAAGGGTAGAGGAAACCTGTTTGAAATAAGTGACTCATCGCAACACTGTGCCATTAAAATACCTCACTTGGGCGAATCTCCCAAAAAAACACAATCCAGTTTTTCCTTCAGGGTTTCTTCATATGCAACAACACAAAATAATCCAACCGGGTCGGAAGGGATGACGCACATCACAACAAGCAGCCCTTCTACATGCATGTGGGGGGGAGGGTTCTTGGAATGCAACATCCAATGAACTTGAGCGATCACATTCTCCCTTCACTTCGTCCAGTTCAATCCAAGCCAGATCGGCTGATCTAAAACCCTCCAGACCTCCAGAGGAGGCGTGATTTGGAGGCATGTCTATGCAAGACTACCTTCCCCTGCATCAAACTAAGTCATGGCCATTCAACTCACTCATCGCCAAAGAATTCCGGAACCCTCACCACCTAGAGTGCACGACCAAGTGTTCTATGTGGTGTTTACCTAGCAACAATACTTTGATTGGCTACAAAATGAAGCATCATCATTTATGCGTTTTTCTGTGAATGAAGTCACCCTTGGCACTCTAGAACATTGACCATCTGGGCGACTTCATTCACCCTCGGCTCTCAGTGAGCTAACTGAGTGTAATCTACCCTCTCCTGCATCAAACTCTAAGTCATTGCCAGTTAACTGAATGTAATCGACCCTCCGTAGCTCTTCAATGACCTGTTCAAGAACAACGCCAACCGCTCCGAGGCCACAGAGAAGAGACACAACCAGAACTACTTCATGGAGATGATCACAGTGGAGGGAGTCTACGACTACCTGATGTATGTGGGTAAGTAGGGTCCGTTCGGTTCTCTGGCTGTGTTCCAGGCCTACAACACTGCTTGCCCCGCTACATTGTGAGGTTTGGCAGGTGGCTGCAGCACAATGTAGTAGTGGACCGGTCATCTGGAGGGTCAGGGTTAGGGTTAGGGTTAGGGAGAAGTTTGTGGGCTGCCGGGCCGACGGTAAAGAAAGATATATGAAAAATGAGCGACTCAGCCCACTGCTCCGTAAGCCCAGACCCAGCCCACTCTAAGGCCCAGACGCAGCCCACTGCTCCATAAGCCCAGACCCAGCCCACTCTAAGGCCCAGACGCAGCCCACTGCTCCATAAGCCCAGACCCAGCCCACTGCTCCATAAGCCCAGACCCAGCCCACTCTAAGGCCCAGACCCAGCCCACTGCTCCATAAGCCCAGACTCAGCCCACTGCTCCGTAAGCCCAGACGCAGCCCACTGCTCCATAAACCCCCCCCCCCCTCGGGTGAAAGTCCAGGGCTGTTTTGTAGTGCCAGTTCGTCCCTGGTACAATGTAGATAGGCTTGGAAGGCGGCCATTTTCTCCTCCAACTCCGTAGCAGTGCAGCGTTGTCTAAATCAGAGTCTTATCACCACTCTCTCACTGTGATTGGCAGGTCGGGTGGTGTTCCGCATCCCTGATTGGCTGCATCACCTGCTGATGGGCGGGAGGATCCTGGTGAAGAACACCCTGGAGGCGTACACAGACGACTACCTGCAGCACAAACTGAACCAGGTCGTCCAGGAGCACCGATTGGTGTCCCTCATCACCCTGCTCAGAGGTACCTCTGTCTGACCTTTGACCCCTGCTTAAATCCATCCATCCATCCTTGAAGAAATCACTGATTCGACAGGATTGGTGGAAGCGGTGTAGTGGAATGTTGGCTTTGACCAATAAAATGTCTCTTTTAGAACAGTGATTACATAAAGGAAGGGAGGGTTTTATTGATTTATTCGTTTTACATTTCCGAACAGGGCCTTAATGTACCCTATACAACATACAACCCCAAAACAATGAAATTATATGACCTCTACTGTGATTGTTTCTAGGACAATAAAACATTTTAGGGAAGTTCAGATCTTTTGATGTCTGCCCATAAATGTTGTGATTGGCTAGGGTGGTGGTGGGGGGGGGTGGGGGAGGTGTAACATCTCTGGGGATGATGCCAACATGCTGAATAAGACCATCAAGGAGGTCTATCATCACAGCTAGACACTCTGGAGTCAACTCAGCATGAGAGGAGCCTCAAGAAGGTCAACGACATGGACACTTACACCAGCCTCCCCCTCCACCGGCCTCCCCCTCCACCGGCCTCCCCCTCCACCAGCCTCCCCTCCACCAGCCTCCCCCTCCACCAGCCTCCCCCTCCATCCCCTTCACCCTGTCCACCCCCTCCACCAGCCGCCCCCTCCCCTCCACCAGCCCCCCCCTCCACCATAAAATTTCCCCTCTGGGTCATGTCTTATCTTATCTTCTGAACCAGATTCGGTGTTCTGTGAGACCAGCGAGCCGCGCTCCGCTCAAGACAAGCAGAAACGAGCCAAGAAGACGTTTGAGGAGATGATGCGCTACATTCCAGGTCCTCTCCTTTAACTCTGCTGTGTCCTCTCCTTTAACTCTGCTGTGTCCTCTCCTTTAACTCAGCGGTGTCCTCTCCTTTAACTCAGCGGTGTCCTCTCCTTTAACTCAGCGGTGTCCTCTCCTTTAACTGCTGTGTTAGACACCAACAACAAGTTCACCGGCCTTTCCCAGCCCTGGGCCCCCGATTTCAAAACTTTTAATCTAAATCAGAATGATCCAGATTATGTTTTCGCTATCCGGGATTTAATCTGGATCTCGATTCTGATCCAGATTAAAAGTTTTTAAATACTGGGCCCCGATTAGAACAGTATCTCTTGATTAGGCCTCTCCATTCTGGTGTTTGAGACCGATAAATGCCCTCTATAGTGAGAAAAACATCTCTCTTTCCAAAGAACAAATTCAACTCAGATTCAGAACAGTTTATCCAGTACATTTCCAGTTAAAGGGATTTATTTTTGGCAAATATTTCTGACACTTTTACAGAGTTGCTACAGTTTCCCCAGCTATAAATAAAAGTTTTCCAGTCCTCACCTTCACTTAAACCACTTACAGAGCTCGGAAACGTTACATATAATTATTGTGAGTGATTGAATCACTGTGAATGATTAATGGTGAATGCTTTCTCCATCAGACTTCCTTGGCAAATGTATCGGAGAGGAAGCCAAGTATGACGGTGTCCGTTTGCTCTTCGATGGCCTGCAGCAGCCAGTTCTCAACAAACAGGTAGTTCTGGTTAGCCACACAGAGCCACACACACCGCCGAACAAGTTACAACTAGCATTGTGCTAAACCCCTGGAGGCTGTATGTGGTGAGAGGAAGGTAGGATAGCATTGTTATCATGTAAAGTTGGTGAAGATAAACTTGGTTATTTTAGTGGGAGAGCATTCTCTGGGTTTCCCATCCTGGCGACACTTGATGAAAGACAGCAGTTTCCTCTCAGGAAATGTAGTGGTTGGAGTCAGTCAGTTAGTCATTCAGTGAACTGGAGGCTTTTCTTTGAATCCCTAACTGCTGCAGGGGCCCTGCACTGTGGCTGACCCTGTGCTTTGACCTCTCTGTGGATGTGTGTATGTATATGTGTGTGTATATGTGTGTGTATGTGTGTGTATGTGTGTGTGTGTGTGTGTGTGTGTGTGTGTGTGTGTATATGTGTGTGTGTGTGTGTGTGTGTGTGTGTGTGTGTGTGTGTGTGTGTGTGTGTGTGTATGTGTGTGTGTGTGTGTATATGTGTGTGTGTGTGTGTGTGTGTGTGTGTGTGTGTGTGTGTGTGTGTGTATGTATGTGTGTATATGTGTGTGTGTGTGTGTAATTTCCTTTCCTGTGTAGTGGACAATGAGAGTTGAATGAAGGAGTTATTTTCTCCTCCTCTGTCCTGTATGTAAACACACATTTGGGACATTCCTCATCTCAGTTAACTCTGTTTAGTGTATTAATGAAAGTACTGTATTCTACTGGAATTAAACACATTAAACACATTTTAGATCATTAGCGTTCCAGTAAATCCTGATTAGAAAGTGTCTCAGTCAGTCAGTCAGTCAGTCAATCAACCAGTCAGTCAGTCAGTCAGACAGACAGTCAGTCAGACAGACAGTCAGTCAGTCAGTCAGTAAGTCCCTCAGTGTCCAATAGAATGATCTCCCTGCGTCTTGCCTCCTCAGCTGACGTACGTGTTGCTGGACATCGCTATTCAAGAGCTTTTCCCTGAACTAAACAAAGACAAGGTAAAATGAAAAGGAGTCATGTTATGATCGTTTCAGTGCTTCAGTCATTTACCTTCAACAGGATGCCCTGGTACATCTGCTTGTGTCAGTCATTTACCTTCAACAGGATGCCCTGGTACATCTGCTTGTGTCAGTCATTTACCTTCAACAGGATGCCCTGGTACATCTGCTTGTGTCAGCTTGTCAGTCGTGTGATTAAAGAGATGGCGCTCCTCCATTGCTCTGGCGTGAAACATCACAACAATCAGTTTGTATTAATAACTGTTGTTTATACACTGTATGAAGTGACACATGGGTCTGTTAGTAGTAAGTCAATGCTACACCAGGGGAGGCTGGTGGAGGCAGAAATCGGAGGACAGGGTCATTGTAATACATGGAATAGAATGAGGAATGGTATCGTACTGTACCATTCCCTGTTCCGTTCCATGAATTACTATGAGCCCGTCCTCCAATTTCTGCCTCCACCAGCCTCCCCTGGTGTGTCCATTGACTTACTAACCCTAACACTTGCTTGGTTTGTTTCCTAGCAGGTGCAGAAGGAGACGTCTCTCATGGCTCCGTGGATGTAGGGAGAGGACGGACCGGCGGTAGCCTCAACAGGTCGAGCAGGTCGTGGGTTTCCGGTGGCCTCTAACTCAATCCTTCTCAATTACTATAATCCTCCTTGTGCAGAATGAGAATGAAAGCGTATCCAATTTGAAATGTGCGCACAGTTTATTCTCGCTACCAAAGAAGAATCATGTTTTCAATTAATCCTGGAAATCTGCTATCTGCAATAGATTGAATTTGGTCTTTTGGTCTGTGCTTCTCCTGCTGCATGTAAATACTGCACCCAACTACTGACACTGCTGAACCCAACGACTGACACCACCGATACCACTGCACCCAACTACTGACACTGCTGAACCCAACTACTGACACCGCTGATACTGCTGCACCCAACTACTGACACCGCTGATACTGCTGCACCCAACTACTGACACCGCTGATACCAGTGCACCCCACTACTGACACCGCTGATACTGCTGCACCCAACTACTGACACCACTGATACCAGTGCACCCCACTACTGACACCGCTGATACCAGTGCACCCAACTACTGACACCGCTGATACCACTGCACCCAACTACGGACACCACTGCACTTGTGATCATTCTTCCTGTGACTGTACCTGTTCATAACGTGTAATTTTGTACTCATGTTAAGCACCTTTCTATGATGAAAATCCCTGTGAGGATATAACACTGGATAATGACTGAACATAGCCATGGCTATGTACTGTATTTAAGCAAATAAAATATTTATTGGTAAAGAATGACGTCCGGTTGTTTTACAAATGTATAAAGGACTGGTCCTGAAGAGTGTTGATGGTAACTGCAGCTCCTGCTGCTGAAGGCCTTAGGGTTAGGGTTAGTAAATGGAGTGTGCTCCACGGTAGACAGAGCTTCACTGCTTTAGGGCTGCTGTTTCTATAAACAAACCACTGTCTGTTAGACTGCACGGCCTGTATTTATAACAGCCTGGCGTGGGTGTGTGTTACCTCTGAATCATTCTAGTCTGCAGCAGCCATGCCCAAAATAGTGTCGCCACCACTAACAGCCTACGCTGCTATGCGGGAAGTCTAGCACTATTTTTCTCCTAAAATACGATGACAAAACACCAAAACACCCCTAAACACCCCTAAACACCAACCACAGCGATGTTTAAAGATGTGAGGCATTCTGCAGCATCTCAGACACTGAGAGGGAGGGACGCTGAAGACCCATGTGCTGCACGCCTTTATCTACGACATCATGTGAAATACAGATTAAAAATAACAGCCTGCAAGTGGTGTTAACCGTCATCATGCTGTAAACAATAACTCTGTTTACTATTCACGCTTTCATTCACTTTTATTTACAATTTATTTATTTATGTCAGTCAGTATTGGAAAAACAAGTACAACACATGACTCTTACAAACAGTTAAAACAAATCAAATCCATTATTGTATGTGTCTTTACCTGTATACTGTCAAGTCAATATAAAACACAGGTTATGAATTAATATTATACTTATGAATATTAATTAATATTATACTTATGAATATTATATAATATACAGCAGCCATTATTACAAAGATAAAAACATGATCCTTATAGCTACCACTTGGTGAGCAGGGGTGGACGGTCTCTGGCAGGCTTTTGCTCCAGCCGAGCAGTAACACACCTGATTCAACTGATCCACTAATCACAGTCTAACATTTACATTTTACATTTAGGGCATTTAGCAGACGCCTTTATCCAAAGAGACTTACAACAAATACATTTGTCTAAGTAAGTGAATCATCTATCCGTCAGTCATCATAAGAAAAGGTAATCTCTGCCAGGACCAGGGGCTGTTGGCAGTCTTCAATCAAGGTGTGTTCTGTTGTGTTTTCTGAAGAGGAGAGCTTGTGCGTAAGACTGTATCTTTACTGACATATACTCCCCTGTATCCCAGTACACATATACTCCCCTGTATCCCAGTACACATATACTCCCCTGTATCCCAGTACAGATATACTCCCCTGTATCCCAGTACACATATACTCCCCTGTATCCCAGTACACATATACTCCCCTGTATCCCAGTACAGATATACTCCCCTGTATCCCAGTACACATAGCAAGTTTTAAAGTGTATTGCCATCTCGCCTGCACCTGTTTCCCGAACAGGGGCTGTAATTCAGACTGTGTTCGTCTGCATCAAACATGTTTCTATAAATTAAAATCTCCGTGGGCACAGGAGGGTGAAACGCGTTACTACTTAACACAGTCACAACACAATTAGAACCCTGGTCGGAAATAGGTGCCTAGACCCTACTTGGCTGGAGCCAAAGCCTATGTGGTTGGACAGTCCACCCCCGGATGGATGACTAACGGGACTGATCAGCATCCCATTGACAGCCCCAAAACGACCTCTAACCAAACCCTTAATCCTAACCAAATTTTTTAAATATTTTACCTATTTGGAAGTTCAACATCTACCCTGTTGAACGTGGGTTCTTAGTTGTTCCCCCCTCAGAGGCCCGGGGACAGGGTCCAGAGGAGGCCCAGTAGTACCAGGGTGAGGCTGGCAGGAGCTGCAGCCTGGGCAGAGTTCCTGATCTTGATACGGCCCTCCACCGACGGATAAACACGCTTCCTCTCAGCGATGTAGTTGGACAACACAGCGATGTCCATATCACCTAGGGGAGAGAGGTGTTTAAACTCCACACGACCACACCGTCTCTACCTAGGGGAGGCTGGTGGAGGTAGAAATCGGAGGACGGGCTCATTGTAACACACGTGTTTGAGCCGGTCTGCCGATTTCTACCGCCACCAGCCTCCCCTTGATCTCTACTATTGGGTCACATGCATTATTTAGATTTCACACACACATACTGTATTGCACCCAGACATGAATTATGACTTTCCTACACATTTCTCTACACTTGTTTATTTTCTACATTTTTATTACTTTGTAGACATTTCTAGGAACTTTCTTGGAATTTCAGAAATGTGTGAAAATAGCCCTCATATTTCAAAAACACCTCCCAAGTGCCCACGTTGACGCCAAGACTGTTTTTTCCGCTGTTAAAATATAGGCCTAAATGTGAGAGCTCAAGTTAGTGTTCCTGCATCTAGGGACTGTATTTGTCTTAACAGGCAGTTGTCACCTCAGTGTCACAGTGATTCACTAGAAGTAAATATTCCGGTTGTTTTTCTAATGCAGGTGTGCCCAACCCTCCTCGTAGAGAGCTACACACCTGGTTCAGCTAACAACCCTAACCTAACACACCTGGTTCAGCTAACAACCCTAACCTAACACCTGGTTCAGCTAACAACCCTAACCTAACACACCTGGTTCAGCTAACAACCCTAACCTAACACACCTGGTTCAGCTCAACAACCCTAACCTAACACACCTGGTTCAGCTAACAACCCTAACCTAACACACCTGGTTCAGCTAACAACCCTAACCTAACACACCTGGTTCAGCTAACAACCCTAACCTAACACACCTGGTTCAGCTCAACAACCCTAACCTAACACACCTGGTTCAGCTCAACAACCCTAACCTAACACACCTGGTTCAGCTAACAACCCTAACCTAACACACCTGGTTCAGCTCAACAACCCTAACCTAACACACCTGGTTCAGCTCAACAACCCTAACCTAACACACCTGGTTCAGCTCAACAACCCTAACCTAACACACCTGGTTCAGCTAACAACCCTAACCTAACACACCTGGTTCAGCTCAACAACCCCAGGTGTGTAAAGTTAGGGTTGTTAGCTGAACCACGTGTGTTAGCCTACTTAATATTATATCTTCTGTTAATGAGAATTGTGAAAAGTGTAGCTTACTCAATATCATGTTTTCTGTTAAAGGGAAGTAGTTTAAAAGTGTAGTTGTCTGTTAATGAGAAGTTGTTTAAAGCGTTCATCATGTTAAACACCTGGGTTGTGTCTGGGATACATTTCTGTTTGACAGCGTACCAGCTCTAAATGATTTCCCACACCAACAGCTGTTTCAGTTCCCAGTCACTGGTCAGACATGCACACACCAGACCCTGCACGGGAACAGTTCATACTCTCGGCTATGAGTGGGACGACCCTTAGTTTAAACATGCGCCAGCAATCACACTGAATGCCAGCCGGCTGCAACTTTCAACAGTTCTTACGCTCATTAGGAAAGCTAGATACAGGAAGAGAGGGACAGAGGGAAACAAACAAGTGGGTGTTGTTACTGTATTACTCGAGAATGTCTTGACCTCAGTTTAATCCTCTGCCAGATGTTATCCTGATGAAGTGTTCCACTACGCCCTCCCTTAAGACTGCGGTTAACACTCCACAAAGACCTTCCACAGAAACTGAGAATTGATCTCATCTGGGACTCATGTTTCTGTTCTGAAACATTAACCGGACAACATCTACCCTATTTATCCTGCGGAATGAGGCACTGGATTGTGGGGACAGTTTTGGTTTTGTTTCTCCTTTCCTCATCCTCTCCGGTACACGACTTAATTGAGGACACATGTTATTGTATTCCAGGGCTGAAGTCTGATTCTCTACACTTCTTCTCCTTCACTCCCCCTCATGTGTCCAAAAGCATTGGACCGATGTGGGAGATATAATAGAAACCAGGGGAGGCTGGTGGACATAGGAGTCGGACGACGGGCTCATTGGAAAACATGGAGTTGAATTAGGAATGGTATCGTGTGTGATACTGAAGGGTCGGGGTCATAGGTCAACTTAAGAGTTTGGTGCCCCACAGTAAATAAAGGCCTAGGATATAGAAGCGGGTGTTTAGTGATTCTGACTTTGGTGTACTATTGCTCTGTTTGACATAATTTGACTCAACAATGTAGTTAACTTTTGATAACAGAACACAGTTTCTTTGTCTGTGAGGGTGAAGTCATATGCAGGTGTCCAGCATTAATTAGAGAAGAGTTTCACTCCTTAATGTTATCGTGTGGGACCCGGAGAGTTTGTGGTCTGCAGAGCCTGGCACAGGCAAGATGAGACGGGGTGAAGAGGTAGCTCATTATTTGGTCATAATGTAGCCTTTCCCAGTAATCATCTGCACTTCGGCTGGTAGGAGGGTAGAGAATCAAGTAGGACCGCAGCCATATGCTCTACCCTCCACCATCCCTGCCGAGCAGAACCTGGCTTCAAATAGTATTTGAAAACATTTCACACACTTAGCTGTGCTCGATTGAGTTCGCCTGGCACAATGAAACCAACCAATGAAATTGTCCCAGAAGTGCAAAACAAACCCCGCCCAATCTGACACTGCGGACACACTCCAAACGCTCAGAGCACCGTTCCACCGAGGTCCGCTGCTCTGCGAGGGCGACTCACCGGTGTCGTGCTTCAGCTTCTCCTCCTTGATCATGCTGAAGCCGTCCCCTCCGTCCGCGATGTACCAGGGCATCACCAGCTTGTACTCCCTCTGGAGGTCCAGAGGCTCGTACTTGGGAACCCGACACTGGACGCAGCGGAGACTCATGGCGGTCACGCGGTCGCCCGAAGGTCGCGAGACGTCAAACTCAATGTGGATCCCTGAGGAGACGAGACGCATCAGAGGGATTAGTTATTCAAAGCTTTATTGGTCACCGAAGGGCACTTTGGTTTATGGCAGAGCCGACAGGACACACGGCGATGTGTTGTAGTCTGTGTACGACCAGGACAGCGGGTCGGACGGTGACAGGAATGAGAAATGAATTTCAAAATGTTGACTGAACACTACCAGTGAGAAGTTCTTCTCTAGATACATACACTAGGGTGGGGTTTCCTGGATGATGTGAGGTAAAGCCAATGGCTGTGCGGAGTCTCTTTTCAACTGTCTATTGGCTTAATGAAGGCCAAGTTTTATGCGTTGGTCCACCAGATCTTTTGCGCATTTGGGGCGGAAGTGTCTGGGAACGAGACTCTCTCAGGTTGACATAGTGCCCAAAATCATCACTTACTGACTGGTACCTGAAACTTGTAGAAATTCTCCTGTGTAGCTCCCATATCTGCGGACTGAATGCTCAAAGGCCTTCTTCAGTGTCGACCCCTTCACCTGCACCAGGTCAAACGTTCCCCCAAACGGTAAGACTGATATTATTTCCTCCATGGTGATGGTGCCTGGAAGCAAGGATAGATACACACACACACACACGCACACGCACACGCACACGCACACGCACACGCACACGCACACGCACACACACACACAACTCCATTATAAAGTGACTTGATGAATAATTAATACAGTATGAATAAAATAACTATTACACGGCGATGATGTTCTGTTCTGTCACTGATACACTGTAACAATGAGTCCTCCAGCCTCCCTGTACAGGATGCTAGATTGCATAGAAACTGAGTCTGAACTGTGTAACATTGAGGGGCCATAGGCCTAGCTCCAACAACACTCTGAATCACAATCAGTATCAAAAGATGAACACTGGGGGGCGCTCAGTGGCGTCGCACACTAAGACGCATACCATATCAACGCAAGGTCCCTGGTTCGATTCCGGCCATCGACATATCCTGCATGTCTTCCCTCCTCTCTCTCACCCATCCTTCCTGTCAATCTCTACTGTCTCTATCCCAATAAAGCAGAAATGCCCTAAAAATACAGTACCAGTCAAAAGTTTGGACACAAACTTGCCAAGAGTGTGCAAAGCTGTCATCAAAGCAAAAGGTGGCTACTTTGAAGAATATAAAACATATTCTGGTTTGTTTAACACTTTTTTGCTTACTACATAATTCCATATGTGTTCCTTCATGGTTTTGATGTCTTCAATATTAATCTACAATGTAGAAAATAATGAAAAAATAAAGAAAAACCATTGAATGAGAAGGTGTGTCCGAATTTTTGACTGGTACTGTATATTAAAAAAAAAAATAAAAAAAGATGAACACTGAACAGTGAACTCTTTGCTCCCCCAGTACAGACCGTTCTTCTGTTGCTCGTCGATTGCGGTCCTGATGGCGCCGCTGTTCAGGATGCACAGACCAACATGATTCCACTGGACCTCGTCTGAATATTTTATATTGTGGTGAATCTAGCAGAGGAAATGGAAAACCTATGAATGTGGTCGTCCAGCGGAGGCCGGCGGAGGTAGAAATCGCAGGACGGACGGACGGGCTCTTTGTACTGCACGGAACGGGATGAGGAATAGCACGCCATTCAAAGCATACCATCCCTCATTCCGTTAAGTGCATGACAATGACTCCGATCTCCACCTCCACCAGCCTCCTCAGTAATCATCATACATCATCACAATCATCGTTCAAGTTTTAAGAGGTTGAGAGCGCTGTAGTGGGCTATACGGGAGGTCTTCAAGTGAAACGGCCTTTGGTCCGAACTGATATCTTAGGAGAGGGGGTGTCCGTTAACCCAGCATGCACAGACATGCATCAGGGACAGGTCAAGCCTCTTCCAGGTCAAGCCTCTTCCAGGTCAAGCCTCTTCTGCTGTGGCCTTTCTCAGTTGTTAGGAACACGACTCCTCGTGTCCTCTCCTCTTTTCCAACGCTCGCTTCGTCATCAAAAGCTATTGGCGGGGAATATGTACAGGGAGGAACCTAGAACCTTCCTCCTCCGCTGCGTTTTCAGTCGGAGGCGGAGCGGAGGGACGGAGGAGAGGACGCGAGGAGTCGTGTTCCTAACAATGGAGAAAAGCCTGAACCAGAGCCAGAACATCATGTGCGAACATGACAATTAAGGCATTTAGCCAGACGCCTTTACCCAAAGCAACTTACAACATATACAGTTGTCTAAGTCAGTGAATCATCTACCCATCAGCCATCATAAGAAAAATGAACTGCTGAAGGCAACCTGCCTCTCACCCACCAACCCATCTACCCAACCTGCCTCTCACCCACCAACCCATCTACCCAACCTGCCTCTCACCCACCATCCCATCTACCCAACCTGCCTCTCACCCACCAACCCATCTACCCAACCTGCCTCTCACCCACCATCCCATCTACCCAACCTGCCTCTCACCCACCAACCCATCTACCCAACCTGCCTCTCACCCACCATCCCATCTACCCAACCTGCCTCTCACCCACCAACCCATCTACCCAACCTGCCTCTCACCCACCATCCCATCTACCCAACCTGCCTCTCACCCACCAACCCATCTACCCAACCTGCCTCTCACCCACCAACCCATCTACCCAAGCTGCCTGTCACCCACCATCCCATCGCAGATGAGGTTTCCCAGGTTACACTCGCGGAATCTGCACTCCTCAAATGTCCCGTTGAGGTAGACCAGGGTCTTCCCCACGTACTGGAGCGAGTATTGTGCCAGATTCTTCTTCCACTCTGTGACGTCAGCCAGAATCGCCGGGTCTGGGAGCCAGATGGGTGGGTTTAGTTCATGAGAAATTCAGGCTTTTATTGAAAAGAAGGAAGAAAGAAAGAAAGAAAGGAAGGAAGAAAGGAAGAAAGGAAGGAAGGAAAGAGAAAGAAACTCTATATCCTGTCACGGTATAAGTATTGTAAAATTGTTTTTCTTATATTGTTTCGATTGCCTGTCTATGCAGAGTATGTACCCTAACCTAACCCTAACCCTATTACCATGGAGTCAGACCCAGAGATAGCCAGAACTTCCAGACGAGACAGAACCCATCCTTACCCTGTGGAATGCTGCTGTCCATCAGGATGGGGTTCCCCACTGCCTTCACCACGTTCCCAGCTGGGTCAAAGGTCACCTTCAGGTATCCCAGGTACTTCCCGAAGGCGAAGGCCTGGACCACAGGGACATCCCTCCCGTCCTCCGATCGCACCATGAAGGGGTACGGGCCTGCAGGAACCTCAGAGGACGGAGCGATTCCTGTCATGACAGACAAAATGGGGTCAGATTGTTTCTGCTTTGTTTTTTTACTATGTTTTTTTTTTTTAACCTGTGTAGAGAAAAATATTACAATTGCTGTTGTTATTACTGTTAGAACATATGACATGAGCAACAACAAGGTTAAAGTGACATTCAACCCTGTGCTGGTTTCAAACCTATTTAGGTACACCTATTTAATAATACATAAAATGTGGTTTCTCATGGACTCAAAGCACTTAAGATGTCAAGAATATGAAAAGAAATAGAAAATAATATACAAATATAGGAGGACAAGTCACAGAACATACATAACATAGGGCATAGGCCCTATAAATTGAAAAATTGAGTTTTTAGCAAGGTCTTAAAACAGTCAATACTGTCAGCAGCTCTGACAATGTGGGGGAGAGCATTCCACAGGCGAAGGGCAGCAGATGGGAAAGCCGTTATTATTCCTGTATTCAAATGGTTGAGCTGACTGAATATCTATCTTTCTAATCGGGCTCAGTGTAATGCATGTTTGACGCCATTCCTCATTCCATTCCATGCATCACAATGAGCCCGTCCTCCGATGTCTACCTCCACCAGCCTCCCCTGCGGCGTACCCGTATAGAGGAATGTGTTGGTGTGTCCACCAATGACCACGTCGACGCCTCTCACTCGCTTGGCGATCATCTGGTCCATGGCGAAGCCGGAGTGACCCACAGCGATGATCTTGTTGTAGCCCAACGTGACCAGTTTATCAACCTGGACCTGCAGGGCTTCCACCTCGTCCTCAAACTTCAGGTGTGGACCTGGGTGGACAGAGAGAGCACAACAGATCAGTCCAGAAGAGAGGGGGGTTTCACAAAAGCTTTGTAGCTAAAGTAGCACTTTATCTGTTTTGATAATCCAGGCCCACTCCTCTCCTACGCCAGAAAAGTTAGTAATTTAATGAATTTCGTTCACGCACAGAAGACTGACATGCAAACGCTGACCTTGTAACTGTTAGTCTCTCATGGCTTCCTGGCTGGGTGGTCTGGAGACATTAAGTACTACTTAAGCTACAAAGCTCTTAGGAAACTGATACTGGTAGAATAGACACCAGGAGACAACTCAATCATTCCACTGAGGGATGGGATTTGTACTACATGCTTGAAGGAAGCAATGAGCATTAAAAGGCTTCACCAACCAAATCATCAGTTAGTCAGTGGACTCCTGATGCTATCGTATATAATTGTTTTCATTATCTTTATTACATGTAATTGTTGATTGATGTTGATGATATTGTATCCCATGTAAATCTCTTCTTAAATCTCATTTTTATATGCGAGCCTTGAATTGATGCTGCCCTCATTCTTTTTAATGTGTCGTGTGTTTTACTGTTTCTACTTCTATTTTTGTTTTGATTTGCAAATCAGTTTTATCTATTTGTAAAGCACTTTGTAACATTGTTTTAAAAAGGTGCTATATAAATAAAGTTTATTAATATATTATTCTTATTATTATATTTATAGATCAATAAACAGACACTTCACCTGGCAGGGATAAAACTGGGGTTTCTGCTGTGGTGTACCCAAGCACAGCCACCTGTTCTGAGCCCACGGTGAAGACTTTATAGGGCTGGTAGAGGCCGCTGAAGGCCTGGGCGAGCGTGTGGTCTGGCTTCATGTTGGCACAGAGAACAGTGAAGTTCACATCCTGTAGGAAAGGGCGGAGAAGACCCTCTGCGCCGTTGTCAAACTCGTGGTTCCCGAACGCCTAAGGAGGACAGGGAAATGAACAGCACAGACTAGGACAGGTCGGCAGTTAAAGGTCAAAGTTTCAAGTTCAACATTTATTTATGTTACATAGGATACAGGGTATTTAATTTAACAAAATGCTTGGGGCGAGCAACTCTTCAACAATCACCACATCAATCTGAATAGATAAGATCAATAGCCTTTGTTTTAAAATTCTCTTGCCTTTGATGTGTGTGTGTGTGTGTGTGTGTGTGTGTGTGTGTGTGTGTGTGTGTGTGTATGTATGTGTGTGTGTGAGAGAGAGAGAGAGAGAGAGAGAGATAATGGCTTAATGTGTCATTATAGACAAAATTATGCATTTGTTTCAGGTGATATGAACTTTATTATTACTATAACACACTTTGATATCAAAATTCTTGCCCTCTATGAAGCTGTAGGACAGCCATAATATAAACTCTGAAAGAAAAAAAAAACATACCATCGCATCATATCCAAGCTTGTTCATGAAATACGCAGCCTCCGCTCCTTTGTAGTAGTTGAACCAGACGGAGCCCTGAAACTGATCACCCGCATCCAGCAGCAACACATTCCGTTCCTTTCTCCGGATGTCTGCTATTTTGGTGAATCTCCTAGCCACTCCTGCGAAGCACGTCCCACCTACACTACATTTCCCCGAATCCCGGCTGGTCTCCTCAATCCGGGCGTGATTGTCGTTGGTGTGAAGCAGCGTGAGCTCGAAAGTTGAAACACTACTACCGACATGTATGAGAAGTAGGAGCGAGGTGAAACGCACGCACCGAGGCGGAGTGGTCCACGTACCCATTGCGCTGTGCGTAAAAGCACAGGCTGACCGTCAAGGGCAGAATGAATAAAAATTGTAGGCGTGTGCTTCCAAGGGAGGTAATTCATTGCACATGTGGAAGTTAAGGAGTCTTCGTATGTTGCTATAGGCCAAGGTTATAACGTAGTAGGCTACCCCCTGTTTCATTTGCTGTCAGTTTTTGGAGTGCAGTGTTTCGCCTGTTTTTTTCACGAATGATCTTGATTCGCTCTCCCTGATTGGCTGATCCGCTTAATTAATTAATGCTATTTAACCCCCCCCCCCCCCACACACATCCGTGTGTGTGTGTGTGTGTGTGTGTGTGTGTGTGTGTGTGTGTGTGTGTGTGTGTGTGTGTGTGTGTGTGTGTGTGTGTGTGTGTGTGTCTGTGCCAGTTCGTCTTTGTACCTTCGTGTCATACGTCCCAGCATTTCCTTGTGATAAGTAATCCTGTGTTTTTGACTTATTGCCTTCCCCTTATCTGCTTTGCCTTCCCCCTTCCTGGATCATCTGCCTACCCGTTGACAGCCTACCTGTGTACCGTACCTTTATTTAAAGTAAAGACTATTCTATTGGATTTAGGGTTCCACACATTAAACATGTTTTGAATACCACAAAAACAATATATACAGAATACAACAAAAAAGAATACCTTTGTTGATTAATTTAGTTAAGGTTTAATGCCTCTTTCAACTTTGGATTTATAAAATAAATGTGAGCTCCCAGATGTAGGACTTGCTATCACACACAAGGTGGCAGAATGTGTTTACAATGCTTCTCACTATCTGTAAATCGATATCTGTGAAAGTAACTAAGTAAAGTAACTAACAAGCAATGATTAATTTTGGAATGACGTGTGACCTTGCTGTCTCTGCCATAATACACAGTGCGCACGCACACACACACACGCACGCACGCACGCACGCACGCACGCACACACACACACACACACACACACACACACACACACACACACACACACAGCACTTTCAAATCGCCCAAGAGCTTCAATGCTGTGCTGGCAGGGGAGGCTGTTGAAGGTAGAAATCGGAGGACGGGCTCATTGTAATGCATGAAATGGAATGAGGAATGGTATCAAACATGCGTGTTTGATACCATTCCTCATTCCATTTCATGCATTACAATGAGCCCGTCCTCCGATTTCTACCTCAACCAGCCTCCCCTCTGTTCACTTGACCATTGACCCTCATTTCACAAGTCAGGTGGTTTCGAGCTGCTATGAATAACTCATGAATGGTCTCATAAAACATTATAGGGCTGAATGTCTGACTGGGACGTATCAAACTAATAATGAAACCACACCCACAGAGACATAGAAATACCCAGAGACATAAATATGGTATTGATTAGTTCTGACTGGGTAAGTAGAAAAAAACGATTGCCAACATGTCAAACTATCTATTTAATGAAAATGAAAGTCAGGCATTTCCCCGAATCCCGGCTGGTCTCCTGAAACACCCTCTTATCTAAAACATCCTGAGGGAAGACTAGTGGGCTGAATAAATGTCACAGCAATGAGAGAATTCTTCATTATCGTTATGTGTGAACGTGGGAACATTTACCACAGCCTTGGTTAGTGGTGTAGGACGGGGGCTGGGCTACCTGTGGTAAAAACAGATCATATTTTTGGTCACACACTTTACATAACTGACTTTACACTTGACTTGACCTGACTTTACACACACTTTACACTGCTCCCATACTTGCATAGTTACTCTGAAATGACTATTTCTTAACATTATACAGTAGTTGTTGTGCTGTAATTGTATAGTAATTACATTTATAGTGGTAACTTAATGTAAAGTGTTACCAGATCATTTTAAGCGGGTAAAAAATAACACCAAATGGGATATCTATCTGTTGACTAATTCTGTTGACATTGGGAAATGGAGGTATTAGATCAATCTAGGAATTCTATGAATGGAAACTATGTTCAGGAATAAAACCTTTGCATGTGACAGCAATGACGAGTAGAATAAAACAGCCATGGGATTAACAGGTCTATAATCTGTGTTAGAATACTGGTGAGTGCTGATTGTAAACTAGATTTTGGAGTACAGTGGCATCAGTACTATGTAATATGAAGACCACTCTGGCATTCTGTCTATTGATGATTGTTGGCAGATTGAATGTCCCAATACTTGTTGACTCCTGCGGGTACCCTAAAAATAGTGGGTTAAACCACTGCTGCTGGTATTCTTGGCCCCTCCGGGGTTGCCCCCGTTGACAGTACAAGGCTGTCCCCATTAAACCAGCACTGGCTCTGGGCCGCTGCACAGCTCCAACACAGTGGGGTGATCCTGCCCCTGATGGACAGGTTACAAACCTGTTGGACTGGACTGTAATGGGTTTCTCTCTATCCTGGGCGATGAGTAAAGGAATGGAGAAGGAATTGAATTGTGAGCGTTATTAACTTACAGAGCGCTCCTTCCCTGCCCTTGTGCTGTGTTGAGCTGTTGTGTTCAGTTATACTGTACTTTACCCAGTGTGCTGTAGGTTTTCATAAGAACCGGGTCGTAAGATTTCATTCAAATTGGGTGTTATTTGTATGGATTCATACTAATTAAGAGCAAGCTCCTGTTGCCCAGTGAGGAACTTCATTAGACAGCGCCCCTTGGTGGATGTCAGGAGTAAACTGGAGCTCACTGAAACCCTACGAGCCGGTTTCTGGACACACATTAAACCTAGTCCTGGACTAAATCACACTTCCTGAACCCAGATTAAGACTAGTCCTGACTAAATCACACTTTTTAATAGAGCATCTCCAGTGGGGATGATTTAGATGCTTGTGCTATGTCCAATTTCTCTACTGTTTTACATCTCATAAATAATTGATATTGAATTGAATGGATTGGTGCAAAGGAGACCAGGCTAAAACCCATCCTGTGCTTTAATTCAAATCAAATCAAATCAAAACAACGCAGACAGCCGTAAGTGATGTAGTGAAATGCTTTTTGAATCTACCTCCTTGTACAACAACAGTCGATAAATCAACAATACAATATAATTGAGTTGTAATAAAGTAGTAATAAAGCAATTATAATTCCAAGTGAGGAAGTGCATACTTCAGGAGAAGGGTGGAGAAATGGGACAACATTTTTTATGGGACTTCACATTCCTTTTTTCCAAGTAAGGTTTCCTTTTGAAAGGCTGATTCACATTCTCCCCCTCGATCTACAGCTCTGGGTTCCCTTTCATCTCATAAGGGGTGACTTTGCAGAAGGACACTGCAGGGACACTTTTGTTTGTTTATCATTTCCCTGTTTCATCCTCTCTGATCCTTTGTATGTTTGATGTTTTTTCAGAACACTGTGACACTTCAACTGGAAACCTGCGCGTTTACGATCAGTTAGTTAAAAGCGTGTTTGATTGGACAGGGCGAGATGTAATACATCAACATTAAAATGCAGCCATTACAAGTTCAGTGATCAAGCCAGGGCAACATCAATCAGCAGAAACCAGAGGTGGCGAGAGACAGAGAGAGAGAGAGAGACAGAGAGAGAGAGAGAGAGACAAAGAGAGAGAGAGAGAGACAGACAGAGAGAGAGAAAGAGAGACAGAGAGACAGAGAGAGAGAGAGAGTGAGAGAGAGAGAGAGAGAGAGAGAGAGAGAGACAAAGAGAGAGAGAGAGAGAGAGACACAGAGAGAGAGAAAGAGAGAGAGAAAGAGAGACAGAGAGACAGAGAGAGAGAGAGAGAGAGAGAGAGAGAGAGTGAGAGAGAGAGAGAGACAGAGAGAGAGAGAGACAAAGAGAGAGAGACAAAGAGAAACAGAGAGAGAGAGAGAGACAGAGAGAGAGAAAGAGAGACAGAGAGACAGAGAGAGAGAGAGACAGAGAGAGAGAGAGACAGAGAGAGAGAGAGAGACAGAGAGAGAGAGAGAGAGAGACAGAGAGAGAGAGAGAGTGTTCATCAAGAGGTGAAAAAAGGATAAAAGAAAATCTTTTTTTTTTTTTTTTAAAGAAATGACACCCATCGGAACAGCTCAGTGAGAGCGGATTTGACGGCTGCACGTAAAGGTTACGCAGAGATTTATTTAATTCATAAATGTAGTGTTTTTACTGCCTTTTATGGCTCACCGCAATAACGGACTGATCTTCTTCCAATGTTCCCGGTGTTCACTGGGAGGTCACTTAATCCCGAGGTAATGGAAATCGCTTTCTCTCATTTTGTCTCTCCGGGTAGAGAGTCCCAGAGGAATGCATGTGAAAGGAGGCTGGTGGAGGTAGAAATCGGAGGACAGGGTCATCGTAATGCATGGAGTGGAGTGAGGAGTGGTATCAAACACGCGTGTTCCATTACCTGGGGATGGAGTGTGTTTGATACCGTTCCTCAGTCCGTTCCGTGCATTACAATGAGCCCGTCCTCCCATTTCTACCTCCACCAGCCTCCCCTGGAATGCAGGCGCAATAGTAGTACAGTTGCTGCTTATCAGTTAGACCACGTCTACATAGACCTGGTGGAAAGAGCTGACTTCAAAAGCTGGCATCAGTCACATCACATTTGTGGTCCGTCTATGGGATAAAAATACTGCATCTGTTTAACATAAAAGCATTATCAGTTTCTTTCATCAACATATTCTAATTCCCATACTGTACACAGATCCCATTTCATTATAATATACATCAACCCATCCCATTGTTGATGATGTACAATTGAAGTTTCCCTGAGGAGATTTTGGCCTGTCATTTCAACAATGCTAAACTAGTAACAGTTGGAGTTGTGTCTGTGGGAGACGGCGCTGCTGATTGTAACCCTGTTCTGCGGCAGCAAAGCAAACAGCGGACATCTGGAGAAGCATTCACCACTGGGCTGAGGACAGCTCAGGGTACGATGATACATCACCTCAACACGGGGACAGGCTGAACAATCCCTCTAACACCGGAGAACAGACGTGGTGTGACTGTATGGGAGGGGGTGGTACAGCACCAGGGGAGGCTGGAGGAGGTAGAAATCGGAGGACGGACGGCCTCATTGCAATGCACGGAACGGAATGAGGAACGGTATCGAACACGCTTCATCCCCAGGTAATGGATCACACGTGTTTGATACCGTTCCTCATTCCGTTCCGTGCATTGCAATGAGCCTGTCCTCCGATTTCTACCTCCACTAGCCTCCCTTGTACAGCACATGAGGCAAGCTCATTACAGTGTGAAGCAACAGAGGAACTGACATAGATACAGCTACACAGAGGTGTTTTATATTTTATATTCATGTCGACAGCATAATGAGAGGAACAGGAGTTAGTCTCAGCTCCAGAGAGGGTCTTCTAGGAAGGGAAGGTGTCTCTGGATTAATCACTTCTGTGCTCTGTAGAGCATCGCTGGGCTCCTCATTGTTACCATTACTGGATTGCAGTAGGTGCACAATCCAACCCCTGGAAATCCAATTACAAAATCACCATTACAACCATTACCAAACCACAACCGTCAAACTGAAATGACAGAATAGAATTTCAAATAACTGGAAAGAGGAACCCAGCTAAACATTCAGACCTCTTTTCTTTTCTTTTTTAAATATGTTTTTAGGGCATTTCTGCTTGATTGGGGTAGAGACAGTAGAGACTGACAGGAAGGACGGGTGAGCGAGAGAGAGGAGGGATGACGTGCAACACGTCAAGGGTCGGAATCGAGCCGGGAACGTGGCGATTATGTGGTATACGCATTAGCGTGCTACACCAGACCGCTCTCTGAGTTATTCACAACATTTATGAGTCGAAAAAGACTTCCCTTATGGAGGAAGTACGGGTCAGACTTCGTCCCTTGATGCCACAGATGGAGGATGGAGTTCTGTTTGACGTGAGCTTCACATCTTTGATCTCCGTGAGTATTCTGAATTAGAGACTTTTACCCACGGTGGGCCGGATCAAGACTTCAAACCCGAGCACCTGACGAGCCACTTATAGCCGGTATGTTGCTTCACATCAAAAAAACGTCGTCTTCAATAAGCAGTCGACAGTTATCTAACTGAGTAGAAAGTGTGGATCCAGAAAGACGGGGGGGAGGGGGGGGGGGGGGGGTTAATGGAGGATAAGTTCAAACGGATGCCCTGTCTGGTGCTTCAGAGCAGCATGTGACTGGTACCAGACTAGAGGGAAGGAGACAGAGGACTAAAAGGAGACTGATACATACTAACCCTAACCCTAGCCCTAACCCTAGCCCTAACCCTAACCCTAACCCTAACCCTAACCCTAGCCCTAACCCTAGCCCTAACCCTAACCCTAACTCTAGCCCTAGCCCTAACCCTAACCCTAACCCTAACCCTAACCCTAACCCTAGCCAGAGTGAGACAGAGAGAAAGAGAGAGAGAGAGAGAGAGAGAGAGAGAGAGAGAGAGAGAGAGAGAGAGAGAGAGAGAGAGGGAGAGAGAGAGAGGGGGAGGGAGAGAGAGGGGGAGAGAGAGAGAGAGGGGGAGGGAGAGAGAGGGGGAGAGAGAGAGAGAGAGAGAGGGGGGGGAGAGAGAGAGAGAGAGAGAGGGGGGGAGAGAGAGAGAGAGAGAGAAAGAGGGAGGGAGAGAGAGACAGAGGGAGAGAGAGAGAGAGGGGGAGGGAGAGAGATGTCAAACAGACAAAAAGACTGATTGAAATAGAGACGGACATAAAAAAGCAAAGGGAAAGTGAGAAGTGTGGGAGCGAGGGATGGAGGGGGGGGGGGGGGGGGGACGCGGCGGGGGTTGAAAACATAAACACTCCCTCGCTCCCTGTGCAGTAAATAGGTCTCCTCTAGATCAGAGGCCTCCGAGACCCTCTGACCAACAGACCTTGACAGTCCAGAGGCCTCTCCTGTTCCAGAACAGCACCTACCTCTCCTGTTCCAGAACAGAACAGTAAGACCCACAGCACCACAACAGCACCTACCTCCTTTTATACACATCTAAAAAGGTTCTGACCAGTTCTAGAACCGTGGAATAGAACGCTGTTCATTTAGAACGTCATAATACTCTCGTGTCCGCCGAGTGTTCTGAAACGCAGCGGCGTTGCCCCCCTCGGGGTACCTCAGCACGGGCTCTCAGATTAGCCACGCCGTTCTGACCCAGCGTGAACGCGCCCCCCCCTACGCGGCCCCCCCTACGCCGGCCCCTCCTGTGAGTGCACACAGGCACAGATGTAAACGTTCGCCTCGGCCTCTCCAGACGCGATTAGCCACAGCCTTGATTATCGTACACCGCAGACAGGGTGAGGAAATCAGTGGAATTTCAATGAAGCTCGTGGCTGGCAAGATCCATACAGGACCACTAGCAGAACACACACGCACGCACGGGCACGCACACACGCACGCCCACCCACACTCTCACACACCATCCGCCACTGATGTGTGCTATTAGCACATCCTTGTCCACTGAGGATTACCCCCCCCCCTCCTCCACCATCCTTTCAGAGGCTTTGAACAGACAGCTTTCATCTCCATGATGGTGGTAAATAACATGGTGCCTCTCACTGGGCGTCCCGCAAAAAAACAACTCCACCTGGGGACGACTGGGCCTCTGAACACCCCTCTCTATTGATGCTCCTGGAGGGGTGCTGTCCCTGCATTAGCGACCCCCCGGGGACGGGGCACGGCCACATGTACACACTTTTATCTCGTTGCGGAAAAAAAAAAAGGAAAGTCGTTAACGGCGATAATGCCGCCCCATCAGGCATCATCACAAGAAGCAGGAGGCTCTGAGGAGAGTGCTGGCGCTGCCACTCCTCTGGAGGCCAGTGAGGAACAGGGGGAAACCATCACACTGTCCAAACAAATCCTTACATCAATCCTGCGCTTTATCTTCAACAGAAGTGTGGCGCAGGGGAGGCCCGGTGGAGGTAGAAATCGGAGGACGGGGCTCATTGTAAGGAATGGACCAGAATGGTATTACAATGAGCCCATCCTCCGATTTCTACCTCCACCAGCCTCCCCTGCCGTACAGGGACTACGTCTCTGTACACACACACGGTAGAGACGCAGAGAGAGTATGGTCCTCGTTTTGGACCGTGTGTTTGATACCGTTCCTCGTTCCATCCCACGCATTACGACGAGCCCGTCCTCCGATTTCTACCCCCAGCAGCCTCCCCTGGTGTGGAGTGAGTCCCAACACCTCATAGTGCTGACTGGACAGTCGACCATTAGCAGCTGTTGTGCTTTCGCCCCTAAATGGACTCCACTTCCCCCGAGCCCGGACACACTCTTAACCTCAACGCAAAATCAAGCCAATCATCAACCAACAACCTTATTTCCTGCCCTGTCACCCACTCAACTCTCCTCAGAAGCGAGCACTTAGCACCGTGCTTCCAGCAACAACACATTACACATTAAGTCATCTTGTTGTGCTGTATAGAGTTTCTTTACTAAGAGTCTTCCTCCTTCTTCTTCCACCCTGTGACCAGTAGCCATCAACATGAACCAGTCCACTGGTGTGTAGTGTAGTGTGGGCGGATGGGGTTCGATCCCGGGTCTCTTGCTCAACCACAACCCAGCCGTAGCCCGTCGAGCTAAAGCCTAGGCTTCAGTGTTCAGGGTCGCAGGCAAGATTACTCATCGTACAAGTGTTGTCTCCGATCCACCTCCGCTACGGTAGCCCTACGACCCACCGCGCAGGCCAAAGCAACGAAGGGCAACCTTCCCAGTCTGGGTAGCAACAACAACTCCCTGAGCCCTGGTCACGAGTTTTGGAAAACTTCAAAAACAACCAGTGTTGAAAATAGACCTCTTCTCCCTCCTGTCAAATTTCTAGCTGGAGGCTGTGGAGAGAGAGCTCACTGGTGGACCCCGGACCATATGTCACCTCAGCTGGGGCCGCAACGTGACATGGACCGCAAACGTGGCCTGAATCTGGTTCTCTCTGCAGTAGGATTTATTATATGAGTAGGATTCAGTAGTTATTTTATACGTGTACTCCTAATACATACATTTATACGTGTGTAAATATTGAATGACGTCCCTGTGAGTGTTTCAGATAGGATACAGACTTTTAGTGCATATGCTGTAGTTCAGTTTCAGGGGAGGCTGGTGGAGGTAGAAATTGGAGGACGGGCTCATTGTAATGCACGGAATGGGATGAGAAATGGTATGAAATGTGTGTTTGATACCGTTCCTCATTCCAGTCAATGCATTATGAGCCTCCAATGACTTTGTTCTAGCGACAGAATGAGGACCACACTCTCTGTGTTCTTGCTGTGTGTGTGTCTAGTTTGTCACGGATATGTAGTACAGGACCTGTATTGCAGGGGAGGCTGGTGGAGGTAGAAATGGAGGACGGGCTCATTGTAATACCATTCCATCCCATGCATTACAATGAGCCCGTCCTCCGACTTCTACCTCCACCGGCCTCCCCTGCTGCATTGTGATTCCATACATATCTGACCCAGCTTGGAGCCGTCAGCTCTCTCCAGTCTGACATCACTTCATAGAAAACTTGGATTGGAATAAACCATTCCCTACTGTGATCATTTCTAGGGGGGTTTGTCTGTCTCACATCCACACATCCAGGGATCTGCCCTCATTCTACGCTTGTCCTTATTTGGTGTCAACTACCACAGCCGTCAGCCAATAAGGTCACCCCAAATATAAAAGCGGGTGTGGCCAACATGGAGTCAGTAAGTAGGCTACTTGTTCAATAAGCTGTTAGGCTCGACAAGAACAAACAACCAGTGCAAATGAAAAATGGTATATTCCTCAGCTTGCTTGTGGTTGGCTGTGAGTTGAGGCGTCGGGAGCCTGTTGGATACCTTGTTACCTTCCTGGAAATAGAACTTTTACGGCCTGTCAGAGATTGGATGTTACTCCTCCTCCTCCTCCTCCTCCTCCTCCTCCTCCTCCGCTCTGCTGGAATATGTTTTAGTGATGAGCCGAGATAGCAGAAGTCATGGTGATTCTCTGCACTGTGTGTGTGTGTGTGTGTGTGTCATTGTGCGTGTCTGTGTCATTGTGCATGTGCGTGTGCGTGTGTGTGTGTGTGTGTGTGTGTCATTGTGCATGTGCGTGTGCGCGTGTGTGTGCGTGTGTGTGTGTGTGTGTGTCATTGTGCGTGTGTGTGTCATTGTGCGTGTGTGTGTGTGTGTGTGTGTGTGTCATTGTGCGTGTGTGTGCGTGTGTGGTGCTGGTTCAGAACTGGGTCACTTTCCTTAAGGTCTGCTTTTACACTGAGCATGGTACACAACACACAGCAAATGCATACTGATCTAAAATTTGCATTTATGAATATGAATTCTAAAAGTATGGAAATGTAGTTAGGGTTAGGGTTAGGGTTAGGTAGGGTAACTAACCCAAACCCTAACCCCATTTCAGCGAGTGTGTGTGTGTGTGTGTGTGTGTGTGTGTGTGTGTGTGTGTGTGTGTGTGTGTGTGTGTGTCCCCTGTAATATGGCTGTGTTTTTTACCTTGCTTTCGTCATTCCCTTGCAGATCTGGAAGGCTGAGTTCACATTGATAGCTCCCACTCAACCAGTGGTTAATCACACACACACACACACACACACACACGCACGCACGCACGCACGCACACACACACACACACACACACACACACACACACACACACACACAGACATATACACACACACACACACACACACACACACACACACACACACACACACAGACACACACAGACATATACACACACACACACACACACACACACACACACACACACACACACACACACACACACACACAGGACACACAGGACATACACACACAGGACACACAGGACACACACACACACACACACGCACACACACACACACACACACACACACACACACACACACACATGCACACACCCAACCACAGGTCCCTGGGTATTAAGTTGGGCTGCTGTGCCCACCACCCAGTGAGGCGGGCTGAGCCAGGCGGGGTAGCCAGTCATGGGGCACAATCACCCGCACACAGAGGGGCTCAGGTTCCACTGTGGGAGCGGCTCAGGCCTACAGCCACTGGGCCCTGTCTGGTTCCATTGTGGGAGCCGGGTCAGAGCTGTGTCAGGAGAGGGTTGGTTGGAATGAGTACAGGGCCCAGGCTGGCAGAAGAGCCAAGAGTGATCAGCGGAGGCTGGTGGAGGCAGAGATCGGAGGACGGGCTCATTGTAATGCATGGAATGAATAGAATGGAGAATGAGTCAAACACGCGTTTCATTCCATTCCCTATTCCGTTCCGTGCATTACAATGAGCCCGTCCTCCGATCTCTGCCTCCACCAGCCTCCCCCGAGGGAGAAATAATACATGACTGTGAAGGGAAGTGAACAAAGCAGGGCCGCTATGATGATGATGCTGTCGCTTCTGCTGATGGGTGAACAAGCTAGGTTAACAGCATGGATTAGCAAGTAGCCTGTGAGCAACAGTATTTCTCCTCATGGGTTCAGATGAAGGTGGTTTGTGTGTACAGATTCTGGTCCAGAGTATAGCACTTGCATGACCAGATAGCAGCTAGTATGGCCACTAGTGACAACTATCTATCTATCTATCTATCTATCTATCTATCTATCTATCTATCTATCTATCTATCTATCTATCTATCTATCTATCTATCTATCTATCTAGCCAACTATCTAGCTAACTATCTATCTATCTATCTGTCTATCTATCTATCTATCTATCTATCTATCTAGCTACACAACACATTGACTCCCCATTCAGTCTTTATTTCCATTATTGTATTCTCTGTTTTGAACAATATCCTTGTCTATCAATCAAATGTATTTGTGTAGCACTTTTTACATAGACAAATGTCACAAAGTGCTTCACAACAAAAACAATACTCAACAATATAAACAATAAATACAATACAAACAATCTGATCTCACACCAAACCATAGACCCCCAGGAGTAAGCCAAGGAAAAAACTCCCCAGAGGGGAGAACAATATAGGGCACAGTGGCAAGGAAAAACTCCCTGGGAGGAAGAAACCTTGAGAGGAACCAGACTCCTGGGGGACCCATCCTCCTCTGGCTGATCAGGTGCAGAACAGTAAACTACTGTGTCGTGTATTGTATTGTCTTACTGTCTTTAGAGGACAGACCATGGGTCTCCTTTGGAAGAATACAGGATGTAAATAACAAGCTTCAGTGAGAATGCCACTGCTCCAGTCTTTAGTTGCTGTGCCTCCAGTACTTTGAACGACCTTCAAGGTGTTCTATAACTACACTCTCTTGTGCCTGACGGCCAATTCAAGACCATCACAAAGGATCTGTCCTCAGAGGAACGGACGTGTTGATGGATTATATTGTGTGAAATGTTGTTGTACTCCTTTGTACTTTTGAATGTGCTTTTGATTGTACATTTTGTGAGCAGGGCTCCGCTAGTCCCAGTGGGACAACTGTCTAAATAAAGGTTTAACGGTAATAAACAAATGCTTTTGTATGTTGTGTTTTTCATTATTAGATACTATGAAATGGAATGGATAATGATTTTATACCAAACATCCCACAGGGAAGTAACAAATGCCCTCGAAATAATGAATCAGGTTTTACAACAAAATCTATGATTAACTTTTAAAAGTCACAGTCCCTCATGTGTAATGCATATTATCAGCTCTTGTAAAAAAAAAAACAGGAGGGAGAGAGAGAGACAGTCTGATCTCACACCAAACCATAGAGTAAGTCAAGGAAAAGAAGAGAGAGAGAGAGAGAGAGAGAGAGAGGGAGAGAGAAAGAGAGAGAGAGACAGACAGAGAGAGCGAGCAAGAAAGCACACAACCATTCAGAGAGAAAAACAGCACCTTGTTCCAACTAGAGACCCAAAATGTCCCTTAAGACGCTGTTAATCTTTGATGATTCCCATTAAGCCTAATTACCCCCTTTCATACAATTTAAAAACCAAACAATATTTTGTGCACACGTTAACAACCTCATGAGGGAACAAGTACACACACACTGCCCGTTATGAGTCCCATTGGCAGCCATGCCAGTTATGAGTCCCATTGGCAGCCATGCCAGTCTCCTATCCAGATAAAAACAACACTTAGCTTTCGTAACGACATTCTCTCTCTCTGCCTGCTGTCTGCTGGACAGGAACGCCGCTGTCTAGGGTGTGAGGAGACAGGTGCGGAGGAAAATCTCATCTCTCAGACGCTTATTAAGAGCAACAGAGGAACACAGGGGAGTATTGATCATCATATCAGGCAGGACACCTGAGGAACATTTCTGATTATGCTGGTCATATAGACCAGTAGAGAGGATATTACTTTAGTAGCAGTAGTAGTAGTAATAGTAGTAGTAGTAGTAGTAATAGTAGTAGTAGTAGTAGTAGTAGTCGTGGTAGTAGTAGTAGTAGTAGTAGTAGTAGTAGTAATAGTAGTAGTAGTAGTAGTAATAGTAGTAGTAGTAGTAGTAGTAGTCGTGGTAGTAGTAGTAGGGGTGGTAGTAGTAGTAGTAGTAGTAGTAGTAGTAGTACTAGTGGTAGTAGTAGTAGTGGTAGTGGTAGTAGTAGTAGGGGTGGTAGTAGTAGTAGTAGTAGTAGTAGTAGTAGTAGTAGTAGTAGTAGTAGTAGTAGTACTAGTGGTAGTAGTAGTAGTAGTAGTAGTAGTAGTAGGGGTGGTAGTAGTAGTAGTAGTAGTAGTAGTAGTAGTAGTAGTAGTAGTACTAGTGGTAGTAGTAGTAGTGGTAGTGGTAGTAGTAGTAGTAGTAGTAGTAATAGTAGTAGTGGTAGTAGTAGTAGTAGTAGTGGTAGTAGTAGCAGCAGTAGCAATACTAGTAAAAGTAGTAATAGTAGCAATACTAGTAATAGTAGTAGTAGTAGTAATAGTAGTAATAGTAGCAATACTAGTAATAGTAGTAATAGTAGCAATACTACTAGTAGTAGTAGTAGTAGTAGTAGTAATAGTAGTAATAATAGCAATACTAGTAATAGTAGTAATCCTACTGAATGACATTGAGTGTGAGTAAGGGGAGGCTGGTGGTAGAAATCAGAGGACTGACTCATTGTAATGCATGGAATGGAATGAGGAAAGGTATCAAACTTTGACACCATTCCTCATTCCATTCCATACATTGCAAAGAGCCCGTCCTTTGATTTCTACCTCCACCAGCCTCCCCTGGCATGGGTATTGATCAGTGACATCCTAATTGGTGGCACAAGTGTCAGGTCTTCTCACCTGGTGACAGATCAGACAAACGACCCTGCTGTTGATCTATCAACACCATCCCTGTGGATATCCCAGAGGGCATAGCAATGACACTTTCATCATCCCACGCCTCACTGCCCACGGGGGAAGGACACACGATCACTTTGTCAACAACAAATTGATTGTTGTCAGTCGGAGATGTCCTATGTCCTTTCATGTCCCAGGCACAGAATCAACAACCTCCTGGGTTTTGACATTCAACATGACTGAGAGAGAGAGAGAGAGAGAGAGAGAGAGAGAGCGTCAGATGGAAGCCAGCCCAGCGCAGAGGAGTGTCTCTAGTTAGTCAAACTACCTGGTTTGAAAAACAACAACTTGGATCTCTCTCTCTCTCTCAAAACAACACGGACAAGTTCCTTTTTGATTTTCTTTCTTGTAGCCGAAAAGTTTCTATGGTTTTGTTCAGAGGCCAAAGAGGAAGAAGAAAGTATGATTGTTGCACCAATTGAAAATATCTTCATTATGACAAATGTTCAATATCCCTGAAATGACTGCCGACTTTAAGACAAGACAAAGATAACTCAAAGCGGAGGAACAGGGACGTGTTTTCCTTGACTGTTCTGAACAGACAGTTGAAGGCAACGTTCAATCAGTCCTCTTTTGTCATTTCAATACTTCCACCAAGGAATCTAGAATCAATGAATGGCAATCAACAAAGTTGGATAAAAGACCCCACACACACACACACACACACACACAAACACACACACACACAAACACACACACACACACACACACACACACACACACACACACACACACACACACACACAACACACACACACACACACACACACACACACACACACACACACATACACACACAAACAAAAACATGCATGCACGCACACACACACCCGCACGCACACACACACACACACACACACATACACACACACACACACACACACAAACACACACACACAAACACACACACACACACACAAACACACACACACACACACACACACAAACAAAAACATGCATGCACGCACACACACACACCCGCACGCACACACACACACACATACACACACACACACACACACACACAAACACACACACACACACGCACACACACACACACACACACACACATACACACACAAACAAAAACATGCATCCACGCACGCACGCACGCACACACACACACACACACACACACACACACACACACACACACACACAAACACACGCACACACACACACACACACACACACACACACACACACACACACACACACATACACACACAAACAAAAACATGCATGCACGCACACACACACACACACCCGCACACACACACACACACACACACACACACACACACAAACACACAAGTTGAATCCTGCAATCCTTGAAGTTCAATCAGTCCTCTTTTGTCATTCCGTGCAGACACAAACACACACACGCACGCACACACATACGCACGCATGCACACACAGTCCCCACAAATGATACTGGAGCTCATTGAAATCAACGGGACACCAATTCAGAGAGAGACGGAGCCTTACTACAATGGTTGTCAAGGAGTTGCCACGGTAACGAGGTCACTCCCATATCGGCACATTTACTGATATGAATTCAAACGTATCGAAGCCCCATGCCAAGAACGAAATGAGATAAGATACTTTATATAATCATAGCTTTTATGTTGACTATGTCATGTAAATATAGACTCTCAACATCATTTCCGTTGCTTCGAGTGAACGCAATTCTCTGCAAAATCCCTAAACAACACACATGCTTTACTGCCCCTCTGGTTAGGCTGTAGCCTGTGGGTGAATGTGGCCATTGGCTACAGTCGTAGTTTTAAATGACTAAATTAATGAATGTTTGTGAAGCGTATTGTGGGTAAACAAATGGTCATAGGAATCCAATTCAACGGCGTAGTGCGTAAAGGGCATATTAGTCCCCTGGTATGCTTATTTCAACAACAGATTTTCATTAAGAGGAAAACGCTCTGATTGTGTATCTGAATGTCAAATGAGTCTGAAAGGCAGTCGGAGGTGAGGCTCTGGCGGAAAAATACTAATCGAAAAATTTCAATTGAAAGATTGGTCATTATAAAGTGTGTGTGTGTGTGTGTGTGTGTGTGTGTGTGTGTGTGTGTGTGTGTGTGTGTGTGTGTGTGTGTGTGTGTGTGATGGTGATGGTGAGTAATCAATGCCCAACTTGAATAACACAGAACGTGAAACAAACCCAGGGGAAAACTACAAACATATATTAGTTTATTACACTAGAAAAATACTGAAAACATATGTGAATAAGGACAGATAAGTAGATCAGGCAAGATGATGTATACGTTCAGAAATGCATAACGCGATGTAGAGACTACATAGAGAATAATGTTCCCTAATGCCAAGCATGAACAGAGATAATCCTGTAGATGGTGTATTGTAGACCTGTTGTTATTACATTGATTATTGATTTAAGCAATAATTCCTCTACCCACATTGCCTCTTAGCCTCGCACAGCCTACATAATTTATTGTTCTATTTTGTACATTTTTGTTAATATTTTACTTATATAATGTTGTTTTATGTCCTATGCACCAACCTCACCAAGTCAGTTTCCCTTATGTGCAAATATACTTGGCCAAATAAAATAATTCTGATTGTGATTGTGATTATCATGAATATTCTCACGGTGAGGGAATTGTTAGGCACGACGCTCATGGAACCGACGACCACGTGACAATCTTGACGATAAATCGCGGCCTCGAGGGCATATTTGCTTTAAAACAAAGTTCACGCAACAAATCCGAAAATGGTGCCAAGCCATTGATTGAAGTACTTATTTCGTGACAGATTGTGGCGGTTTCTGCCCTGCGCTGAGAAATATAGTTCCCAAAACGACATTGTCAAGGGAACGTGACACTAAAACGTACTGGAGTAGGAATATCAGAATAGGTGAATTAACTGTAACATGATCGTTATCAGATCACGGCTTCGAACGCCTCTCGGCCAATCACAAAGTATACGCATATGCCATGAGAGATATCCACAATGAATCATGCCACAACATTATGTTCATAATAGCCTTCAGGATTGAATAAATAAAAAGATAACTCATCTCTGGCTGAGAGAGAGAGAGAGAGTGAGACAGAGAGAGAGAGAGAGAGAGAGAGAGACGGAGAGAGAGAGTGAGACAGAGAGAGAGAGAGAGAGAGAGAGAGAGAGTGAGACAGAGAGAGAGAGAGAGAGAGAGAGAGACGGAGAGAGTGAGACAGAGAGAGAGAGAGAGAGAGAGAGAGAGAGAGAGTGAGACAGAGAGAGAGAGAGAGAGAGAGTGAGACAGAGAGAGAGAGAGAGAGAGTGAGACAGAGAGAGAGAGAGAGAGAGAGAGAGAGAGAGACGGAGGACTGCAGTCTCATCTGAAGTTTGGTTGAGCAGAAAAACATTCCATAAATCCTTGTTTGGCAGACGCCCACAGCAGAGACAGTATTTAGTGATGCACAACCTCGTGGCGAGAGGGAACCATAGATGTTGGAAATAAGCAGAGGCCAAAGCCGAGAGGTGAAGCCTGCAACCTTCCCTCGTCAGCCTCACACACACAATACTTTGTTTACTTTATGTTTCTGTTTAGTTGTCAGAGAGCATGTGTTGCACGCAGAGGCGTCATGCCCATTGGGGGCACAAGGGTCAAGGGTCACAGGCCCCCTCAGATTTGTCATTCTTAAAGAACCAATATGTATCATTCATTGAATAACAACAACTGAACAGCTAAATGGGTGTGTTTAGATAACCAATGCAGAAAATATACTTTTATTATTATTTTAGACTTTTATGTGTCATTTTTAGATTAGCCATAGGGAATATGGCTAATGATTGCATGACAAGCAGTTTCAGGTGTCAGGGCCATGCATTACAGTCAGCCCGATTTCTACCTCCACCAGCCTCCCCTGATACACACATAAATGTATCCACTCATTTTACTGTAAATTGCGTTGGATAAAGGCGTCTGATAAATGGCGCATATATACATATAAGTAGCTGCTATGCATAAGTGGAGCGTTTGGTCACTGTGAGAGAGATTCATTATGTTAAACAGACAACGGGCCTCATGCAGCCACATTCTCTTAAATGTCTCTTTTATTTTATCTTAATTTTCTGTGAAGAGAACAAATAACAGAAGTCAACTCCAGATGCACCGAAAGTTCTTAACCATCGAAATCTGCCCTTACCCAGATGATGAATCATACACCCTCTTGATCATACAGTGGAGGCGGGTGGCCGCTTGTTGTTATTAGCCTACGTGACGCCCCCTAAACACTACATAAGGGCAGGTGTGGTGCCGTGTGCAAATACTCTGACACATGGCCCAAGAATTGGAGAGATGCCACCAAAAAAAAGTCTGTAAGAAGAAGAAGAGCAACTTCAGCAGCAGTGAAATCGACGTACTGTTAAATAAACTTAAACAAAGTAAACATCAGTAACATCAAACATCAAACTTAAACAAAGTAAGCGTCAGTACTGGCGTTACAGGAAAATCAAAAACCCAGCAATGGCAAAACATTTGTGATGCTGTATATACAGTGTCAGCAGAGGGACGCACAGTATATTGAGCAATATTGTTGCACAAATCTAAAAGCAATGCTCTTGGCAATCTGAAACGGCTCAGCAGCCATTCATCCGTCTCATCAAATAGATCTGTGCGATCTCCAAAGACACGTTCTCTGCTTAAGGCCTGGACGGCCAAAGCGTCTAAGAGCAGTATGTAAGCCATTCAGAAGCTGAATGCACGCAATATCATCCAAGGTTTTTTTTAGTCTTAATTGGGATCAATGGACCAATAGTATTTCTTTAGCCCACGAATTTAATAATCCAATCATTATAATTACTCTAAAACATATGATAATCTAAATTTGATTATTTCAATATGATGTTCATGCGTTTTTTTATGTTCCTCAAATTTAAAACTTATGTTTCCTTGCGTTGGACAAACAATTTGTGGACTGTGAAAACGAGATGTTTTTTTCTTATCTTGGTAAGAGTGCTCTCGACCACTCGTAAAATGTTCTCTTACCTAAGAGAAGAGCAAAAATAAGAAGACATTGGTGAATCCCAGAAATCAATGGGTACTAAGTAAATTACAACAAATGGATCGTGGGTACGAACAGAAATAAGAGGACATTTGTATATCGTTTCCTGCACGAGGCCCATTCTGACAGATCATAGGTGGGAAGCATTGGGCACTATGACCCAGTGGATGTGTGAAGAACCATTGTGAATGCTGCTTGTTTGCTGGCTGCTGCAGCAGCTGTATAAAACCAAGAGTGGAAGGTCTGCTCACTAGTCAAGTGGAGAGGGACAGAACCAGACAGCAGGCGGGAGAAGAACCTCCTTCACTTCCTCCAAAGGATTAGCAAAAAAGACCTTTCAACATCTGAGGGATGTTGCAACATCTGTATGACGCAAACTTTCATGATTATATTGGGTGTCTAACCAGCTACAGTAAACAATTACCAAACAATTTAAGGAAGAGTAAAAAATAAAATGGATATTTATTTCAAAATCAACTCACATCAAAATGATAACGAGATGGCTTGAGCAATGAAAGGGAATGAAGAAGAAACGGACCCAAGTGGCTTTCCTCCACAAAATAACTCTGACATATCTCGTTGTCGGAGACATGTGGCGGTAAGAAGGCTGAGCCTCAGAGCGACCACTCTCTCAAAGTGCGGAAGCGACGATGGGCAAAAGCGGTTAAGAGGATGGAGATCTCCGGTCACTTCCAGCCAACTCCTGCGTCCTCTGGACTAACGATGAACACCACCAACGACACATACGGGACAGGACCCCCGAAGCTGGATGACAACGCGGAGAGTGTCGCCTATCAAACCAGTCTGGCAGTGATTCTCTCCGCGATTACCCTCGCCACGACTTCATCTAACGCGTTTGTCATTGCGACGATTTATCAGTCGAAAAAACTGCAAACTCCGGCCAACTTTCTCATCGCGTCACTGGCAGTCACAGATCTACTGGTGTCTATTCTGGTGATGCCAATATGCGTCCTGTACACGGTGCTTCACACCTGGACTTTGGGGCAGGTAATATGTGACATTTGGTTATCGTCAGACATAACGTGTTGCACCGCGTCTATCCTTCACCTGTGCGTAATCGCTTTGGACCGTTACTGGGCGATAACTGACGCCGTCGAGTATTCCAAAAAGCGCACGCCGACGCGCGCCGCGGGGATGATCGCAACCGCCTGGGTCATCGCCATCTCCATCTCCCTGCCCCCGCTGTTCTGGCGGCAGGTGAAGGCGGAGGAGCTAACCAGCTGCGATGTCAACACGGACCACATTTTCTACACTATCTACTCCACGTTCGGAGCGTTCTATATCCCCACCTTGCTCCTCATCGCGCTGTACGGAAGGATATACGTCGAGGCGCGTAAGAGAATCTTGAAACAGTCCCCCAAAAAGGCAGTAGGAAAAAGACTCACTTCAGCGCACCTGGTTACGAACTCCCCCGGGTCGGTGGCGTCCACGACGTATTTACAATGCGGAAGAAGCGACACGCACTCCAGCGACACCGGGTCGCTGGCGAGTGAGAACCAAGTGAAAGTGACCGTGTCAGACGCGCTGCTGGAGAAGAAACGCATCTCAGCTGCGAGGGAAAGGAAAGCGACGAAAACACTGGGGATCATATTAGGCGCGTACATCGTGTGCTGGTTGCCTTTCTTCATTTACACGCTGGTGGTGGCCACCTGCACGACTTGTTTTTACAACGAACTGTTTGACTTCTTCACCTGGCTCGGTTATCTGAACTCTTTGATCAATCCGATCATCTATACAATGTCCAACGAGGACTTTAAGAAAGCTTTCCATAAACTTGTGCGCTTCAGATGTTGCAGAGCCTGAACATGTACCTCTCTGTGTCAGTCTTCCATGTCTCTCCGAGGTATCACACATTTATTTGTTTCACTCTCTTACAAAATCAGCTGGTAAGTTAGAATATATGAACAGCAATACAGCCGGTCTTAAATTGTACCATGCCAATGCACCAGAGAGCATTATAACCGTTTGCGTAATTAGGGGACATTTGTGGACTGTATTTTCTTAACTTTACGCAATAGTCATATCCAGGTATATGAAATGTGATATGATAGGTATGTAAGCACAGTATGGCTGTATTAGGAAATTGTAAATTGAATGAAGAATGACGTGTGGGAAATCCAAATGCGTTGTTTGTGTTCTGCACCGATTCCCGTCGGTGGAACGCGGCGCGGCGCAGCGCGCGTTATTCCCACGGCGACTGACCCATTAACGCCTCGTAGCTGTGCTGCACTATTAGAACGACCTCTCCCAATCAGAATGAGCTAAAAGTATTACCTTTCTACATTGGTGCGACATTATTAAATATAATTTATTTGATTTATTTGTCCCCCAAACATTGTCATTTGGTTTGCTACATGGTTTCAAAATGTGTTCGTTTTTCATACAGTTGTGTGTTCATGATTATCGTTTTGTTTTGCTTGTAAAACGAGAATGGAGATACGTAATGACTTTATTCTATGGATAATTGAGCGAAATGTTTATGTATTGATAATCATGGTCCAAGCTGCATTGGTTCACCGTAGCCTTTATGGTTTTGGTTCATGAGTTTCAAGCTTACCGTTTCTCTTCAGAAGGACTGAGCCTGCAAAAGCCTGCACACATGTTTCGGATGGGTAGTAACGACGTTTAGTGCTTGACCGCATGTGGACATGTTTTTATTGTTTTTTTTTAAAGAGAAAACCAGGATCCATACAATATGAATGTCAAACAGAGACGCAGACAGTTTATTGCGGGTGATATTTACTCAGTACGGCTGACAGCTGATGAATAAGTTCAATTTCACTGAACAAACATGCGGTGTTTAACTATGTATGTCTGCGCGGGTGTGAGTGTGTTTGAACTGTGTACGTTCACACATTTCAGTGTATTCATGTACAATACGTGTGTGGCTACCGGTTGGCATCACCCACAGAATAATTCACTGCCTTTAACATAATATGAGCTATACAGAGGTTCGAGACAAATATACTCTTCCTTTGTCAGGATTTATCAAATCCATCTGATGGCATTTATAGATATAAAAAATAATGTTCTAAAATCACTCATGGGGGTGCTATAAGTGTGAACATGTTGAAATCATCTTTCAAACAATGAGAATGCTGTAAAATAAAGGCTGTTCAAATGAAACATTGCGCCACGAAACTGTTCTGTGGAAAAAAATGAGTGAAATGTTGCCTATGAGTCCAACTGAGAAACGAGTTCATTTTGGATATCAGAAAATATTATACCGGTGACGTTCCGTTCAGTGATGGAATAGTAATACCATTTGGTGAAGTATGATGTTGTTGTGAGAGTTGGTCTTGCTCCCTCTTGTGGACATAACAGACATAACAGTCCACACGCGTAGTGCCAATGCTGGAGGTGCCGTTCCAGCTGTTGAAAAAAGCGCAGCAAAATGCACTTATGAAAGGACTGTGAAAATGACTGGCTTTACTGCAAGCGTAATTGCTAAGTCTGGTCACACCTGACCTCTGACCCTGCCTGGTCACACCTGACCTCTGACCCTGCCTGCTGGCTACCCACCTGATCTGAAGCTCCACTCCAAGGATGTACAGTAAGCTACTGGTCTCCCATTAGTCATGCACCAATAACTGCACACACACACACACACACACACACACACACACACACACACACACACACACACACACACACACACACACACACACGTGAGCACACTCATGGATTTTCACCAGGCTCATCACACATCAAAGATGAATGTCTCCTGAAAAGATAAACACAGAAAGCAAATATTTCCTCTCTGGTTCACTGGGTCTGGGAGGTAAGTAGGCCAGCCCGCTGCAGACAGCAGAGGTGTTATGTGTTGTGTTTTTAGCTTGGCCAAATGGACACCTCATATGTAGACTGCTCGTGTGAGATTCATCTAGAGGGGCTTTCTCAAAGCTAAACTTCCACTGTAGACCAGGGGAGGCTGGTGGAGGTAGAAATCGGAGGACGGGCTCATTGTAATGCATGGAATGTAATAAGGAATGACATCAAACACGTGTCCATTCCAGCCTGTTTGATACCATTCCTGGTTCCGTTCCCTGCATTACAACGAGCCCGTCCTCCGATCTCTGCCTCCGCCAGCCTCCACTGCTGTAGACACACAGGTTCACAATTTGATACGCAAACCGTACGGCATCCTTGAAATTTTAAGAAAACCTGTGTTTCTACTCTACTGGCAAAGACTTCAATGCGAGTGGGTCACAGCTGCTCAAATGTGTGAGTCTGCCAGCAGTCAGTCACAAACAGGAAGATTGTTTGTTGTATTGCCAAGGAAAGGACAAGAATAGGAGGTTTGAAGACAGCCTGAAGCCAAGGTTTGCCAGACTGAGGGACAAGCACACACATGGATCCCCTGGGGGAGTTCTGTTCATAGAATGAATCAAATGAGTTCTATTCATTCTAATACTATGATTCTGTTTGCATTCTATTCATTCTAATTCTATGATTCTGTTTGTATTCTATTCATTCTAATTCTAGGATTCTCTTTGCATTCTATTCATTCTAATTCTAGGATTCTATTTGAATTCTATTCATTCTAATTCTAGGATTCTATTTATATCCATTCAGGTCGATCAAAACAGAGATCAAACTCAACAACTTGAAACAGTGGATATCACATGTAAAAGATGCAATCTCACCTCTCTCCTCCCTCCCTTCTCTCTCCATCTATACCCACAAGAGTACCCCTCTCTTCTCACCCCCACACTCCCTCCTCCCCTCCCCCCTTCACCTCCCCGACTCCTCCCTGCTCCTTCCCTCCCTCCTCCCCTCCCCCCTTCACCTCCCTGACTCCTCCCTGCTCCTTCCCTCCCTCCTCCCCTCCCCCCTTCACCTCCCTGACTCCTCCCTGCTCCTTCCCTCCCTCCTCCCTCCCTCCTCTCTCCATCTCCACCCACAACAGCACACTGGGGTGAGTGGGAGTTCAGCCATGTTATGTCATACGGGGGCTGCAGCGGTCATCAAGTCTTTAATGTGATCCAGAGAAGACGCTGTGAAATCTAATGGACATCCAGGCAATTGTGTTATGAAGCTCTCTGATGTAGGAGGCTTGCTGTTGAGTGAACGGGACGGCGTGTAATGTCCATAAAGAAATGTCAGGAAGTGTATATCCACTTTCACAAGCACCATTTACGCTCAAAGCTTCGGCTAACAACATACTAACGAATCACTATCAACAGATTAACACTCATATGTTCTTCTCTTGCTCACATGTCTGGTTGAGAAATGCAAACGTGTGTGATTTTCCAAGAAGGAAATGTCACGTGCTGCCTACACTACACTCACAGAACTGTTTATTAGGAACACCTGGACACCTTCTCATGGTGGAGGAACACCTGGACACCTTCTCATGGTGGAGGTGGTGGAACACCTGTACACCTTCTCATGGTGGAGGTTGTGTAATGGTGTGGGGAATGTTTTCTTGGCACACTTCAGGCCTGTTAATACCAATCAATCATCGCTTGACTACCACAGCCTGAGTATTGTTGCTGACCATGTGCATCCCTTCATGGCCACAATTTACCCATCTTCTAATGGCTCCTTCCAGCATAGTAATGCACCATGTCACAAAGCAAAAGTCATCTCAAACTGGTTTCATGAACATGACAATGAGTTCAGTGTTCTTCAGTAGCCTTCCCAGTCACCGGATCTGAATCCAATAGAACACCTTTGGGATGTGGTAGAATGGGAGATTCACAGCTTGAATTCAAGTGCACCTGAAAAATCTGCGGGAATTGCATGATGCACTCATGTCATCATGGATCAGAATCTCAAAGGAATGTTTCCAACATCTTGTGGAATCAATGTCATGAAGAATTTAGGCTGTTTTTGAGAGCAAAGGGAGGCCCTGCCCAGTATTAGTATAGTGTTGTAATAAAGGGAGGCCCTACCCAGTATTAGTATAGTGTTGTAATAAAGGGAGTATTACCCAGTATTAGTATAGTGTTCTAATAAAGGGAGGCCCTACCCAGTATTAGTATAGTGTTCTAATAAAGGGAGTATTACCCAGTATTAGTATAGTGTTGTAATAAAGGGAGGCCCTACCCAGTATTAGTATAGTGTTCTAATAAAGGGAGTATTACCCAGTATTAGTATAGTGTTCTAATAAAGGGAGTATTACCAGTATTAGTATAGTGTTGTAATAAAGGGAGTATTACCCAGTATTAGTATAGTGTTGTAATAAAGGTGTAATAAAGGGAGTATTACCCAGTATTAGTATAGTGTTCCTAATAAAGTGTTCGGTGACTGTTGATACCTCCCTCAGCACAATTCCACTCACGGCGCCATGCTGCTATTGGCTAATATGCTGCTATTGGCTAATATGCAACTAATGGCATAGTTGGTATTTATGTTCTGTTCTAACTGTGGGTTCCGGCTCCGTGCCGCCAGCAGAAGCGGTGTGGGATAAAGGTGGATGCGCTCATATTAATCAGTGAGGACATTGGGGTAATAAAGACATAAAATATTCTTATCTCGAAACCAGCTATGTTAACAGCTTTATAACTCCTTTGTCCTCTGGGGCCACCGTACATTTATCACCTGACACTGAACGATCACGGCCTCGCTCCCGCTGCCTCTAAATCACCTCTGGCCTCTGATACCACCTGACCCTGATACCACCTGACCCTGGCAAACAACAAACCAGCAAATCATTCAGTCATGACATCAACGGGGGTGGGGGTGGGGGTGGGGGTGGGGTTGGAGGTGGGGGTGGAGGTGTGGAGGTGGGGGTGGGGGTGGGGGTGGAGGTGGGGGTGGAGGTGGGGGTGGGGGTGGGGGTGAAGGTGGGGGTGGGGGTGGGGGTGGAGGTGAAGGTGGGGGTGGGGGTGAAGGTGGGGGTGGGGGTGGGGGTGGGGGTGGAGGTGGGGGTGGGGGTGGGGGTGGGGGTGAAGGTGGGGGTGGAGGTGGAGGTGGGGGTGGAGGTGGAGGTGTGGAGGTGGGGGTGGGGGTGGGGGTGGGGGTGAAGGTGGGGGTGGGGGTGGGGGTGAAGGTGGGGGTGGGGGTGGGGGTGGATATGCTAGGATAAGAGACAGACAATCATATGAAATACAAGAAAATCACCGCAACTCATGTTCTGCTCTGGGATGCTCTGGGATGCTCTGCTCTGGGATGCTCTGGGATGCTCTGGGATGCTCTGGTTGACATCAATGCATTTCGTGGTGCCATTTCTTTGAGACCACCTCTAAGTCCTAAAGAGCTCTTGGAAATAATAATCGATAATGAGGATATTGCTGGGGAGAGTACAGGGGACCTATTGTACAGGGAACCTATTGTACAGGGGACCTATTGTGTTGTACGACTGCTGGGCCATGTCAGTTCCAGGAGAGGGGTTCGGATACGAAGCTTCAGTAATCGGCTTATTTATCCTTCTTTTCCCACCAAGAAAAAAAACTAAAAAAAACTCACAAGCATGGCTGGTTTATTGCCAAATTGGGTTGCTCTCACACCCAAATGGTGACAAATGGACTGTGTGTGTGTGTGTGTGTGTGTGTGTGTGTGTGTGTGTGTGTGTGTCTGTGTGTGTGCGTGCGTGTGTTTTTTCATTCGATTCATTAGTATACTTAAGTTAACATGCTTCATGGCGCAGATGCACTACTTAAACGGCCATCGTAGGCAGCTTGCGTTCCCCTCAGCACGATAAAACGCTATGAAATACGATGTTGTTTTTATAACCTCAAAGCCCTCGATCACGTTCCACGAATAGTTTATCCTACAGCTCACCTTTGTCTGAATGTTTCTCTACCATCCTAGATTGGAAAGGTCCCCCCTAAAGTGTCCCGTTTAGAAGAGAGCAGAAGAAACATTTTCGGGTTTATTTGACTGCAACCAGCTGGAAAATGACACTAACGTAGTGAACTAATTCAATGATCTGGTGAAAGTAATCTTGAGCTTGAGTGCTTACGTGACCGACTGGGGTTCAAGCCTGGGTCGCCTGCGTACCACAAAACTGTGTTGGCATGCCAAGCTAAAGCCTGGGGAGAAAACTGCTCCCGTCCCCCCACCCCCTGAGAAGAGGAAGAGATGTTGAGAGGAACCAGGCTCTCTGGCTGATCAGGTGCTGAACAGTAAACGTTCATCAAGAGCATATCACCATCCAACGTCTCCTCCTCACGTCTCCTCACGTCTCCTCCTCACGTCTCCTCACGTCTCCTCACGTCTCCTCCTCACGTCTCCTCACGTCTCCTCCTCACGTCTCCTCACGTCTCCTCCTCACGTCTCCTCACGTCTCCTCACGTCTCCTCCTCACGTCTCCTCACGTCTCCTCCTCCTCACGTCTCCTCACGTCTCCTCCTCCTCACGTCTCCTCCTCACGTCTCCTCACGTCTCCTCACGTCTCCTCCTCCTCACGTCTCCTCCTCACTTCTCCTCCTCACGTCTCCTCACGTCTCCTCACGTCTCCTCCTCCTCACGTCTCCTCCTCACGTCTCCTCCTCCTCACGTCTCCTCACGTCTCCTCACGTCTCCTCCTCACGTCTCCTCACATCTCCTCCTCACATCTCCTCCTCACGTCTCCTCACGTCTCCTCACATCTCCTCCTCACGTCTCCTCCTCACGTCTCCTCACGTCTCCTCACGTCTCCTCCTCCTCACGTCTCCTCCTCACATCTCCTCCTCACGTCTCCTCACGTCTCCTCCTCACGTCTCCTCCTCACGTCTCCTCCTCACGTCTCCTCACGTCTCCTCCTCACGTCTCCTCCTCACGTCTCCTCCTCACGTCTCCTCCTCACGTCTCCTCACGTCTCCTCCTCACGTCTCCTCCTCACGTCTCCTCACGTCTCCTCCTCACGTCTCCTCCTCACGTCTCCTCACGTCTCCTCCTCACGTCTCCTCACGTCTCCTCCTCACGTCTCCTCCTCACGTCTCCTCACGTCTCCTCACTAACGTTCATCAACAGCATGTCAGACAGAGACAACAAACAAATAACTGCTGACTCAGATGACATTCTGCCTCAACAAGAGCCTTGAAGAATATAAATGAGGGTTTTCTTCATCTCCTGGGCGATTCATGTATTATCTATTAACCTTTGGACACCAACCATGAGCAACTGTGTTCCACTGGGAGCCCGACTTGCGTGGTCGTAATGATGTCACTTCAAGCAGGGATAACAACACAAATGTCACAGACGCCATTAGCGCAAAATTAGCTCCTGAGAAAACTTGACTTTACCCTTTTGGGGTTCAGAGGAGACTGGTTCTATTAATCGAGGGTATGCTTCTGTGTGCCACCCACGAGACGGCATTTGGAAACATTTGTGATCTATGAAACCTTTCACTTTTTTAGAAGTTTGCAGATTATGAAGTGAGAAGTTAGTGGATGTCACTGTAA
>NC_139667.1:1211131-1258501 GCF_951799395.1 Argentina silus
TCATCACAATTACGGCTTAATTGAAAGATGGCATTAAAAAAAGTCCCGCCAATTGCACTTCATTTTTTTAAGGAACACATTTTATTGCTGAGGAGATACAATAGTCAGACATTATGCTCCCATCCGACTGTCTGTTTACCAGACTAAATAACGTCTGGATACTGGAGCTACTAATGTGTGGGTCTTAAGTGGCTTCCCTGATGGAACAGGCTTTTTCCTAATGCACCCACAGAGTCCTCCCTCCCTCCCTCCCTCCCTCCCTCCCTCAGTGCTACAGAGCAGACTGGCCTTGGTGCATTCAGCCAGGGGTGCTGTGCGTGTGTGCGTGTGTGTGTGTGTGTGTGTGTGTGTGTGTGTGCGTGTGCGTGTGCGTGTGCGTGTGCGTGTGCGTGTGTGTGTGTGTGTGTGTGTGTGTGAAGTGTGTGAGGTGGTGTAGTGTGTGTGTATGTGGTGTGATGCAGTGTGTGCAGACACCACTTAAAAGTGACAGTGAGAGTTGTTTCACTACAACGACCCCCCAATGACCCCGTCCCCCCCCTGCCCCCCCACCCCCCCAGCCCCACCCCTCACCATGTCACAGCTCTGCGCCCCCCCCCGCCCCCCCGCCCCCACCCATTACCATGTCACAGCTCTGCGCCCCCCCCCCCGCCCCCCCAGCCCCACCCATCACCATGTCACAGCTCTGCGCCCCCCCCCCCCCGCCCCCCCAGCCCCACCCATCACCATGTCACAGCTCTGCGCCTGACAGATTTCATTATGTTACTCATTTACCGGGCCCTTAACCAAAGCAATTTCCACCTCTTACAAATTTTTATACCTCACATTTCCTGACCAGATGGATGTTTAGTGCAGCAGTCAGAGTGAGATGTCCTTCCTCTGAGGGAGACGCCGTAGGATTCCACACCGGGGTTTATTACCACATAATAACATTCTAATTCTTAATGGAATACTTTACTCAGTAATGTCTAACGCATGCCCAAATAAGGCGCTGACTGATTGGACAAGGACAGTCACAGCAGAGAGAGAAGAGTAGAGAAGAGTGGAGAACTTTTCCTTTATTTTTAGAATCCAAGAGTCAAGGCATTGACATTCCTCCATTGATCTCTATTGATGTCCATAGAACATTGACGTTGCTGGTACACTGACGTCCATAGAACATTGATGTCCATAGAAGATTGACATCCGTAGAACATTGATGTCCATAGAACATTGACGTCCGTAGAACATTGATGTCCATAGAAAATTGACATCCATAGAACATTGACATCCATAGAACATTGACGTCCACAGAACATTGACGTCCATAGAACATTGACGTCCATAGAACATTGATGTATGTGGTAGAATTCAAAGTGAGATTAAAACAACTCGATGTGATCCAATTGGGGCAAAAGAGAAGCCTTCAGATGCCTCGGTGCAGTTATAGATAGAGAGCTCAGGGGATACGTCATCATCTCGTGGGGTTTCATATGGCTTCAAAGACCCTCAGCTCTTCAACCGTGGCAATGGCTGTCTTGTGTAACTGTAGAAAGAAATAAAGGAAGCATAAGAGTACATTACAGCCCAGGAGGTACATCCAGATACGGGGATCGGATTTTACACAACTTTGAAAGTAGAGGATTTATTTCTCGGGAGTAAGAGGTTTATTCCTCAATGACTTATTTGTTTATACGTATGGAGTTTCCTTGCCATTAACAAACAACTGTAATGTGTTACCGTGTGCTATAGACGAACAGTTTTCACCTACTGTACAGTGTGCAGATACTCTGCCCTCTGCTGGACACTATCCACACTGCATCTCTGCCAATCATGAATGGTTCCCATTGCACCACAGTCAAACATATTCTTTCAGCAAAACCCTGGTCTTTTCACCTTCCTTTATTCCATCCCAAAGTCCATCATAGATCATAACAAACCATAACCCCTAACTGGGAGGGTGTCAAACTGGGATGTAGTCAAACTGGGATGTTGTCTGGGAGGGTGTCAAACTGGGCTGTTGTCACACTGGGATGGTGTCAAACTGGGATGTTGTCACACTGGGAGGGTGTCAAACTGGGATGGTGTCAAACTGGGCTGTTGTCAAACTGGGATGGTGTCAAACTGGGCTGTTGTCAAACTGGGCTGTTGTCACACTGGGATGGTGTCAAACTGGGCTGTTGTCAAACTGGGATGGTGTCACACTGGGAGGGTGTCAAAGGTGACTGGCCTCCTGACTGACATGAATTGCATGGAGGAGGAGATTAGCAGAGAGAACATCCAACCCCTGGATGAACGAGGGGTTAGGTCACGTAAGCTTGGAGAAGACGTGGTGGTCTCTTTCACTACTGGTCAGGGAGAGACGGACTTCACTGGAGGAGGCTGGTAATCAGAGCTCAGGGGATCGTCTTAAAATGGAGGGTTTACGACAGAAGCTGCTGTCCATCTCTCTAATATTAGACTTGAGAGTAGAGTAACCAATGGGATGCTTCTCAGCAGGACTCGATCCGAGACGTCATCAGGGATGTTCGTGGTGGAGAAGAAAATGCGGGACTTCAACCAATGGGAAGAGGAGATACATTCTGAGTGTCATTCCCGTAATAACAGTCGTTGGTGAGAGAAACTCGAAAGAGAAGCAAATGCTTTTCTGACTACTTGTTTTTTCTTTTCTTCTGAGAGGTCACTCATGTTCTGTATGTGGTCGTCATCTGGAGAGAAAAAGCTTCAAAGCCTCAATTGAAGATTTGAGCGGTAGTAGATTTTACTGTGCTGCCTGACATCTTCCAATTTGACCCTTCTTAAGTCATCCACACACACACACACACACACACACACACACACACACACACACACACACACACACACACACACACACACACACACACAGGAGGAAGGCCTGGCTGTCTCTCTCTAGTGAACTGATCGTTGCTGACAGTCGGTCAGTGCCACGCTACATCCCTCTCTGGTGTAATTACTGCCGACCCCTCTAATTGGACAATTATTTAAGCCACTGACCCGTGGAAGAATGTGGGTACAGGTCAAATTGCTTTGTGTGAAGAGAATAGAGTACCACTGTACCTGTACTTCTTGCTTACTGTGAAAGATCTCAAAGTCACCTCATGTATAATGTGCAGCGGTATGTGATTTATTAACCGGGTGTTAAATGTAGCCACTCTCATGTTTTTGAGACGTCAGTGATGGTGACAAGTGTTATCTTGGTATTCACACCAAGTAACACCAAGTAAGCTGGAAGAGGATGAGAATGAGGGCCCTCAAACCTGACCCAACCTTAATCTTACCCTTAAACCTAACCTTACTCATGACCTCGACCTGAACGGCAGCCTTAATCCCAATCTTAAAACGACAACAACAATTGCAAAGAAGATGTTTACTGTAATTACACAGTAATTACCAAAGCAACAATATTGCATTGTTTTTTGTCTGTCCCTGATATGTTCAACTCTACATCAGAGGATGTATTTATTTCCTTTAAGGATTCACTGATGTCAAAATTCAATATATGAGCAGTTTATTTCAGAGCAGTACATGAAAACAGAAGTGTTAAAAATTGATTTAAACATTTAATTGAAATGATGTTTCTGGATTCAATCTTAATTATTTCCCCCTTTTATCTGAATGTAAAGCGATTGCACAGCTTTGAAGCTGAGTTAATTGGTTGCTTGCTTGCAAGAAAATGTTCTAGAAATTATATAGCACTAATAAATCATCTACAATTAAGTGTTAATGGTAAATAGATATTTTGAATTCGTGAAATAGCATTTTGGGGGCAATTTTTCAACAACCATAATGATTTGGCTTTACAGCTGCACAGGTTATGAATTATTCAAAGCATGAATAATCATCAAACATTTTTCAGTATCTCACACATTAGTGTTATTCATTTCATCAGATAATTGCGTTGCCTCTTGAAACAATTTCCATCAAACCTGGTCCTGACGGCGGTGATTAGAAATGCTGATTAGGCGTCTGCTTCACCTTACTGACGCAGGTGGAAATGACAGCTGAGAGTGCCACAGGGTCAAAGTTCACAGTTCCGCAGAGCCCCTTGATGGATCGCCTCTGAAGAGGCTTATTTACTGCTGTAAAATGTTAATAACATGCAGGAGCTGGTAATCCTCTTCTCAGCTCGGAGGGCTTGGGTAGAACACCACAGTACAAGGTCCATAAATACCAGACAGAGGCTGGTGGACGTAGAAATCGGAGGACGGGCTCATTGTAATGCATGGAATGGAATGAGGAATTTTATCAAATGCACATGTCTGATACCATTCCTCATTCCATTCCATGCAGTACAATAAGCCCGTCTTCCAATTTCTACCTCCACCAGCCTCCCCAGATACATATACAAGCTGTACAACCCACAACACAAAAGACATCTCTGCTGTAGTTTACTATACAAGGTCTCAATACACCCACAGAAAACAAGGACAAGAACAATTCTGAAAACTTTGCTAGGGAACTACACAAGGTCAATCCCTAACAACAAAAAGAGGAAAGCACCACAACAACACAACTCCGGAGACACAACAAAGGGTCCATCCCTATCCACCAGTATAGGAGTCACCACAACACAGGGTCCATCCCTATCCACCAGTACAGGAGGAGTCACCACAACACAGGGTCCATCCCTATCCACCAGTACAGGAGGAGTCACCACAACACAGGGTCCATCCCTATCCACCAGTACAGGAGGAGTCACCACAACACAGGGTCCATCCCTATCCACCAGTACAGGAGGAGTCACCACAACACAGCTCTTATAGGAAACCAAAGGTCCATCCCCATCAGAATAGAGAAGGGAGGGGGTGGGGGGGTGGGCAAAAACTCAGATCTGGGTAAAAACCAACAGCCAACAAGATCCATCCCAAAGGATATACCACAGATCTGCTAAACAGAAGGCAAGGTCAATCTCTGCACACTCACAAAAGAGGAGGCATCACCACCACCACCACCATCACCACCACCACACAGCTCTTCAAAGGTCCGGCCCCACCAGCGGGAGGAGGAGGTACAGTACAGCAACTCTGGGAATTACAACACAGCCAATGGTCCGTCCTATCGCACCAGCACAGGAGGCAGGCATCGCTTCCCAGCTCTCCACGGCCGCGCAGGGATAAAGGAGATTGTTTCACTCAGGGAGTCAGCCTGCAGTCCCGAAGCTCCGCTTGGCACACAGAGGTTGGCACCGAGGAGGACAGGATCTGTGGTGGTGAGGGGCCAGCCCAGGGTGAGGGGGCTGCAGAGAGACCCAGAGAGAGAGCCTGGTCTGGGGGGCGACCAGGGAGCTCGGAGCCCAGGGAGCTGTGGAGACTCTATGGGGCTTTGTCCGCTTTGTACAGGGTAACGACCCGAACTTTAGCCGCACTCTGCTGGCTCCGATATTTTCTTTTCACGTTCTACTTTCCAGCACTGTTGCAGTACAGCAACTATGGCAGACGCTGTGTAACCAGGCCGGCATGGTACAGCTCGGTTCAGCTCAGCTCGGTTCGGCTCTGTAATGTGATTAGGGTACCGTCTGAGAGACTGGGGACCAGGGAGCTTGGAGCCAGGGAGAGTAGACTACAGATGGATGGGGCCAGGGCGCTGGCAGATGTGGCTAACAGAAGGTTGCTAACAGGATGAGGCTGTAGGCGGCCACGTGGTCCAGGGAGGGATTACGACCAGTGAGCAGAAGGTAAACAGATTATTCCCGAAACGGAACCTGACTCCCTTTTAACCTTGTCACTCTTGTCAAACTGGACAGCCTAGCTCTCCTGTCCATCAACCCGCAACTCTTCTCCACCTCCATCTCTTCATCTCTTCACATTTCTCTCCTCCCTCCATCCAGGGGATTACCACTGTCCCCAAGGATCAAACATCACCACCCAGGAATTGACACCATCTTGTGGGACTGATCTGCGGCCGAGACTGGACCGGACCGGACTAGTCTGCCCCGCTTAGGCTCTGTCACAGGAATCCTAGAACACTTTGCCGACCACAACAACACTTTTCCTTCCTGTTCCACGGACCTTATATAACAAAGCAGGGATTTTTCTCTACAAATGAAAACCTTTTATCTTCTCTACAAATGAAAACTTTCGGGTTGGGGAACTACATCCACTAGTCAATCATGCTATTGAAAATGATAGTGTTCCTTCCCCTGGTCTTGTTTAGCCTCCAAGCCAATGGAATCAGAGGTAATGTACACCTTCACTCCAGGGAAACTATAATAATATTTGTTTGTTTGTTTGCCCATCTGTGTCTTTGTTGTTTGCTTCCTGTCTTTCCAATCTTATTGAAGTGAGGCAGGCTTTGTTCTCAGTCACAATGAGAGAGAGATGTTGGAGATATTGCAGCATGTTTGTGTGCGGCTGAGTCGTGAGTTGTGGTGATGATGTGAAAGACCCAGGGGGCATTAATTTCAGAGCTCTGTGAGAATATTGACAATTCTGTCAATATCCACCTGTGAAACATTATTGTTGTTGTTGCAATTGGTTCCTTCATGCTGCAGAATTATATGGAGTTCTACAACTATATGCAGATATATTCAGAATTGCAAAACATAAATGCAATCATGCAGAGTTGTAGCAAAGTCTCTGATGGTCTCATTATTCAAGCTATTGTATTGCATCTTTTGTAATATATACAATTCTTTATCTCTTGCTTGGTGCATACAGTACAAAACTATCAGCTATAATGAGAGCAATGGGATCCACTGGACCTAAACATGCACCCAAGGATAACCGTGGATTTAGAGTAGAGACATATGCTGTAGCCTAGCTGATAAATGCCAGCCCATCCCACCTGTTGAACCTCCATGTGTATTTGCAGCATAACTCTGCATCATTAGAAGGTCACTTGGCAAAGCGTATTTCAGTGTGGATACATGCAAATAGGCAAAGCAAATATTCAGAAAAAAGTAATTAAATTGAGGATGAAAACCTCAAGGCTGCATTAAAATAAACTACAGTACACTGAGACTGAGTTGATGCCAATAGAACCGTCTTTTACTTTCCTCCAATGTTTTTGCGTGTGAATGCTGTGCCAGGTCAGATCTGACCAGCCTTGCTGTGGCGTTGTGATGTCCTCAACCTGTTCATTACCCGAGACTGAAACAAAGGCATTCTGTTCCCAGTCGCGCGGGACACTAATCTTTTCTGGCTTGTAGCTCTGTTGTGAGGCCTTTACTGTTGTGCTCAGGCATTAAGGGCCGTTTCCCCGCTGAAGGCCCTCATGTCAGCCCATGTGCCCGGTTACAGCGACATCATCATCCCTGAAACCATTTCACCGGTTTGTCAGCAATTTGTTTTTGTTTTTGTTTTTTTAAATAGGAGAGTTGTCGGATTTGTTGTGAGTCTGGGGTTTTAATGGCTAAACGATCCCTGTTAAATTAAAACACTTTAACGCAACACTTTTAAAGGTAGACTCTGGGGATGTGACGTCACGCCCGGGAAAATAGAGCAACTTTCGTCAAAGATGTTATTGTGAACAAGAGTGTCCACTCGGTTCACTGTCACCTGACAACATCAATCTAGGCAGGCAGGCAGGCAGGCAGGCAGGCAGGCAGGCAGGCAGGCAGGCAGGCAGGCAGGCAGGCAGGCAGGCAGGCAGGCAGGCAGGTAGATAGAAACCGGGAAGTGGTCCTGTAGCACAGAGAGAATACGGTTAGAAAAATGCTTAGACACAGAGAATCTTCAGGAAAGCTGCTAAGCGGCCGAGAGTGAGACTGACTTGTAACGACAAACAACGATCTGGGGATGAGTGGACGGGAAGCCGGGGTTTAAATACTGGGAGTAGATGAGGTGATGAACCACAGGTGTGAAGACCGAACAGGTGGAGAAGATGACTGATTGCTGGAGCCTGGGCCATGCACACACACACACACACACACACACACACACACACACACACACACACACACACACACACACACAGACAGACAGACAGACAGGCAGACAGACAGACAGACAGACAGACAGACAGACAGACAGACAGACAGACAGACAGACAGACAGAGACAGACAGGAGAGAGAGAGACAATCAGACAGACAGACAGACAGACAGACAGACAGGAGAGAGAGAGACTGGCACAGGATAGGTGGAAGTGGAGGGCGTGACAAATCTGTTGCATCTCTGTTTTTGAGAGTTTTGCAGTCTTTGAAGTTTCTGGCAGCGTCAGAGGACGTCTCCCTTTAATTAGTTAGAGTTTGGGTTGTGATGTTGAGGGTGGGTGGGGGAAGGTGATTCATATGGTACAGCATGGCCACTGAATGCCAGATAGCACGAACAATGGAGAACATATTGTCCACCACACATTCCTGGCATGGACCTCTCTTGGTGTTGGACCAAATTAGTGCTGCACTGCTGATGAAAACCATTTTGAATTCTTGATTGGTTGTTTATACTGTATGTATATAGTTAACCTTCTGTACTGTATTTTCCATTCATACTGTGCTGGAGCTTGTCTGGGCCTTATCGTTGGGCCTCTTGACCTATTTTCCTGACTCGTCACTTTGCCCTAGTTTAGAGGAGTCCAAGTCTTCTACAACGGATAACATGTAGTGATGTAGATCCCACTTGAGCAACAAAGCTTTAGTTTCAGGGCACCGTTCAGCTGCAAAGCTGGAATTATTGCCTCATTTTGTGTCTTGACCCTGCCATTCATTAACAGCAACATTTGACACTGTGTTGAGACACATCACCATGCTGTGTAACTGATCAAGCCTGGTTTGTGGCGACCGCGTTAGCGAGCCTGACCACTCGTACCAGCTTAGCGCTGTTTGTCTACAACCTCAGTCTTTGCACTGAGTTTATCCTCCTGTTTATGTGCTAATCTCTCAAACAATGCACTTCCCGGCCAGAGACGCCCCCTCTCAGTGGTCAAAGTATCAGTGTTTATATCGTTTACACTCCTTTGTTTGTGACCCCTCTGCCCCCTAATCTGCCCCCTAATCCAGAGACACGGTGGCCTGCAGGTCCGGTAAGGAGGTCTCTAGCTGGCTTCTCTGCCCCCTAATCCAGAGACACGGTGGCCTGCAGGTCCGGTAAGGAGGTCTCTAGCTGGCTTCTCTGCCCCCTAATCCAGAGACACGGTGGCCTGCAGGTCCGGTAAGGAGGTCTCTAGCTGGCTTCTCTGCTGGCTCCGCCTTCAGGCTTAATGTCTTACAGTAATAAGGCCTCTGAAGGTTGTCACCTGGTCCCATAGTGAACGCTTGTAAAGACCAATCAGATCACTTGAATGGGGGGACTGTTACCTGGCCTGATTGCTCACAAAGCCACAGCACAACTGCTCCTTGCTGTGACACCTGACTCAAGACTGTTAAAGTCAACAGATCAAGTTAGCTTGGTGTGTGCGAAGGAAAGCCAGGTGTCTGATTCGGGGCACACTGTAGATTTGGGACCAAGCTGGGAGAGAACTACTGACATTAAAAAACAATGCTGGTCAACAACTTAAAACGATGTGACCTACTTTTTTAGTCATTCACAAACTGTAGTCTCAGAACTGATGCTAAACTACAATACAGCACATCTACAGCTTAGTGCTTGTTCCTGGGTTGCCTGTACACAAGGACATGCACACTGCCACTCACAAAGTGCCCTCCTGGACGGTATTTACTGCACAGTATTTCTTTCCTGCCCCCCCGCCCCTCATCACCCCCCCCCCCCCCCCCCCCGCCCCTCATCCCCCCCCCCCCACCCCCACCCCCGCTGTAAAAGGCACGAACCCTTCCATAAGTCTGTGCACGTCTCTGCCCGTACACTTGCTTACTTATCAGTCTGAACACACCACCACTTGCGCTCCCTCCCCTGTGGAGGTGCTTGCTCCGTGACAAGACGCTCTGCGCTGCCTCCAGAAATAGTCGTTAGGATACTATCCCCGAATGTTGGGGATAAATCTTGTCATGGCCACTGCTAGGACTATTTATAACCCGTGACAGTAAAGACCAATAGTCCAGTTAGAGCTCGGCCTGGAGAGTTTTAGTCTGTGAATTCTAAATACTTGGTTTGTTGAGTGATGCGTGGTGGGGTTGAGGTGAGGAAGAAGCACAGAGGACAACAGCTAGGCGGCTCAGACACGCTTGGTTAGGTGTTACCTACTGCTAGATCACTGCTACTCTTATCACTATAGTGAAGACCTCTCTGCTCACACACACGCATGTACGCACTCACGCACGCACGCACACACGCATGTACGCACGCAAGCACACACACACACAGACACACATGTACGCACGCACACACACCACAATACAGAATTCAACGAAGTAGTTGACACACAGTCGTCATCAGTGTCTGACTTTTGTTGTTGCAGACCTACAGGGCCAAGATTTGTCCGGCGGGATCCGAGATGTCAAATACAAACACTTCCTAGAGACAGTAAGACCAGTCAGACACACCAGCCATATCAAAACCATACAGGACCCGGGCGTACATCGGACAAAGAGGTCTACGCTGTTTACCACAGGGGTGAAGGTCTGCCCCCAGGAGAACGTGAAGACCGTCAGCTCCAGCCATCGGGCCTATTACAAACTGAGAAGTAAGTGAGGGAAGGACCTGTAGGCTGAGACCAATGCGACGGGGACAGTGTATTGTTCCCAACCCGTTGGAGAACCCCTTTTGATTCCCTGTGTAACATCGCACCAAAATGTGTTCTTTAAAGGCTTCTCCTACTACAGGGACAACCCGAAGGATCATTTCCTATTCTAGGTAGAATCTTTTTATCAGAGAGAGCACTGGGGACTTAGATTTAAACACCAGTGATACACTTTGATCTTATAAAAAGCCTTAGTGTATTCATAGTCATGGTGGGAGTGTTGCGATAGTGAGGTGGGTTTAAGCCTATCTAAAAACAATGGATTACTGTCATATCAGCAGAGTATAAAGTATTTAATCAAACAGACAAATCTTAATCGCAAAGTTTAGGAGATCAAACTGATAATTGCCAGCTTTGATTATTCTACGGTTCAAACTTTGTATTAACTTTGTAATCGGGAAAAAAAAAAGGTAAAACATATCCATTCTAATCCCATAAATGCACCCTCAGAGTTCTATGCAGATCTTAGGGACGTATTAAATTCACTGGCTGTGAATTCAAAACAGGGTGACGTTGAGGTGAGCCTGGTTAAATAGGGAATACGGTGTAGAAGTTCTTCACTTTGCACTCCCACAACGAACACGTAAGAGAGACTCCCCTGCAGGCATGAGCATGTTGGATAATTCAATGGTGCTTGTTTCTCATAACAGTTAAATAAAACATCTAGAGCTTTAGGGCTTTCTGTGCTCATGATTGTCACATTACTGATGAATGTCATGGACAAGTGGGCTACTTTTCCTTCAAGCGTTCTGTTTTAAATATCAAAATCAACTTTTATGTGGTTAACTTGTCCTGTTTTTTATGTATCATATTAAAGCAGTGCCACCGTAGCTTGTACAAAGTTAGGTCAAACAAACTGTTAAATGTTATTAATTAATTAATTACTGACTCCAGTATAAAATCAGGCTACATCTTAACAGTCCCTCCTAAAGACTCTTCACCCCCACTACCCCCCTGTACAAGTTTCTCTCCTGTCAAAAAAAATATATAGCTAGCATTGTGACTGCCTATGGCCCCTGGTCCGAGCATTGATTACTTTATCTTATGATGACTCATGGATAGATGATTCACTTACTTAAACAAATGTTCAAGTTGTAGTGCAGAACATTGCAATGCCTGAGCTGTTGGTCCTCAGTGAGATGTTATATCAAATCAAATCAAATCAAATCAAATTTGTAATGGTCATTTTCACAATAAACAGTATACAATGTCATGAAATGTTTTAGGGTGAGCAGCTCCTCAACAACGCAACAACCAAACAATATCAGTATCACTGTGCAGTGCTATGTCACAATAACAGCAAAAGAAGGACACAATAATAATCGCAAAACAACGGCGATAAGTCTTCTGTCTCTGTGTTTAGTCTGTCAGGAGGCCATTTGGGAGGCGTTCCGGGTGTTTCTGGACAGGGTTCCTAACTCTGAGGAGTACAAGCACTGGGTCTACTCCTGCCAACACGGCTCCCTCTGCCTCGACGACCTGGCCAAGAACTTCAGCAGCACCCAGGAACACCTTGACATGGTGGCCAGAGTGAGTGTCAAAACCTGGCGCACTGGGTTCGAACCTGGGTCTTCTGTGTGCCGCAAGACGGTGGTTAGCCCACAGAGCTAAAGCCATGATCAGGTGTAATAACATAGTAATAACACATTGACATATTGTGATTAGTAAACTGTTACTCTCCTTCCAGAAAGTGGCAGCGCAGGAGCAGATTGAAAGAGAACGGTAGGTTTCGAATTCTTTGAAAGTCTTGGTGTTACACAACCCCCAACCTATCCCCTAGTGTTAACAAACACAGGTTTAGCGGGTATCCTAGGAGTGACATGTCTTTAGCGAATACAAGATTCACCTGAAAATATGTTATTCACAAACACAGTTTCACTCAGAAGATAAAAAGTTGAAACTGTTTTCACTGTTTCCATCAATTTGCTAACACACTCTCAAGGAACCAAGCACATGATATAACACTTCATTATACTCTCCTTTCGTACTTGTTTTGCTAATTATACAGACAGAGGGTGGTTAGAGAGGGATATAAACAGGAAGGAGGAGAGGGCAGAACCCAGGACCATTCTGGATGAGATTACATGTGCATAGTTGTTGGCAGTGTTACCACTAAGCCACCGACATAGGTGGCAAGGTTGAGGATATTGTTAGATAGTACTTAAACCTTAAACGGATGGCATCTACATCTGGTGGCCTGATTTAACACACCCCCCCCCCCCCCTCTGCCCTGACCCACATCCAACTGCACATGGACCAGTGGAGGCTGGTGGAGGTAGGAATCAGAGGACGGGTTTGTTGTAACGCACGGAATAGAATGAGTGAGGTATCGTTTCAAACACAAGTTGCGTTGATACCATTCCTCATTCCGTTCCATGCATTACAATGAGCCCGTCCTCTGATTTCTACCTCCACCAGCCTCCCCAGGATTAGATAGTTATAGTTGTTGGCATTGTTGTTGGGAGCATTACCACTAAGCCACAGCACCTATACGGGAGGCACTGTTGAGGAGATTGTTAGACAGTACAAGAGGTCCTTAGCCCTTTAAACGGATGGCAGCACTACATCTGGTGGCCTGACTTACTGTAACACTCCCCTCTGCCCTGACCCACCGCGAATGCACATGGAGCACAGGTCTTAGATTAGACCAGGTTAGATTGGGCTTTATTGACTGCTTGCACAGAAAGAGTGTCTTGCCTCACAGGTTCATGCTTTGTGTGAAAGTGTATCTTGTGTTTGTCTTTGGTTCTTTTGTTTATTTTCTTGTTTGTATCGTGTGTATTTGTATCGTGTGTATTTGTATCGTGTGTATTTGTATTGTGTGTATTTGTATCGTGTGTATTTGTATGGTGTGTATTTGTATTGTGTGTATTGCAGGGCCCCCTTGAAAAAGAGACTCTGGTCTCAATCTGACTCCCTGTTAAAGGTTAAATACACAAAAAGGTTGAAGATAAAAATGCTCTAACAAAATTTTTTTGAGGAGTAGGACATGGTTGGAGCAGAAGAAGCTTTTAGGAAATAAGCCATCTTGGGTGTCATTATGTGCCTGGGAGAGTAGGATTCTAGACCAATGCTGAGAGAGCAAGGAACCACATCTTAGAACATGAGACTTTAAACAAATATATTTTGGTTTGAATGGTTGGAAACTTGTCGTTTGATTTCCAGAGCTGGAGCAGCAACACCTGAGCCAGAAAAGCTTGACAGAGTGAAATGTAAGTGTTTCTCATTCATGAACTCAGTTTGTTAACAAATACTCCATATTTCCTGGGTTAGGGTTAGGGTTAGGGTTAGGGTTAGGGTTAGGGTAACCCTGGGTTAATCAGTAGATGTTTCCTTGCAGGCTCCAGGGCTCCGTCACTGCTTCTCACTTCACCTGAAACCGGGGACGTAAGTTAAACATCTTGCACATTCTACACAGTCTCCGAGGGCTAACTTGCCACCAGGTTTAACACTCTTGACAGCCATTTTGTAACGTCTCTCCGGTCTCACGGACGGCCATGGCAGATCACTGACCATCGTTACATTTGACAGTTAACAGAAGCTCCAAACGTCGTACCGGAGGAGGAGTTCTTAGAGCAGATCGTGGAGTTCAGTGTCACCATTGTGGAGCCTGGCTACAGCAAGCTGATGCACGATCCCAAGGCGCCACAGTACCACGACATCACACAGCACATCACGGACCAGGTGAGGCCAACTGGAGGGTCAATCTTTAGACACCTGAGTACATTTACATTTCACAACTTCCAACGAATTACCAGTTTGAAGGCGTTATATGAAGCCTTGAAAAACAATTGCCTACTGTACGTTGAGGATGTGATTATGAATGGTTTAGGAAGCATCTGAGAAAGCCTTGAGGATTTCCTCATACTGTGTAGGCTTTATAAAGGGGTTCCGTAGTCTACACGAAGTCTTGAAAATGAAAAGCGATCGTTTGCTTAAAGTGGGACACAAAGTACAAATAGAGCACTGTTCATCAATAACTTCTCTGGAGGCTATTGTGTGTGCATCTGGTTCTCAATAAGTCATTACTAAAGACCAGTGGGGGCTGACATCGTCCTCCGATTTCTACCTCCACCAGCCTCCACTGCTAAGAACTTCATGACCATATGGTTCTGCTTTAATTGAAAGCATTGATTGTTGGCTACAGACTTGACTAGGCCATGGTATCGGGTAGCCTAACGCCTGGTAATGCCTGGCTGTACATTGCATTCCATAGTCACACACAGATCACACAAGGACAAACCAGTGGTTTGTGCTAATCACACACAACTCCTTTCGGCTCAATTCTGAGGATTGTTAATGTCCCGTGTCTTTGGCCGGCATACAGAATTATTGAAATGATCCATTCCTTTTTCCGCTTATTACAATGGCTGCTCCGGATTGGCTAACATCCCAAATGAGCTTGAGTTTTTTAAAGGAGCTTATGATAAAGGGTCAGCAGAGGTTAAAGCCAAGCCTGCAGTGTAGTGAGAAACATCAAAAAGATTGAACAGGATTTTGTACACCCATAAAGATAAAGCGTATAAACCTCATGAATGATTCTTAGAGAGAGAGAGAGACGCAGAAAGAGAGAGAGAGGGAGGGAGGGGGGTAGAGATGAAGAGAGAGAAAGTAAATAAACGTGCTATTCAAAATCAGTGTACATAGAAAATGTCAATATTTCTACAGCGCAGTATTATTGTACTGTAGGCTATTTTTACTGAGTCTATATTTTGCATCTATCTGATGTTTTTTCACATCAATTTTGTTTTGATGTGATTATTGCCCTGGAGAGAATGCTGCAGGAACACTGACTGATGTGATGCTGCACCTGAACATAATCACCACATCTCTCTCTCCTTTTTACTCTTCTTCCACTCCGCAGATGCTTCATGTTTTCAACAAACTTCCAGGATTCAGAGAGATCCGAGTGTTGGGATTCCGGTGCGTTTGTTTGAGGAACAGAACAGTGAAAGTACTGTTCCTGAAGTCAAGGGAAATCGTTCACTCTATTGAACATGCCTGATTAAACACACATTCTGCACAGGGTGATAACAAAGAATGGTTACAAAGAACAAAAGCCATAACAAAGAATGGTTTCAATTGAAGGGTCTAGACCCTGATCTCTTCTTTGCACTTTCTTCATTTTCATTTAACCTTTATTGATCCAGGCTAGTCTCATTGATAGAAGAACCTTCAGACAGAAACCTGGGTTGAATGTATAATAAGAAATATAATAAGAAATGTTCAAGTTCAAGTTCAAGTTTCTTTTCTCATTACATTGAAGCAGCTCCCAACATCCACAACAACAACAACAACAACAACAACAACAACAACAACAACAACAACAATGGAATGTAATAAAGATAGTAAGCTAATACATGTATACTGTTTCTCTGATATGACTTTTGCTCTTGTTGTTCGACAGATCTGAGGACGTGTCAGTCCGCTACGCGGTGGTGTTCAATGGTAACGGTAACGGTAATGGACATGGTCACATGGTTGGTGATGAGGCAGCGGGCACTCCTGAACCGGTCGCCACAAACGGAGAACTAAAGGAGATGCTTGTGAAGGCCTTGAGTGAGGAGACCTCGCTGCCTGTGGACATACAATCACTGCTCTTTGAGCCCGGTAAGCAACATCTGTGGTCACTCTATACCTTTGTAGTAACTGTGTAATTACTCGAGTAACAACATGGTAATAACATGCTGTTAAACTGGAGAGCCAGTTTAAACGTACAAATCTAAAACATTTGTCAGATGTTTTCAGACCTCAAAAGTATGCACATCTCAACAAGCTCAGGCCAAGGGTCATACAATCATCTAGTAGAGGCTTACTTTCCATTCTTCCTTTCAGACTCCACGCATCCTCCCATTGAGGCCTTGGATGTGGCTTCCTTGGAAACCGTGGCAACAGGAGGTCTTGGATTGTTACCAGAGACAATCGTCACCATGGTGACAGAAGCAGAGGAGGAGGAGGAGGAGGCGGACACTGTTGTTCCGACTGAAGGATTCTTCCCGACTGTAGCGGTTGTAGTGGATGAATCTCTTGAGGCTTTCACAGCCCGACCCGAGGCCTTCACCTATGTGCCTTTCACGGACTCACTTCCTGATGTCCCCCCCGAGGCGACCTCTGCCTCACCAGCTGGCGATGTAGCAGCCGCAGCGGTTCCCCCAGCGGAGGTCATGGAGGTGCCTCTCTCAGTGGAGGAAGTAGAAGAGGCAGTAGAGTCTACAGTGGATACTATAGAGGAGGACATTGATGATGGGCAACTGGTTACAGTGCAGCTGCCCACTGAACTGGCAGTGGAGGAGGAGGTTGCAGTGGAGGAGGAGGTTGCAGTGGAGGAGGAGGTTGAAGAGCCAGTTGATGAGGAGGTTGCAGTGGAGGCTACAGAAGAGGCCATTGACCTCGGGCAACCAGCAACAACACTGGTGGCCATTACAGATCAGCCAACCACTGAACTGATCATAATCCTTCCCCCAGAGGAGCCAGTAGAGGAGGAGGTTGCAATAGAGGCTACAGAGGAGGCCATTGACGTAAGGAAACCAGCAACAACACTAGCGGCCATTACGGAGCAGTCGGCCACTGAACTGGCACACGAGGAGGAGGCAGAAGAGCCAGTAGAGGAGGAGGTTGCAATAGAGGCTACAGAGGAGGCCATTGATGTCGAGCAACCAGCAACAACACTGGCGGCCATTACGGAGCAGCCAACCACTGAACTGATCATAATCCCAGTAGAGGAGGAGGGAGAGGAGGAAGAGGTTTCAGTGGAGGCTACAGAGGAGGCCATTGATGTCGAGCAAGCAGCAACAACACTGGCGGCCATTACGGAGAAGCCAACTACTAAACTGGAAGTAGAGGAGGAGGTAGAAGAGCCAATTGAGGAGGAGGTTGCAGTGGAGGCTACAGAGGAGGCGATTGACATAGGGCAACCAGCTACAACACTGGCGGCCATTACGGAGCAGCTGCCCACGGAACTGAACACAATCCTTCCATCAGAGGAGCCAATGGAGGAGGAGGTTGCAGTGGAAGCTACAGAGGAGTCCATTGATGTTGAGCAACCGGCAACAACACTGGCGGCCATTACGGAGCAGCCAACCACTGAACTGAAAGTAGAGGTGGAAGGGGTAGAAGAGCCAGCTGAGGAGGAGGTTGCAATAGAGGTTACAGAGGAGGCCATTGACGTAGGGAAACCAGCAACAACACTAGCGGCCATTACGGAGCAGTCGCCCACCGAACTGATCACAATCCCTCTGACTAAAGAGGGAGATGAGAAAGTGGTTGCAGTGGAAGCCACAGAAGAGGCTGTTGATGTCAGGCAACCAGCAACAACACTGGCGGCCATTACGGAGCAGCCAACCACGGAACGGATCCTAATCCCAGTAGAGGAGGAGGGAGAGGAGGAGGAGGAGGTTGCAGTGGATGCTACAGAGGAGGCCATTGACGTAGGGCAACCAGCAACAACACTGAGGGCCATTACGGATCAGCCAACCACTGAACTATTCACAACCCCTCTGACTGAGGAGGAAGAGTGGGAAGAGAAGGAAGAGGAAGAGTTGGAACCTGACGGAGGTGTCATTGATGGTAAGAAATGTCCCTTTGATACATCCAGTAGGTCTTCTACTTGGAGTAAAAACTATACTTCAATTGTTGAAATGTGTGTTGATGATATACTAACATGTTTTGAGGTAGTCTAATTTTCTGATTTTGTTTTTTTTTACAGTTTTTCTCAATCGCTTGAAATCACTTTTTGGAAATATGTTTACTTAATTTATATAAAAACAAATATATTCATGAGCCACAAAACTCTAATTTTTCCAAACTGTATGTGCATTTGCAGAATGTCATTGTTTTTTTGTTTTTTTAAAAAGACTGAACAAATCCATGTCACCCTCAAAACCCTTGATCTGAACGGGTTTGCTGTACTTTGAAGTACAGAAAATTGAAAGAAAAAACTAGTTTTCGCCTTGTGGCTACGACCAAGTCACAGCCAGGATAAAAATGTCATAACACAGCCTCTCATGGATCATTGCTCTCTTTGACTGACAAAATGGTCAGTCTGTCTTTTAAAACAGCATATTAAATCAATCCCATGCATTTGATAATAATTAACAAAACTGAAGTACAGCAAACAAACTGATTTTGGATTCTGATTCCTTTGATTCATGTCCCAATTATTTTGTCATTCATAAAAAACGAAATATTTTCCCTGATCAGAAAACTTGTCTGTATAATCACAGTCCAACCATCCATGTGGCGTTCTCACCTGGAACATCACATCGCCAAACAGAAAAAGACTCAGTAGCACTGAGAAGAGGTGCTTTGGGTTTGGGAGAAGGCGCTGTACAAATGCGTTTTTATTTGTGTTATCCATACAGTGGAGCAGTTTAACTGACGCTGTATAAATAGACTTCTAACCATGCCAATAAGCAAGCTGTGAAGGGAGCTCGTACTGTCAGAGACCACAATAAAGCACGTCAGCGTTCTCTGCGCCTCGGAGCATGTACGTCCATGGATGCAGTGCTGTCAACATCATTACGAAGTATCAGATTTTTTAACTGTGTTTTTATTTAATTTTGTATTTGATATTTTTATTGTATACGAGACGGAGCCTTTAAGACTGCGAGACCCGTTTAGAATGTTGTGCCATTGTATTAGAGAATTGATGGAAAACAGTGAAAAAGATGTTTGTAAATAAAATATTTTCAAGTTAATCTTGTATTCGCTAATGACATGTCACTCATAGGATGCGTCTCTGCACACAATAGTAGTTAAACCTGTGTTTGTTAACACTAGGGGATAGGTTGGAGGTGGTGGAGGATAGGTTGGAGGTGGTGGAGGATAGGTTGGAGGTGGTGGAGGACAGGTTGGAGGTGGTGGAGGACAGGTTGGAGGTGGTGGAGGATAGGTTGGAGGTGGTGGAGGATAGGTGGAGGATAGGTTGGAGGTGGTGGAGGATAGGTTGGAGGTAGTGGAGGATAGGTTGGAGGTGGTGGAGGATAGGTTGGAGGTGGTGAAAGGCGTAACATCAAGACTATCAAAGTGATCGTTGTGGTTTCGGGTTAATTTTACATTTTTTACAGTTAATTTTTTTTAAAGTTAATTTTTACACTTTAGTGACGTGAAGATGCTGAGCGAAAACCTGAAGATTTTCACATTATGGGAGCCTCGTGTTATTGTTTCTGACACGCCCTTCGTTGGGCGATATTTGTGTTTAAAGTTTGGCAAAAGAGTGTTGAGGGTGTGCTATTAAAGTACAAGTGGAAGAAAAGTTCTGCAAATGTATTTCCGGGTCTGATCTCTGTTGCTCGGCTTGAAGATAACTTTGACCACAATCCCAAAAAAAGCCATTGAGAAAAACTGTATTATTCTTTTTTTTTTTGCCACAACAGCACTTCCAGATGTAGAACCTTCAGATAGCTCAGTCCCTCCAGAGTCTATTGAAACACCGGAAACAGATATCATCACTTCTTCGGCCTCCATGCCTCCTGAGGAGGATGAGCACAGTGGCCAAGCAGAGGGAGATGCTGAACTGGTGGAGCCCGCGGAGGTCCACTCAGCCACTGGACCTTCAGAGGGCGGGGATACCCCCCAGGAAGAGGCCCCGCGGGAGAAGGACGTGACGCAGGCCTCAGTGGACGTCCGCGTCGACGACTCCCATGCGCAGTTTGACGTAGAAGAGGTAGACGAAGACAGAAGCTCAACGGAAGGCAGCAGCGGGCTCCCCTCTGAGGCGTCCGAAGTCCCGTATGAGTCCACGGCCCCCACGGCCCTCAGACACATGAGCACCCCCTCCATGATGACTGTGGATAAGAGCAAAGAGTTAGTGGTGTTCTTTAGCTTGCGGGTCACAAACATGCTGTTCTCCGATGACCTGTTCAACAAGAGCTCTCCTGAGTACAGATCATTGGAGAATACGTTTCTTGAGCTGGTAGGTAAACACCTCTTTATGCTTGATATTTTGTTTCTGCATGCCTTTTTCTTGTATGTTTATTCTTAGCTCCAGGGTCATGTTTGATAAGCACAAAAAAAAGAAGAGATACCTCAGAAAGAATAAAAGATCTGAGTATATCCCCAGGTGTGTAGTAGCTACCAGGGGAGGAAGAAATCAGGGGACGGGCTCATTGTGATGCATGGAACGGAATGAGGAATGGTATCAAACATACATTCCATTCCATGCATCACAATGAGCCCGTCCTCCGATTTCTACCTCCACCAGCCTCCCCTGCTACCTACTGTACCTGTACTTCACTTGAAACTTTGTACACAAGTGAGGGTTGAGCCTTATCCCTACCGGTGCCACATTCTTTCTGCAAATGTCTTATGGCCCTTAAAGTGTTCTCACCCCGATCATTCCAACCTACTGTGAATCCTTTGTGATTATGAAGGGAAAGTGTCAATCAACGGAGAGTTACGTTAACTAGAATACATGTTCATACTAAATGTTGTTTTACGTAGACGCAGTTCTCTAAGGCCAAAGAAACGCCAAACAACCCAGGAGCCAGTAAGTCTGGGACTGGGAGACAGCGGACGTTAGCTTCCATACCGGTATTATTTCCATATTGGAACTGAATCTCCCATGCCTCTAACATTTCTTCTGAAAATAACCTAAAACCTGCAGTTTGTTTTTGTTGCTTATATTTCAGTATTAGAGGGTGATTGCCAGAGAAGTAGCGCTAACAGAAACGTAGCACATCTACAACCAGTGACTCATCTGTCATCTGTTGAACCTCGGCTAAACATGCTGTACCTACCTGCGGTTTCTCTAAAGCACGTTTAGTGTTCAGTTGAGATATTAACATGATTGTTTGTCTGAGTGTTTTCCTTATTTTGTCCATGTTGTTTGTTTTGTCTGTGTCTGTGACACTCTAACAAAGTGTATTTGCCTTAACTCTTAACTCTGTGCATTCTGCTAAAGCTTTGGTTTCTCAGGGACTTGGGTGTTACTGTGATATAATGATAGTCCCATAGTATGCTTGGCCATCATACTGCTTTATTCTATGTAGTATGCTAGTGTGGATATTGGAGAAAAAACAATGTCTCAAAATGTTAATAGAAAATCAATATGGGTATATCCACCAACTCTTAAGATCTATTTGGTAAAGATCTATGGTAGAAAGAGCTGTTTGAGGTATGGAACGGGTGTATGAAGATGTGAAAACCCCTTTCCCTGTAGTTTACATTGTTGAAAGAACGTATCGATTTCAGGTTTCTTATATTAAAGGGATAGTTCACCCAAATTCCAAAATCACATATTTGGTTCCTTACCTTGAAAGGAGTCTATGGACAAGGACAAACTCCAACCCACACTTTCATTCTGTTTATCTGGGGACTGTCACTAAATTAGCATGTTTGAAATGTCATGCCAGAATCTTCTCAAAGTCATTTAAATCAAGTCATTAAGTCTTTTCAGAGAATTGATTTGGATGATTTGGGCATGAAATGTCAAACATGTTTAGGGTCTTAGGTTTTTTGATTGAAAATGCTAACAGTTACTGGTCATGACAGTGCCCAGATAAACAGAAGCAAAGTGTTGATTGAAGTTTGTCCTTGTCCATATACTCCTTTCACGGCAAGGAACCAAATATGTGATTTAGTCATTTGGGTGAACTATCTCTTTAAGGGTCTCAGAAACCATAAATATTTGTTGCCATTGGTTTTGTTTTGGATACTGAAGCTTCTTAGGGTGTCAATATAGTATTCTGTTGTTTTCATTTCTGTTGCTTTGTACTGTCAAGAACCATATACGTATGTGCATCAGGGGAGGCTGGTGGAGGTAGAAATCGGAGGAAGGGCTCATTGTAATGCATGGAATGGAATGAGGAACGGTATCAAACCTCAAACCAATCTACCTCCACCAGCCTCCCCTGATGTGCATCATGATTTCTGTATTAGACTTTAACCAGTGTGCTGTACAGTAACAGTAGCTTGCTCAATGTAATGGAAAGAGACATTGTTGGAATATCTGGTCACACCAGTTGGAATATCAGATTACACTCGTTTTCAAAACATAAACCAAATTAAAGGTTTACTTTCGTACTCTATGTTGGATGCTTATGTGTGTCTAGCTGTAGAGACTGATGAATAGGAATTGAATGGCGATTGATTGATTGATTGATTGATTGATTGATTGATTGATTGATTGATTGATTGACTGATTGATTGATTGAATGACTGAAGGACTGATTGATTGTCTGATTGATTGATTGAATGATTGATTGAATGAATGAATTAGTTGCCAATGGTGTGGCAGAGTCAATAAGACTGATACTTTTAAAGCAGGTTAAGTGTTTGGTGCAGTGATGTGGGCGAGCTCGACTAAACTAATGCATGAATGAGGAATGAGGAATGTTATCAAACATGTGTGTGTGTGATAACATTCCCTATTCCGTTCCATGCATTACAATGAGCCCGTCCTCTGATTTCTACCTCCACCAGCCTCCCCTGGTGGATAGAGTAGCCCAGGGTGGTCTGAACCTCGAGACCCAGCCAGCCCCGCTTTAGGCCCTGTAGGCCCTGGAGGTTTCTGACTGACTAAGAGGCTTTAGGTAATGCTGGTCAGAACAGGCACCACACACAAGTACTTCTAGTGGTCCCAATCAGCTTACTAAAACATCAGTCAATTTGTTTTTGCGCACGCACAGGCGTGCATGACATTTCAGGTACGTCTTTAAGGGATAGCTTAAGAGTGAGGCTTACAGCTAATAGCAGGACAAATACGATTGGTTAAAGTACAAAAGGAAGCACAAGGGGCTTACGGGGGCTAACATTCTTTCCAAAACAGTCGGGTTATAATGAATTGGTACGTCCTCACCCAGTTTACACCGACTAAATCAATGTTAATGTTGCATTGTTTATTCGACAGCCATGTCCTTTAAGCTACATAGCATAGTCACTAAAACCAAATGAAGATAAACAATGCTCTCGCTGGTCCATAAAACCTGCCCTCATTGAAATATATGAGGGAGAGAAGTATCTCTTTGTTAATTTTTCAAGGTTTTACCCTGAGTTTTACTGAGAAACAATATTTTTAGCATTTCTCAGAAGTGCCTTATGTAAAGACATCAGTCTCCGACTGAGGAGACATGTCAATACAAATTGGATTGTCTGCTCTGTTCGTCAGGGCGGCCGACATGTCTCAATGCTAGTGAAGTACAGAGCAGAGAGACAACGACGGGAGCTTCCTCAGCACAGAGAGACAACGACGGGAGCTTCCTCAGCACAGAGAGGTTTAGACGGGAGCTTCCTCAGCACAGAGAGACAACGACGGGAGCTTCCTCAGCACAGAGAGGTTTAGAAATGCTGTCAGTAATATATCGAAGACAGACACATCAGAGGAGGCTGGTGGAGGCAGAGATCGGAGGACGGGCTCACTGTAATGCATGGAATGAATAGAATGAGGAGTGGCGTCAAACACGTGTGTTTGATTCCATTCCCCATTCCGTTCCATGCATTACAGTGAGGCCCATCCTCCAATTTCTGCCTCCACCAGCCTCCCTGGTACAAAAGCTGGTTTCCGTTCACTCTCGGTCTAATAGTTTTCAGTTGATCACAAGTTTGGAATACAGCAGCATATCTCAAACTCTGTTATTAGTTTATTGACTTCAATGCTATGCATTTAATACATTGCAATGTTGATGCATAGTTATATACATGTTATATACCAGTTATTATCATTGAATACGATGGTACAGTGTGACACAGCAGCATAGTAATAACATAGTAATAAACTAAACATGTTAACATGATTTACATTTTCTACATGGTTAAAACAACTTGGTACCGATAGCCAAAATCATACGCCATTACCAATCTTAAACGGTTGCCCAAACCAGGGATCCATCGTATTCCTCATTAACCAGTGTGTCTAGTTTTGCAATAAGATGTTTTCTGCCAAAACTAATGTGGTCAGAAGTTTGCCCTGGTAAGTACTAACAGTTTATATTGTCGATAAGAGTTACCTTTTTAATAATGTTTTAACTGTCCTTTAAATGGGCTATCAAAACAATGGCCCACACATTTACTGGTATCCCCACACAAGGCAATCCTCTTGACAGTCATGGCTGTTTACATTACACACAGAATATCAGAAAAATAAGTTATCATTCCTTAAATAGCTATTTATGCAGCCCATTTAAATTGACACATCGTCAAAAGTTGTGTTGAACATCAATCCCCATTTGTGGTTCTACTGTATTTTCACCGCTTACATGTAGTGTAGGACTACAGTTCCCAGCATTCCCGTTGTCATACTCCTCCTTTACTCCTGTCTCTGCTGGTTTGTGTAACAACCAATAACATTGGACATGGAGGTTTTTTAAGTGACTTTATACAACAAAAAAAGACTACCTATTTGTTTAATTGATTTGAACATTCAAACTGTAAAACATTTCCAATATTTGAGAATGTGACAAGGTGGTTTTCACCAGCATTTCCAAACAAAAACCAGTAGACACAGGTGTAACATCAGGACCAGTATGAGCCAGTTTGTCGTAGAAATGCAACCAAATGATGTTGAGGTTTCTGTTCACAATTGAATGCACTCAATGTCCAAGAAAGAAGAGGCTAGTTCTTCAAATTCTTATTTTCCTCATTTTCTCTCAAAACAAACCGCCAAAGTTTGCTGCATATTTCTCCAGGAGAGTTTATTGCATGACGCAGTGCTTTATATATCTGCATTTCGTTAAATACAGGTTGCATACAGGTGCTCTCAAAGAAACGCTACGTCTAGCTTGCTTTTCTCACCTAGCTTGTGTCGAGCAACCTATTGGTGCGTTGGACAACCTCTCTGCTGTGATGCTGGAGATCACACTGTCCCTTGTTGCAACACAATAGTAATAAACCTATTGATTGATTGCACCTGCTACAACAGTGTTAAACAATAGCACAGCAAGGAGCTAGCTTTGTGGACTTGACATGTTGACAGATGACTGGTTGGCCAGGGGTAAGCATGCCATATATTACTCTTACAGTACATAGCATTTCTAAAATAACTCACTATGGACAGTAAGATTAACAGTGGGGGGACTCTGCGGATCCCCCCCCCCCCCCCTTTCAGGCGTCTCTGTGCTGGGCCATTTCAGTAGACCTTGCTGTGGAGCATGGTGCTCTGCTCTGTGACTGAAGGCGTGTCAGAGCCGTGGAGATCTGGCCTTCAGCCCGACTGCCACAGATACGAGGAGTGACCAGATCAGAACAAGAGCTCCCTAATACCTCTTACCTCTCGGTGTACGGTACGGTTCAGTACGAGCCTGGAACGAGCCGCTGAGCTTAAGGCACCGTAATCTCACCGTAACCCCCTTCTTTTCAGGACACAGCAGTGTGTTTGGTTTCCTTCTGCAGTCTCTGTTGTTTGAATGCAGGTGGAGAGAGAGAGGGATGGGGAGGGCGAGAGGGAGAGAGAGAGAGAGAGAGAGATGCAGTAATTCTGACTAGACTACAGTAAAGAGTTGGATTTGAACTTTCTTGCTCTGTTGTTGTTGTTTTTGTTGTTGTTGTTGTTGTTGTTGGGTTCTGTATTTGTTTCTTGGGTTAAAGACAGCTTTTGTTGTCAAAAGGTCGATCTGTTCTTCTGCTTCGTCTACTTTGTTATTTCAAACTTTTCTCTTTTCGCACTTTTAGCAATGAACTGACTTTCTGCGTCCCTTTCTAACATGTCGTCTAACGCCTTGTGTTGTCACAGTAACGGTAGATGAACCCAAGGACCAATGTCACGTCACATTTATCCATACCGAGAATCAACTGCATGATTCTATGGTTATGAGGAGTCAATCGTTGTGTACTCTACCTTGCATTTAACCTGACCTGAATGCAGTACAACTTCGGTATTAATACACAGTTCAATGACAACCTCACCCCCTTGTATTAAGCTGGCAGACCGTGAATGTTGTCCCCAGCTTTGGAGATGTTCCTAATAATAGGAATCTCCCATTTTGGGTCCTGGGGGGAAACAGATGTACAGTTTTAATGAAATGGCGGTTTTAAGTCTGTGTAATCACAGAGATTATCTGTACCCTGTCTCCTTCCAGCACCCAGATGCTGTCTATGTACTATATCTCCAAGAGGTTGGCGTTGGTGATGATTTTAAAACAGCTGTTGGGGGAAAATATCTACCCCACTCTGGGGTAGCCCACAAAATGACAATTGCTTGATTTGCTCGACAAATGCTGGCTTGAAGATCACCAAGGCAACCAAGAGCATCTCCTCCTTGCTACTCAAAAGCAGTTGGACTCAGAAACAGCCTTAGTTGTCCAGTCAACATGAATCAAAAGTATACTAACAATAACATATATTATCTAAATCTGCATACTGAATACGTATTTTAAATATTGATAACACACCAGATAACACATTTGTACTATTTACATGCTCATTTTGTCTTTTCTGCTTTGTTTCCAGCTTCTCCCATACCTGCAATCCAATCTAACAGGATTTAAGCAGCTGGAGATCCTCAACTTCAGGAACGGTAGTGTTGTGGTAAACAGCAAGATGAAACTAGACAAACCCGTGCCATACAACGTCACAGAGGCCGTACACTGTGTGCTAGAAGACTTCTGCAGCGCTGCTTCCAAACGGCTGGACATCGAGATCGACAGTCGCTCCCTAGACGTCGAACAAGGTAGTAACACACTTATAGACTGATCACTGTAACACAAAGTAGCTTGTATACCTGTGTAATAACACTGTATGGTCCTCTGTGGCTCAGTTGGTAGAGCATGGCGCTAACAACGCTTAGGTTGGGGGTTTGATTCCTGCTGGGACCATATATGCTGAAATGTATGCACTCACTGCAATGTAAGTCGCTTTGGATAAAAGCGTCAGCTAAGTGGCATATATTATTATATTATATTATATTAAATACTCTGGTACAGTAACCACACTGTAATAACATGTTATTACATAGTAATTGCGTAATTGCTTTAGAGCCGTATTGTAATGGGACTAGTCTGTATTCCACTAGCGTAGCAACAAGAACCTAACGAGGTATGAAGAGAGCCGGGGCATCAGGAGGACGGCCGCACAATAGAAACACCTAATTATGAAAGATGATGTGATGGCCGACGTTCAGTCAGAAGGTCAGAAGAGCGCGAGCAGTAGCATCATCACTTCCATACCCTCCGCAGGTTCCGTCGTACATTATTCAGCCCTAATATGTAGTCCTGAACACACCTGTCTGTCCGCAAAACCTCATTACCCGCTTTATTGAAATATTGAAGCGCAGACACCTGAATTCACATCAATCAAAATACCCTTGAATTTCTCCTTTGTGCACAATGACAATGAGGAGGACATAAAACAGCGTGTAGGGAGCCAAGACAGGTGGGCAGCATTTCATTAATGCTAATGACTTACCCGCCTCCCTCCCCCCCCCCCCCCCCCCTCCTCCCTTGTCCCTTGTCTCCATCGTTACAGCTGACCAGGCAGATTCCTGCAAGTTTCTAGCCTGCCATGAGTTCTCCCGCTGCGTAGTGAACAGTTGGACCTTGGAGGCAGAGTGTCTGTGTGACCTGGGATACAGCTCGGTGGACGGCCAGCCCTGCCAGAGCATCTGTAGCCTGGAGCCAGATTACTGTCTCAACGGGGGCCTCTGTGAAATCATCGAGGGCCACGGAGCCACCTGCAGGTCGCCTTCCCCCCCCGAGCTAACAGGCTTACACAGCAGACAGAGAGTCGTGACAGAGCTGGGTCTTCTGGGCTCAGTGTTCCAAAACTTTTAATTTCAATCAGAATAATCCAAATTGTTTTGGGGCTATCCAGGGATCAGATCAAGCTGGCTGATTTCCCCCTATACTACTCAAAATGTGCCAGATAGATCTGATCCTGGATAGCAAAACAAATTATCCGGATTATTATGATCTTGATTAAACGTTTTGAAAAACCGGGCCCTGGAAATATTGCCAAATCCAACTTCATGTGATGCTTTCATCTTGTCTTGTTCTATCATGAATAGGTTGTTCTATCATGAACATATCCAGAACTCAAGAACATGAACATCAAGAACATAAGAACATGAGAATATCATCCTATTCCATCATATACACATCAAGCTCTGTGAATAGTATTAGTACTGTAGCTTCTTCAATTTCTTGGTAGCATTATTGAGACCAAAATGCATCTTGCAGTCTTCAGATGGACCTTTTCTTCTATTGGTTCAGTATATTAGAAGACACGTCGACTCCAACCTGTTTTCTCTTGACTGTTTTAGATGCCCTGTCGGTAAATACTGGCACTATCACGGGGAACGCTGCAATGAGCTGGTGTCGATGCCCGTAGACCCGACCCTTTTCATAGCCTGCCTTGTCGGAAGCCTCATCCTTGTGTGTACCATCATAGGCATCTTGATATTCATAAACAAGAAATGTTTACGGACCAGAAAGACCGTGACATTGGTGTAAGCAGGCCTTTTTTCGTTTTTTAGTTACTTAGAGAGTTTTGCTTCAACTACCGTAGATCCACCTGGCTGTGTTTTTTAAAATGGAATGTCATTCCAACCCTCTCTCCTCTCCTCCTCTATAGGCACACCCTCTCTCCCTATGCCTTTGACAACACATTTAGAGTAAACCCAATTTTTGAGAATGACGATGGTGTCTTGACTCAAGTATCCAGCACCTTAGGTTGTTCCTCGAGTGTTGGCTCTGGTTCAGACCAGTCCAGCCCGTCTGACCAAGACACTTACCCTTCAAACGTGCATCTTGGTATTGAGGTAACCAGTGCTGTACAGCTCAATTGGCTCCTTATTCTAATCCAAACTACTAATCCAAACCTCCAGCAACTAATCTACTAATTCCGTACTTGACTAATCATTTCTACAAGTCCCAAGGGACAGCAGCTTTGTATTGTGGTTAGCGCCACTTCAGTGGACATTGGCTTTGCTCAGTTACCGTCACAAATTGTGAAGGAACATTTTCTGGCCGATTTTAGAGATATGCATTGATAGTATACAATACCCCCATGCTTTAATCAGAATCAGAATCGGAATCAGAATCAGAATCAGAATTCTTTTATTTGCCCAAGTATACTTGCACATACAGGAAATTGACTTTGCGAGGTTGGTGCATGGACATAAAAAACAAATAGCAAGTACTCAAGTACTCAAGTATTCAAGTATGCAAGTATTCTTAAGTATTCTCGTTTGATACAGCATCCACTAAATGAGTGGCACCCTTATGGATATTAAAACAAGATTACATCTCTGATTGTTGTATCAGTTCTTAAAAGTGCATCTTCATACAATTCATTCTCCCCCGCATTGTTCTTCTGTCGGATAACTCTGTGTTACGCTTGACCCCTTGCTTAACCCATTTAAAAAAACGCTTCGAGTGTGAGTGACTGGTGAATTACAAACGTGAGTGTAAAGCCTTGTTTTCCCTGATGCTTTCACAGAACCCCAGACAGCTCTACGCAACCAGATCCGACAGGCTAGTGTCTGAAATGGTAGACTTCCACCATTGTTTACCACACAATGAGGTAAGGAGGGACAGATATCAGATCGTATCGATAGCCGGCTTTCCACGGTGGGGCTTATGCCCTGCGTGCCGAAGGCCCTGCATGCCAAGGTTTTCCACAGTCCCTCCCAGGCTTCAACAGGGCTTACTCCAGGCTCTGTTCAGGGCTTAAAACACAGGCTTTTAACCTCCTCTACCCCCCTGGTCCTTATATCCTTCTCTACCCCCCTGGTCCAAACAGGGCTCGGGGCGCGGGTTAGACCGAGGGGGGGATATTCTCTATCAACCAAGTGCTTTAGTTGGCGAGCGAATTTGGTGGGTGGTAGGCATAATCCAAGTTAGCTCGCTGTAAGCTACACAATCGAATGGATTTGAATAGAGCTTTTTACAAATACAATTGTCATAAAGTGCCTAAGTTACCAGAACCTGTTTGGGAAACCTGTTGGCGTCTCTGAGTTCTCCACCTTACGAACTGTAGAATGTAATCAAACTGGAGATCATACGGGCGGGACTAGAAAGGCCAACTGTGGAAATTCAAAACAGGCTTATTTATCATGTATCACTAGTCCTCGAAGCTCCAGGCTTTGAGCTCTAGCTGCCCCCTAATCAGCCTCGGAACGCCCTGGCACTGCTGGCGAAAGGCCGCTATTGTGCCTCAATTCCACTCATGTTTTTCATTGGTTGAGGGATCCAGAGAATTATTGAGAATGACAGAGATACAGGTTTATTGTAATGCATGGAACGGAATGAGGAATGGTGTCAAACAGATACCATTCCTCATCCGTTCCATGCATTACAGTGAGCCCGTCCTCCGATTTCTACCTCCACCAGCCTACCTAGATTCTGGCAGCCTGTTGCTGACTATTCTCTTCCAACTACATTGGATCCATGGTTTAGACCCCTCTTAGACCATCATGTCCTCTGTGGTCCTCTGTGGTCCTCTGAGGTCCTCTGAGGTCCTCTGTGGTCCTCTGTGGTCCTCTGTGGTCCTCTGAGGTCCTCTGTGGTCCTCTGAGGTCCTCTGTGGTCCTCTGTGGCTCAGTTGGTAGAGCATGGCACTAACAACCCTTAGGTTTGATTCCCGCTGGGACCATCTATACTGAAATGTATGCACTCTCTGCAATGTAAGTTGCTTTGGATAAAAGCGTCAGCTAAATGTACAGTACCAGTCAAAAGTTTGGACACACCTTCTCATTCAATGTATTATTTTTTATTATTTTCTACATTGTAGATTAATATTGAAGACATCAAAACTATGAAGGAACACATATGGAATTATGTAGTAAACAAAAAAGTGTTAAACAAACCAGAATATGTTTTATATTTTAGATTCTTCAAAGTAGCCACCTTTTGCTTTGATGACAGCTTTGCACACTCTTGGCAAGGTGTGTCCAAACGTTTGAGTGGTACTGTATATATCAACTCAGTCTTACTGCATATCTGCTTGTTCAGCGGTTTGTTACTTGTATGCAAGAGCAGACCTTATAATGACATCCCATATAAATGTTGTTATTTATCTCATTGAATGTCTTCTAGCTTTATGACGCTGTGAAAGGTAAGACAGGCTACTAGCTGCAGTTCATACAGTTGATTCTGATTTACTACTTAACCAAATCAATTCATTTAAACTAGCAAATTTAGGCAGATTTCGCCGGGTCTAATCTCTTTACAAATAATCATAGAATAATAGATGTGAATGAAAACCAACATCAATGCTTTTTTAAAACGGTTTTGTTCCCCAAATTAAAATGTGGTAAAATAATCCAAATAAACACGTATTATCTGCACTATATGATCATCATCTCCTATCTTATAATCAACAGACAGAAAGTGATTCAGGGATAATTATGACCTTGACATTCAACCCTTATACTGTATAATGTCTTTAGTAAGCACTCAAACACCCAACAATGATGTAGTATGTACTAGGCCTCTTCTGTTTGCAGCAGCATACTATATAAACACATATGGAATTCCATATTAGCTTGAGGCGCTATTTTGAGTATATCTTTGAGGTTTTCAATTACATTTTCATTATAATGCTAATCATGTGTTAAGTGTATTGCGTAATTTGTGACCATGAACAACATGAGCTCTGCCCTAGCGATTTCTTCTTCTCTTCCTCCCTCTTCAGACGCGGCGGCCACCAAATGAACACCGTCCACCTTGTGGCCCGTCACGGCCGCTGGACAACGAGAGCTTTGAAGTGACTGTTCTCTGATGGCGCCTCTCTCAGTGGCAGGGGAGCTCCATGGCAACCGTGCTTTGAACTTGAGCTCTACTCTGAACATGTCGTGTCACTTGGAAGTTGAAGTGGTGGCAGTGGGGGGATTCACCTACTGCTGCGGTTACCAAATGGTCGCAAAAGTTAAGTGGAGAATTTTTCCAAGGACTGGGTCTAGGCATCTTATCAGACAGGTGTGGGCGGTAGTGGAAATGGAATGAATTAACTAGGGGAACCCTGGTGTTCCAGGGGCTAAATATTGATTTTACAGTAAATTTCTATCAGAAACAAGCTTTCTCCTGGAACCTGGTTCCTGTGGGTCGCCACCTCATTTCCACCCCTGGCTATGGATCAAACAGTACCTGCTGGACTAGGAAGTTGTGTTTGAATATACCCACACAGTATATTTACATGTTGAAGGTTAGGAATGTTGAGTGTAAACCCTTAACAAAGGTTGTTCTCTTTTCCTCACAATGAGGTATTTATTTACTAAATGGATTCGCATTCTGATATGGTGACTTTAGACTGCATTATATTGTTTTAATGTTACTCTAACCGACAGTTGACCGGTGTTCTGTGTCCCAAAAAAGAAAATGAATGTATAAAAGAAACGGTTAACTTTGTTCATATTGTTTATAGTTATAAATACTATTTGACTCCTTTAAAGTATTTGATTTGTAGTGGGCTAGTTTGATATATAGATGAATGCATTTGATGTGGAAAAAAATAAGTCCTTCCTACTATTGTACACTAATACACCTATTTCCACCAATCACGTGTTTCGACTACAGGACCAAAACACACTTGGAGGATGTGGACGATTTTTTTTTTTACACTGTTTTACATTTGATAGTAAAAAATAAAGTATTTTTTTCCTACAAGAACTGAATTTTTGATTATTTCATATTCAATTGCTTACAATCATAACACACTGTAATGTTTTGTATTTTTCATCAATGTCATCCAATGGGCTGTTATATTCTGATGACACTGTATGAAGCCTTCACCCTAAATGTATTTTCTTTCGCCCATTGATGGCTTTATTAAAAGAAGATTGAGAGAACAACACATTAACTGTTCCTTCATCCACGTGGCGATCGTGTTAGCACCTGTAATGAGTCATCTAGTTCATCCATTAGGCTCTAAGGACCAGACTTTGCGGCCAGGTTTGGTCATTAGCGAGCCTGCGAATCTGTCCATTATCTAAACACTCCAACGGGGACGTGAGGTGGAAGGTGTTTATTTCCTGTCGCAGTGCAGTAATCAGCATACAATTGAAGATCTGAGATGGATAAAACATGATTGCACTGTTAAATAATGTGCATAATGTCAACATAATTTGTCTAGACAGGATACTAGAATAGAGGAATACAAACAGTACAGTACATCACTCTCATGATCAAACCATCTATAAATTACAGCCATGCGTCTACAGTGATTGATATCAAGCCTGAATGACAAATAGAACCACTCAAACCCCTATCAGTCAAAAACACATGAATGCCTGTATTTCATGTGGTTGACATTGACAAAACAATTTTGTTGAGAATTGACAATTATGTGTGTGCGTGTGTGTGTGTGTGTGTGCATGTGTGTGTGTGTGTTTTGCATTAGGGTTGAATAGGATGTGCTTGTTATCTGAAATGCATCACTCTAGAAGTGGAAACACTTATTTTTCTTCAATGGAAAATACATTCTGTCATATTATGGAGTACAACAAATATAGTATTTCAGATTCACTATACCATTATAGTTGGAAATATTAAAGATATTCAAAAATAGAAGATATTTCAGGAGCACAAGCCAAGGGTTATAGTAATTTCATCTATTCACATTTCTGCAAAAAATGCTACATGCAACATTTCTGAAAGGTCCCAGACAATGTCCTAAAATAGATATTATTTTTGATTCATCCATCCAAAAATATATCTTTAAATATTTATTCCTATTGTATACGTCTGCTCCAATGTTGAATAAACCATTGCTAAAAAGTATGGAATGTATTAGATAATATCTGTCAAAGACACAAAGATGAAAAGAAAAACACTGTGAAATAACTAACTTCATTCTACTTATCTTTATTTTCCAGTTTTTAAAGAAGTATTTGTCTTCAAACAGAACTAAGTAATAAATCATGTATCTGAACATTATGTTCCTTTACGGAAACAAAACCTTCTATCCGGCACATTGAAAACATAAGCATACTTCCTGTCTGCCCATATATGGACATCAATAACTTCCTATGAACTGTTCTACTAAGGTCCTACTCTACCATTACCTGTAAAAACAGCGTACAGCTCTGTAAACCTAATCCTAACCACCCAAGCTGTAATGTTTTGACATAAACAATCCTTACTAAAGCCCTCCAGGGTTATGTCTTCTATACCTTTCAGAGGGCTAAATCGTTTGGAAAAAGGAGAAAGGAAATCAATCAAATATAACTGTTCTTGTTTAGCCTTTATTCAACAACTAAACATTGACCGACCATGTCGACTCTCTCTCTCTGGGGGGAGTGCAGCTCTGAAACCTGTGTCAGTCATACCAAACAAAACAGTTTTAAGGCCTCTTAGAAACAGTATTCAAGCATACAGGTAGGTCAACGTAGCATGACGGGGAAAACGATGCTAACTGCTCTAGCTGTCCACCACTTCTGTACTCCTACACAACAAAAATAAACAACAACAACAACAACAAGAATAACCCAATCAGAAATCATCATAAAAACAACAAATAAGTCTAATAACTAAATGACGAGTGACTTCAGTGAGAAACCAGGAGGAACGCCGACCCATCAGGAGGAACGCCGACCCATCAGGAGGACCGCTGTCTTCCCTCTCTTTGAATCGTTCCCTCTGGCCAAGCGGGTGGTCCCGGGCCTCTCATTCCAGAAGGTTCTGCAGCATGGCGGTGGCGTAGGTGGGCCGGGCCTGCTTGCTCTCGATGGCGTTCCGGAGGTACTGGATCCCGTCGCAGCGTTCCCAGAACTGCTCGAACTGGCGGGGCAGGATCTCGGCTCCCCTCTTCCTGGTCAGGCCCGTCTCCTCCAGGCTCAGCTCACACATCTCCATGTCATCCTTCCCTGAGGAGAGGGAGGAAGAGGGGGAGGAGGAGGGGAGGAGGAGGGGGAGGAAGAGAGGGATGAGGAGGGGGAGGAGGAGAGGGAGGAAGAGAGGGAGGAGGAGAGGGATGAAGAGGGGGAGGAGGAGAGGGAGGAGGAGAGGGATCAGGAGAGGGAGGAGGAGAGAGATGAGGAGAGGGATGAGGAGGGGGATGAGGAGGGGGATGAAGAGTGGGAGGAGGAGAGGGAGGAGTAGGGGGATGAGGGGGGGATGAGGAGAGGGAGGAGGAGGGGGATGAGGAGGGGGAGGAGGAGAGGGATGAGGAGAGGGATGAAGAGTGGGAGGAGGAGAGGGAGGAGTAGGGGGATGAGGGGGGGATGAGGAGAGGGAGGAGGAGGGGGATGAGGAGGGGGAGAAGGGGGGGTGTGGAGGTCAGACATCGGGCTGTGAGAGTGGTGCATGGTAGAAAGCACACACTCTAATATGAATGGATAGGATCAGATAGAAATTGGATGACATTGGACAGAATGGGGATATGCTCAGGAATAGCACACACACGCACGCACACATGCACGCTCGCACACACACACCACACACACACACACACACACCAGGGGAGACTGGGTAGAAATCGGAGGACAGGCTCATTGTATGGAATGGAATGAAGAATGGTATCAAACACACACACACACACACACACACACACACACACACACACACACACACACACACCTGCCACCAGTACAACAGGCTGTTTGTCTGGGTGCAGCTCCATCTGCCTGGCGATCCAGGGCCCGTCGAAGTGGGCGTACCACCAGCCCTTCTTCTTGTTCTGCGGGTCTTTGTACTGGTCCGCCGGACGGATGAAGGGGATCCGGAAGTACCGCTGCAGGCGGCTCATGGGCCCCTCCTGCTGCTGGGCGGCCACCTGGAGAGCCTGGTTCTGTTGGGCTGAGGTGGGGGTGAAGGCATTGTTATGGTCAGTGATGGTACCGTGGGTCTGGTTCTGTTGGGCTGAGGTGGGGGTGAAGGGATTGTTATGGTCAGTGATTCTACAGTGGTTCTGGGTTCTGGGTGATGGCCACAGAGACAGAACAGTTCTATATCGTTGACTTGCATGGTCATGGTGTTGTTAACACACTGACACACTGCTAGGTTCTGTTGGGCTGCGGTGGGGGTGATGTCATCGTCATGGTGACTGCGGCTGCAGTACAGCGTGACATCATGGGGACATGAGGCGGCAGTTTCCCGAACGCAGATTAAGACAAATCCTGGACTAAATTGAGTCACTCTCAATGGAGAGTGGCCATTGAAGATGCTTTTAAAATCAGGGATTAGGCTTAATCTGTGTCTGGGAAACCGTGCTGGAGGGATTACGGGGCCGTTGCTTCAGGAAGGGTGGGGTATTGACTCCTAAGACTAGCTTCCCCTCGTGTTTGCAGAGAAGATTACACCAAAATGGAGATTATACGCTTTGGAGACAACATTATCAAAGAGAACTCAAAGGAAGGCAAAGCGTGAAACTGAAATGACACGAGACATGGAAGGAGTTAGATTACACCGGCTAATGCTCCCTACGGGTAGAAGACAGGTAAGATGCTTAATAGCCTCTTCTAAGGGAGACCTGCCAAGACCTGCTACTACTTCTTTTAGTGAGAGAGAGAGATAAAGAGAGAGAGACAGAGAGAGAGAGAGAGAGAGAGAGAGAAAAAGAGAGGGAGAGGGAGAGGGAAAGGGAGAAGGCGACAGGAAGGGAAAGAGAGAGAGAGAGACAGATAAAGAGAGAGAAAAAGAGGGAGAAGGCAAGAGAGAGATAAAGAGAGAGAGAGAGATGAAGAGAAAGAAAGAGAGATAGGGAACAACAGCAAAGTGGGGCCGACGTGCTTCTGGAGCAGCAGAAGAAGAAAGGAGAGGAAATGTGAGAGAGTCTTCTGTTTGTTCTCCAGATGAAAAGCTATGAAGGCATAACAAAGAGAAGCAGGTCCCTTTCAACTCCAGCAACTAAATAATATATGTCATTTAAAACATGCTTGAAACTCCTATTGCTCCTGTGTGTGTGTATGTTTGAGTGAGTGAGAGTCTGTGTGTGTATGTGTGTGTGTGTAAGTGAGAGTGTGAGTGAGAGTCTGTGTGTGTGTGTGTGCGTGTGTTGAGGTTCTCCACTGAAAAATCGAGTCGTTCTGATATGAGGTTACCAAACACTGTCAGTGACAGCTGGCAAAGAAGCAGTGGGCGACTCAGGGGGGCGACTTAAGGGGGCGACTCAGAGGGCGACTCAGAGGGTGACTCAGAGGATTGACTCAGAGGGTGACTCAGAGGGTGACTCAGAGGGCGACTCAGAGGGCAGAGGGTGACTCAGAGGGCGACTCAGAGGGCAGAGGGCGACTCAGAGGGCAGAGGGCGACTCAGAGGGAGACTCAGAGGGTGACTCAGAGGGTGACTCAGAGGGTGACTCAGAGGGCAGAGGGTGACTCAGAGGGCGACTCAGAGGGCAGAGGGAGACTCAGAGGGAGACTCAGAGGGTGACTCAGAGGGTGACTCAGAGGGTGACTCAGAGGGTGACTCAGAGGGTGACTCAGAGGGTGACTCAGAGGGCAGAGGGTGACTCAGAGGGTGACTCAGAGGGCAGAGGGAGACTCAGAGGGAGACTCAGAGGGTGACTCAGAGGGTGACTCAGAGGGTGACTCAGAGGGCGACTCAGAGGGCAGAGGGCGACTCAGAGGGCAGAGGGCGACTCAGAGGGTGACTCAGAGGGTGACTCAGAGGATTGACTCAGAGGGTGACTCAGAGGGTGACTCAGAGGATTGACTCAGAGGGAGACTCAGAGGGTGACTCAGAGGATTGACTCAGAGGGTGACTCAGAGGGCAGAGGGTGACTCAGAGGGTGACTCAGAGGGTGACTCAGAGGGTGACTCAGAGGGCGACTCAGAGGGCAGAGGGCGACTCAGAGGGAGACTCAGAGGGAGACTCAGAGGATTGACTCAGAGGATTGACTCAGAGGATTGACTCAGAGGATTGACTCAGAGGGCGACTCAGAGGCTCTCAAAGGGAATGTCCTGTGCTTCAGCTCTTTACTCTCCATGCAGGCCCACTTGTCCCCGAGACCAGCAGAGTTCTTTTTGTTAGTTCACAGAAGATTCCAGGCTGGTTTGTTCTACTGTACTGAAGCTGTGAAGCTTTTAGGAAACGGCCCCCAGTGACAGTGGAGGTGAGCGTACAGGACTGTACAGCAGGACAGCAGGGATTGGGCCCTCTCACTCACCGTAGTCGGTGGCAGACTTGGGCACCATCTGCTCTGCTCAGAGAGAGAGAGAGAAATAGAGAGAGAGAGAGAGAGACGGGGGGGGGGACCCACATGTTCCTCGAGCAGCAAAGGCAGCAGGAGAGCAGGGATTGGGCCTTCTCACTCACCGTAGTCGGTGACGGACTTGGGCGCCCTCTGCTCCGTGTCGCCATCTCGCTTCTTGTTCTTGGACTTCCAGGCGTGGTAGACCTTCAGACGGCGGTGGAACTCCTCCCTGCAGGACGCCAGGAGCTCGATGTCTGGACGCAGAAAAACACCTCATTAACATCCTTCAATGTGCTCAGAGACCGAGCTCTGCAGAACCAGTACCAGGGGAGGCTGGCGGAGGTAGAAACCGGAGGACGGGCTCATTGTAATGCATGGGATGGAATGAGGAGCGGTATCAAACCGCACACGTTTGATGTTGACCTCCACCAGCCTCCCCTGGTACAGCCTCCCCTGGTACAGCCTCCCCTGGTACAGCCTCCCCTGGTATGTACACAGACGGTCAGAGAGAGGATGGAGAAACACTGAGACACAGAAAACAACCATTTTTATTTTACACAATTTTTAACAATGTTTATAAATGTTAATGTTATAAACACTGATATAGAGGATAATAATTTGGCCCTTAATGTGGCACGAGGAACAATATTCCCAATGCTAGACATGGACTCAAGTTGAAATCTCGTGAAAGTCAAGATCTCACTTCACTTTTCCTGACAACAAAAAGCAAGAGAGAACGTCAACAGACTGGTGAATAATACAGAAGCTCCAGAGAATGAAACAAAGCGATCACATCCGCTTTAAACCCTCCTAATTGTCGTCTCCACCGCAACGAACGCATTCAGACACATTAGCCAGATGTCCCTCCACTCCTGCTAGGGATTTGAAGGGCCACTTACGAACATCACAACGCGGTTTGAGCAGAGTGCAGAGTTAGAGTACGCAGTGGGAGTGTTTCCTAGCCGACAGCTGTGGTAATTTATCTGTGTACATGGCCCGGTAGACGGGGGAACCGCCTTCGTGTGTCCGTCTGAAATGGCGACGCGTGGCAGAAGTCTTCCATCCTCGGTAATCGCAATAATTTCAGCACAACACAGCTTCCTCATTAGCCGAGCAGCTGTGTGTACGTCCCAATATCAGCCACTTAGTTCCATCCTCATCCTCCATACACACAACCCTGTTAGCCAGCTAGCACCGACCATCTGTCCCGTCCCATCACTTTAACTCCCCCCCCCTTTAACTCCCCCCCTTTAACTCCCCCCCTTTGGCTACGCCAAGGAAATCATAAACAGGCTAATCAGATTCAGACAGGAAAGGTCAAACGGTGGACGGGTGGGTGGGTGGGGTGGGTGGGTGGACGGGTGGGTGGGTGGGGTGGGTGGGTGGGTGGCTGGGGGGGTGGGTGGGTGGGTGGGTGGGTGGCTGGCTGGGGGGGTGGGTGGGTGGGATGGGGGTTAAGAACCAGACCCAGACCCTGGCACACTTTCGGAGGGGTTGTTGTGTGACAGAAAACATGAGCAGATGTTTAATTATTAACCGTGGAGGCTGAATAAATGATACCGTAGCGATGGAGAGTAGGGGGGCGTGTCGTAGCGATGGAGAGTAGGGGGGCGTGTCGTAGCGATGGAGAGTAGGGGGGCGTGTCGTAGCGATGGAGAGTAGGGGGGCGTGTCGTAGCGATGGAGAGTAGGGGGGCGTGTCGTAGCGATGGAGAGTAGGGGGGCGTATCGTAGCGATGGAGAGTAGGGGGGCGTGTCGTATCGGGGGCCTCTCTGCCACCTTCGCCCTGTGCTGACTGAGGGATATTTCTGGGTAGACGGGAATCGATGGGGTGCCAGAAGGGAAGGGAGAAGGGAGGGCGGATAAGTAGGACACAGCACACCAGAGCGGCGTAGCCTGTTCTCAGGGTGACCGCTGTTGTTCCTGAGCCCGAAAAACATCCACCGGACCCACTCTGATGTTCTGTAGGAGCAAGGATGTGAGTAGGACTGGGTCGCAGGGCAACAAGAGCGGCCTGGCTCTCTTACCGCAGGAAGTGTTGATGACATCACGCAGCTCGGCGTACTTCCACTTGCTCAGGTCGTGCTTCTTCCCGCCTGCCGCCACCTTGTTCGCCTGCACCTGCGGACCCCTGCGGCGCCCCGCCGAGAGGAGGGGAGGAGGAGAGGAGGGGAGGAGGAGAGGAGGGGAGGAGAGAGAGAGGATGAGAGGAGGGGAGGAGGGGAGGAAAGAGAGAGGATGAGAGTGAGAGTTGTTCTGTTCGTATCGTTGTGATTCTACAGCCTCAGGGAGAGGGGGAAAGGAGAGAGAGAGAGAGAAAATAGAAAAAGAAAGGACTATTTTTAATTGTGATTCCGCAACCCCACAGAGAAGCCTCTCCTCTCCTCTCCTCTCCTCGGCTCATGTCAGCCAGCCCCATCTCCAGCCCTCCTGTGGATCAGAGTCCTATCTGACACCAGCGACTGGCAGGGACTTACCTCCCCTGTTTACCCAGGTCTGTGTGCTGTACTGCTTCTGGGCCACGGACAGAGACACAGACACAGAGAGCCAGAGAGAAGAGAGGCAGAAGATCTGCAGGTTTCCACAGCTAATCCCTAGAGATGGGTCTTAATCCCCTGGGTGGGCGGACAGCCAGCCTGAAGACTAGTGATAGAGCGTCAGAGATACTGTGTGTGTGTGTGTGTGTGTGTGTGTGTGCGTGCGTGCGTGTGTGTGTGTGTGTGGGGCAAGCAGCACAGTTGACCTTAAAGACGGGCGACTGGCCGCTGGCCACATGGGCCCCTCCAAGGCGGCCAGGGGTAAGCCGACTAACAGGGGATAGTGTGAGACACACAGTCAGACTTTACCATGCGTTTGACAACCGTGAAGGGATTAAGGGGTACAGGACGTAAATGTCACTGCGTGTGTGTGTGTGTGTGTGTGTGTGTGTAACTAGACTTTAATATTGTTAGACAGCAGTAACTACTGATCCAGTATCATGACTGTGTGTGTGTGTGTGTGTGTGTGTGCGCGTGTGCATGCATGCGTGTGTCTGTGTGTGTACGTGTGTGTGTGTGTGTGCGTGTGCGCATGTGTGTGTGCGTATATGGGGGTTAAGGGCCACAGGACGTAAATGTCATCGCTGCCGGCTAAATTTGAGATGAGAGGTGTGTGTGTGTGTGTCTGCAGTAGGATGCTTCTGCTGGCCTGTGAGGAGAGCAGTGTTCAGGAGGTGTGTTCAGGAGGTGTGTTCAGGAGGTGTTCAGGAGGTGTGTTCACGTGGAAATGCCAGAACCACATTCAAAGACATTTAAGGTTTAAAAAGAAACAACAATAGAAACGTACAGTACAGCAGTTTGGGTTTCTAATCTGATATGATTCCAAAATCACTGATCGCCATCATACTGTACATGCTGTACATCCTTGAACAAATAAATCTGTTGCTGATTTTCAAAGACGGATCAGGGAAATCATTGTGTTGATTGATGGATTTTGTTGATTTAGGTGATTGTTGGATCCAGGAAGTAAACGTTCATCTTCATTACCCACCGAGCCAGAAGTTCTGACATCTCCCTCGCCGTACCGAGACACAGTCTAATCCCTGTGAGCTGGGTACAGTTTAAATCCTGAGAGCTGGGTACAGTCTAAACCCTGTCCTCTGTCAGGAGACCCAAATACTAGCATGTGTGTGTGTGTGTGTGTGTGTGCGTGCGTGTGTGTGTGTATAGCGTGTGTGTGTAGTTAGTTACTACATTATTCTACACATAGATTAGTTTGAGTTAGGAGGTGAGGCCTTTGTTGATCCTCTACTCAGATCCTGTCAGATGCTGTACTCTACATTCGTGACATCACTATGTACTGTATGTAATACAACCGTGACCTAGTTAGTAATGACATACAATGCATGGGACACTGAGAACATACACTGTCAAGCTCCTGAGTCCACCAGCACTGCAACCAGAGCATAAGACTGTTAGTTAGACAGGAGACACTTAACACCAGAACAGGCGCTTACCCATAAAACAATCAAGAGAGATTTCCATCATATGTTCCCATTTGATTTGGCACCCAGTGTTTGGGTTTGAGATGGCCGACTAATCACACATGCTGATCCGTTGGCGCTGGTGATCCGACGCAATGCTGGACTGATTCATCCATTCATCCATTCATCCATTAATTCATTCATCCAGTATTTAGGTGATTTATCAAAATGAAGAATTAGTCTTTTGTTTATGTGCGGCTTTGCACTGCTGGTATAATCCTGGATCGAGGTTGGTGAAAGATTTCTGACGGTTTTGAAGATTAAGACAGGCGGGTGGGGTGGGGTGGTGTGGTGTGGTGTGGGGTGGGGAGGGGGGGTGATTATTAGGTTGTGTTAGGTGAGTTACTGAGCTGGGCAGGAGGAGGTGCTAATGCTAATGCTAATGTCTTACATTGCTCTCATTGTGGCTGGAGAGAGACCTGAGAAAGAGCCATCACTGGAGATGGAGACAACACACACACACACACACACACACACACACACACACACACACACACACACACACACACACACACACACACACGTTAAGAGGTCTTAAGTCCCAGTTCATACAAAGACAACATGCATTGTTACAGTTTTAACTCTTTGAGTGCTTCTAAAGCTTCATCAACATTCCTGAAACAAACGCTTCTATTAGCAAATACTGAACACACCCAGGCAACACCTCATTAAAGGATTGTGTATTGAGCAGCCTGTACTGTACCTGCACAGGCTAGGTGTGTGTGTGTGTGTGTGTGTGTGTGTGTGTGTGTGTGTGTACCTGCGCAGGCTAGGGTCCAACCGGGCCTTGTTGAAAACCAGTCATACCTATATACTGTTCCAACATACAGATAGACAGGTGTGTGTGTGTGTGTGTGTGTGTGTGTGTGTGTGTGTGTGTGTGTGTGTGTGTACCTGCGCAGGCTGGGGTCCATCTGGGCCTCGTCGGTGATGAGCTCGGCCTCGCTCTGAGCGATCCTCATGGCCAGCTCTCTGTCTCTCCTCTCCTGCTCCAACATGGCCGCCCGCTGGGCGTTCTCCTCCCTCTCCAGTGCCAGCTGGATGTCCATCTCCGCCTGGACACACACACGCGCACGCGCACGCACACACACACACACACACACGCACACAGACCATCATCATCATCATCACCATAGAATGAAGCATACCTCACGCGTATGCCTAGTCATCTCCTCAAAACGTCACCCGAAAAGAACTGCATCCATGACGTAGCATAGCATTATGCTAACTACAGTGTTGGGTGCCTTAATTCCATAAAATACCAGAAAGTCAAACTCTGAAGCCCTTTTCCTTCGACGGATTGAACCAAAGCCACCCTGGAAATAGAGATTAGGAGAAGACCCAGGCGCCACGCCACTGACTCAACCCAAGAAGCAACCTCTGTCCCTGAGGGACAAAGGAGGCAGTCGCGCCCGGTGCCAGGGACCCAGGCACTTACAAGACTGCTGTGTGGTAAGAAGTGATTAGACATATTATCCAGGTTGTACTGGCAGCTTTTAAGCCTGTCCTGTGATTGCATGTCTAGACACGGCGAAAAACACTCCAGCAGACAACCAGGACAACACCGCTTATCAGGCGGGAAGGGAACCTTCCGGAAGGTCGGACGGATCACCGAGCGCCCTGACAGAACACCTCCGAAACAGAGGACATGTGGTGGGGAGGAGATAAACAAGGGAGCAAGAAGAGTTAGAGGGGGGGGAAACTTCTCTGAGGGCAAGGTGGACAAAGTATTGCACAGTACTACTAAAACTAAACTTTGGGAGACAGGGGAGAGCATAAAAAAAAGCAACTTTGCCCACAGCCCAACGGCTTGGAGTTGAGTCAGGGGCTAAAGCAGACTTTGAAAGAGGCTTTAGGAACTCATAAACGATGACAGCTTTGTCTTGCGAAGCGCACTGCTTAGAGCAGACGGTGGCTACATGGGAATACCAATGGGTCTGGGGATGAGCTGAGGGGGGGGGGGTCAGGCATGGGCCGGGCAATGCCCCACTGGACCCTGGCCGTGAGGGGGAATAACTTTAGTCTTCCCAGCCTGAGGAGGATGGACAGACTGAGGGAGGGGAAGAGAGGAGGGCAGGGGACGGGAGGAGGGGAGGAGGAGAGTTTTGATCCAGCCTAGGCTTCAGTCCGAGGTGGGGGGATGGGGACATTGAGGATGGACAGACTGAGGCAGAAGGGGAGAGGAGGGCAGGGGATGGGAGGAGGGGAGGTGGGCGAGAGGAGGAAGGGGTTGAGGAGTGATGGACAGACAGAGAGCAGATGTTGCCAGGTGGATAGAGGACAGGAGTGAATGAGACAGATAAAAGAGAGGATATGAACAACCAACCATCATGGCAGGTGTAGGATCAGATCCACTGGAGAACGTTCTGGAAGATCTCTATTGAACACTACAGACCTACCAACAGATTTTATTGTTTGTATTATATTGTATTTATTCTTTATATTGTTTAGTATTGCTTTTGTTGTGAAGCACTTTGTGACATTTGTCTACGTAAAAAGTGCTATACAATCGATCGATTGATTGATCAGTTACCAAGGTGTGTGTGTGTTACAGTGGACAGTGTTTGGGGGTCTCCCCGTTGGTATAGTGGGGGTCTCAGTCCTAGGGCATGTAGGACACACACCTGCAGTATCTTCTCTTCCTCCTCCCTCCTCTTCCTCTCCTCCTCCTCCTGCTTCCTCTTGTGCTCCATCTCTGATTTCCTGAGGTAGAGAAGGAGAGAGGGAGGAGGGAGGAGGTAGAGAAGGAGAGAGGGAGGAGGTAGAGAAGGAGGAGGGAGGAGGTAGAGAAGGAGGAGGGAGGAGGTAGAGAAGGAGAGAAGGAGAGAGGGAGGAGGTAGAGAAGGAGAGAGGGAGGAGGTAGAAGGAGAGAGGAGGGAGGAGGTAGAGAAGGAGAGAGGGAGGAGGTAGAGAAGGAGGAGGTAGAGAAGGAGAGAGGGAGGAGGTAGAGAAGGAGAGAGGGAGGAGGGAGGAGGTAGAGAAGGAGGAGGGAGGAGGTAGAGAAGGAGAGAAGGAGGAGGGAGGAGGTAGAGAAGGAGAGAAGGAGGAGGGAGGAGGTAGAGAAGGAGAGAGGGAGGAGGGAGGAGGTAGAGAAGGAGAGAAGGAGAGAGGGAGGAGGTAGAGAAGGAGAGAGGGAGGAGGTAGAGAAGGAGAGAGGGAGGAGGGAGGAGGTAGAGAAGGAGAGAGGGAGGAGGTAGAGAAGGAGAGAGGGAGGAGGGAGGAGGTAGAGAAGGAGAGAGGGAGGAGGTAGAGAAGGAGAGAGGGAGGAGGGAGGAGGTAGAGAAGGAGAGAGGGAGGAGGGAGGAGGTAGAGAAGGAGAGAGGGAGGAGGTAGAGAAGGAGAGAGGGAGGAGGTAGAGAAGGAGAGAGGGAGGAGGGAGGAGGTAGAGAAGGAGAGAGGGAGGAGGCTTGCGGTTAAATGCGCTTCGCTTCGATGTCCTACAGTATCGTGAGGGCCCTGAGGTTTTCCTGACCACATGACCTGACGAGGAAAAACCTCTGAGCCATTCCGCGACAAATTCACCCCGCCCCTCCCCCTGCCGCTTACAGCTTCCTGTCGTCTTCCTCCTGCTTGCGCTGCCGCTCTTCCTCCTCCCTCCTCTTCCTCTCTCTCTCCATCTCTTCCTGGATGTGCTTCAGCCTCTCGCCTTCCTCCTCCTCCTGTTTCTTCTTCTGCATGGAGGACAGCAGCTGCCCCGCGCGCTCCACCAGCGCCTGGTGGTGCCCGGTCGATCTCCTTCCGGGTCATCACCGTGGCCTACAGGGGAGCGGGGGGGGGGCAGGGGTCAAGTGGTGATGTCATAGGTCATAGGTCAAGGTCGTCGTTATCATAAAGACACAGTATGCCACACTTTTGACAGTCAAGCGGCCACTTCCAAAAATAAACATTTGGATGTCCAGAGTGTGTGTGTGTGTGTGTGTGTGTGTGTGTGTGTGTGTGTGTGACCACAGTTCCCTACGGCCTTGTTACAGATGGACTGGAACAGTGTGCGCTGGCTTTAATTCAGGAGAATGAGAGCGAAAGGCCTGGTGGGGGTGTTTAAGATTCAAGTCCCGCAATTAACTTTAAGACGGCCTCTCATCATCTTGGCATATTTTTTTTAATAAAGACCAGAAGAATTCAGCAGACTCCCCCCCCCCCCACCCCCCACGTTGTCATGACAGCTCTCCAGGTGTCTAATAGGCTACTTTGACAGACATTGAGCCTCACCCCACCAGTCAGGCTCTGCGGTGGCCTACTGGACCGCTGGGGGGCATCAGGGGTCCTACAGCCTATCGCTGGGGGGCATCAGGGGTCCTACAGTCATGGATCATTACGGTGGGCCTCCAACTGAGAGAGTGCAGGTGGGAAAATGACAGGTGTCTGTCCCTGCTGGTTGGAAGGGGGGGGGGGGGGGGGGGGTGAACGTCTCGCTGCAGGTGAGAGGGGACTGAATGACAGTTTTTGGCAGGACTCTCATATATCATTCAGTTAGCGATGCCAAGCAAGCTAGGCCCTGCGTTTAAGTGGTCTAAACACAGTCTGGGGAAGAGGAGGAGAGGAGAGAAGAGGGGAGGGGAGGGGAGGAGAGGGGAGGGAGGGGAGGAGAGGAGAGGAGAAAAGAAAAGAGAGAAGAGGAGAGAAGAGAAAATAAGAGAAGAGGAGAGGAGAGGAGAGGAGAGGAGAGGAGAGAAGAAAAGAGAAGAGAAAATAAGAGAAGAGGAGAGGAGAGGAGAGGAGAGGAGAGGAGAGGAGAGGAGAGGAGAGGAGAGGAGAGGAGAGGAGAGAAGAGAAGAGAAAA
>NC_139667.1:1258701-1273701 GCF_951799395.1 Argentina silus
TATGAGACATCTCACAGCGCGAACATGCGGGAAATACGAGCGCAGAGGCAATCTGCTGGTTATTACTATTTCATTTGATGCTTTTACACCGATACGCCTCTTGCCAGGGCAGCACTCCAAATGGTAAATGGGGGAAATCAACACGTGGGGCACTGAGGGGTAATGGTTCAACAAAGTGCCTTCAACGCTGTGTGCGTTCTGCGTTCTGCGGCGGCTGCTAGCATTAGGAGATAAACAGAGACGGTGAAATAGGAGCCGGGTGATAATGTAGTCAGGTGATGAACCTGAGAGACGGGAGGAGATTCTCTGAGGTGATGGAAGGTAAAGACTATGGATTATTTTTAGATATATGTGTCTAATCTTGTATCTATGGCGACGGGGGTGGGGGGGGGGGGGGTGCGGGGGGTACTTCAGGGGGGAGGCTGGTGGAGGTAGAACATGAGGAATGGTAGCAAATGCACTGATAGTGTCTGATAGCATTCCTCATTCCGTTCCATGCATTACAATGAGCCCCGTCCTCGATTCTACCTCCGCCAGCCTCCTGGGCTTTACTTGGTGGCTGTAATGATTCTACCTCCGCCAGCCTCCTGGGCTTTACTTGGTGGGTGTAATGATTCTACCTCCGCCAGCCTCCTGGGCTTTACTTGGTGGCTGTAATGATTGAGCTAATCGTACTAAGAAGACAGCTACAGCACAGCTCAGCGTATGTGTATGAGTTTGATGTACACTTGACGGAGAGAGACTCAAATAACTCAAATAAACAAATAACTCTGCGGTTGAAGATGTCTGCCGTCTGTTTGGTGACAGAGAGGGCGTACTAGAATGACTCTAAGTTCTAGAATAGAAGACGTCTGGCGTACGTTTGATGACGGAGAGGGAGCACCACTGGACCTTCTTCCAGCGGCTGCAGATGAGCCACTTGTTAACCTTCTTGACCAGCTCAGCCAGGTGGTCCGGGTCCGACTTCATGATCTGGTCAAACTCCGCAAACTGACACCACAAAACAGAACATTCAGTCAGTTCTACGACCCAACCGTCGTTCTGGATAAGCATACCGCAAACCTTCTCGCCTTGCATTCTGAAAACTCCTAGTAAATAGGTCACAGTGTGAGCATTCTGACACGGCCTTCGTTTCAGGAGAGACTTTGCTGAATGCAATAACAATGAGCAGAAGGCAGCATGGATTACTCAAACTCATGTCTCCCTTTAAGATATTATTTATATATGTACAGCTTGGTTTCTTTCACCGACTGCAGAGTGCCACAAAGAGAGCATTAAAACATCCTTTACCTTCCCGGGGCGGAAGAATACTCTCGTCAAACCAAACTTATAGTCGTTGTCATTCAGCCCCAGTGCTTTGAACAAAGCCTGCCAGGGGTACAGAAACAGAACATCAGGAGAACAACATCTGAATAACAAGTACAGTAAGTGCAGCACTATATGAAAGGTACATCCACCATCTACGTTTGAGAGGAGGTATGAAACTTTCATACACATTTAAATTAACATTAGAGATGCATTGTAAGGCGCGATATGAAATATACATGGGCTATTCCATCATAGTGTTAAGTTAGCGTCACGTTAGCGTTACGTTAGCGTTACGTTAGTGTTTGAGGGTCCCACCTTGCAGAAGAGCCGGGGGTCCAGGCGTGTGAGTTTGTCGGGCATGTACTGCTTGTACATGTTGTAGAGCTCGTGGAAGGGGGCTCGGGAGGGGAAGCCCCCCTGCATGAGGTCCAGCACTGACACCATTCCTGGGGGACGGAGAGAGGGAGAGGAGGGGGAGGAGAGAGGGAGAGGAGGGGGTCGCAACCATCCATGGAAATGAAACAGTGTCGGGCCTTATAGGTAGGCAGGTACAATATGAAGGGCTGGCGAGGAAATGTGATGTGATGTGTAAAGGTATTGTTCATGACAAGACCATGACATGGCAAGATTATCAAATTATCAATGAACATTAATTGTTCACACCTGTCATGTAAAAACGAGCTTGTATGGAGGGAGAAAAGAGAAGATCTGAACAGCGAAGTTAAAGGCAAGGTTTCATGGTGTACTGTCTGGATGTGATACAACAACCTCAGCCTGCCACCTTCCCTTTAAGAGCTCAGAATGTGGATCGGTCTGTGTTGTGTTCTAATTCACCTTCCCTTTAAGAGCTCAGAATGTGGATCGGTCTGTGTTCTAATTCTCCTGGTCCGTCTCTATTGAGAACCGGCCCTGTAAGTGAAGCTCCCTCAGTGTAGACATGGCTGAGCCAACTGAATCAATCTACACTGTATCTTGTATGTTGTATAAATGACCGTTAACATTTTATTGGATTTGATTTGATGTGATCTCCAGGTCCCATACCTGAACACTGCAGCTGAGAGAGGATCTGGGCTCCTTCGAACTGGTGGCTGACCATCTTCAGGTTGGGTTTGACACAGCGGATGAAGCTGGAGCCCTGTTATGGAGACAGGTCAACATGCAGCAGATCTGATCAGAGGCCTGTCTCTCAACACCACCTATTAAGGCTGTTAGGGCCAAGTGACATGATGCCCTTTGACAGCTAATGACAACCAGAGATGATCAGGATTGGCTCAGATACTCACTGTACTGCGAAGCTTTTCCAGCAACAAGTTCAGCTGGGTCTGAGGAGGCAAGCGGAGAAAGATTGTTGAGAACGAATCTTGTTTTTAAACGGATTAGGATCATTAACATTGCACAGGAAAAGAAAAAAAAAGAGCCTAATAAAGCAATCCTTCTGACAGCCAAAGAGCTTCCTGGAGTCAGTGGCATGCTTCCCCTCTGGCAGGTGAGAGGTGACAGGTCTCTGACGACCATCGGGGGGGACCATGCGTGAAAGGATGCCTGGTGGACCCTGGGCTGAACTCAGAAGAACAGAACACGCGCTGTTTTCACTAAACGAAGACTGAGGTTCATGCAAAATCATATGGAAATGTGCCAGATGCAGACAGACTGCATCCCTCGGAACATGAACGGTCTGTAATCCTTCTCGGCTCGACACATGGCTCCCACATCCTCTCCATCTTTGTTACAAAGTGAAACTTCGAGTCAGTCACTAACTTTTCTCATTTCCCCGACGTGTTTTACTGATGCGCGTTTCCGTGTGTCGTTAAACAGAACAGATCCTGTTGTGTTGCTCTCTGCTGTCCGGGCCAACGCAGAGGGGACGGTGTCCAAGTGTGATACGCATTAGTGATTAGAAGCTGCTACTCAAGCATCACAGCACACAGGCAGGCAGGCAGGCAGGCAGGCAGGCAGGCAGGCAGGCAGGCAGACAGGCAGGCAGACACGGGTGACGGACCACTGACTATGAGACAGGTGACGGACCACTGACCGATCAGGGTCTTATTCACACGGGCGGAACGCATCAGAACCTTCAGATCGAAATAAGTCAAGCAGAACAAACATTCTTTTGAGACAAAATTCCATTTATATGGACATGGTTCCGAAGGTTCTGCCCCCCCCCGAACACATCCCTGGTCACAGAGGATAGAGGGGCGTGGCCTGTGATGAGGGGAGGGGGCGGGGCGTGGTCGCTGACAGGTGGACAGGTGGAGTACAGTGTTTGAAAGGATTTCAAATACTATTTGAGCCAGGTCTGGCAGTGGGTTCAGTCTGCATGGTGCTGTGCTGATGGAATGACGTCGACACACGAGATTACCTTCTGTCCCTGCCTGACTCTAAGCTGCTTGAACTTTGAACTCTGAGGTGAAACTCCTGTCTTTTCTTTTGGTTCCCCCCCCTCCTCTCGCCCTCTCTCCAGAGGAGCTCCTCAGGGAAAGAGATGGGAGGTGGGAGAAGGTCTAGGAAGAAAGGAAGGAAGATGGAAGAAGAAAGGGAAGGAGAGAGTGGGAGGGAGGGAGAGGCGTTAGATCAGAAGGTCGTAGGTCAAAGCTGGCTATTTTAAATGAGAAACGCCCACATTCTTCACATGGTATCACATTCCTCTGCAGGGTCAGCCCTTTGAATTTATGCCAGTAGAACTTACTTTGTCCTTTAACGTGACACTTTAAAGTGTGTGTGTGTGTGTGTGTGCGTGTGTATGTATGTGTGTGTGTATTTCTATTTGTGTGTTTGTCCGTCTGTGTGTGTGCGTGTGTGTATGTGTTTCTGTTTGTGTGTTTGTCCGTCTGTGTGTGCGCGTGTGTGTGTGTATGTGTGTGTGTGTTTATGTTTGTGTGTGCGTGCGTGTATGTGTGTGTGTGTGTGTGTGTGTGTGGGTGGATGTGTGTGTGCGTGCCTGTGTGTGTGTGTGTGTGTGTGTGCGTGCCTGTGTGTGTGTGTGTGTGGATGTGTGTGTGCGTACCTGTGTGTGTGTGTGTGTGTGTGTGTGGGTGTGCGTGTGTGTGTGTGGGTGTGCGTGTACCTGTGTATGTGTGTGTGTGTGGGTGGATGTGTGTGTGCGTGCCTGTGTGTGTGTGTGCGTGCCTGTGTGTGTGTGTGTGTGTGTGTGTGTGTGTGTGTGTGTGTGTGTGTCCCTCACCTTAAACTTGTTCCCCACACTGATGAAGCTGAGCTTGCCAGCCTTCTGTTTGGAGTCCTTAGTGTTGTTGGAGTTCTCAAACAGCTCTCTGACGAACCTGTCCTTGGACTCACACACCAGGCTCTCCAGGGACATGTGGAGGGCGTCATTATTCTTCTCCACAAACTGGGTCTGTTCACACAGAGAGGCACACACAGCACACAGGCACACACACACACACACACACACATATACACACACACACATTCAAACACACACACACACACACACACACACACACACACACATTCAAACACACACACATACACACACACATGCATTCAAACAAACACAGATACACACACACATGCATTCAAACAAACACACACACACACAAATACATACAAAATATATGAGTCATCTTGCCAACATGTCAGAGGTACTGTGATAACCACAACATAAACAGGCTGATTAATATTCTCAAGCTGAGGAAACAGTTACCCGCTGTGACTGTTTACTGTGAGTAAATGAGCCAGGGCTGTGGTTTACTCTTTACACTGACAGCCCTGTGGAACTCAGCTGAGTTTCAGTGTGCTGGATGCCAACGCTGGCACTTAGCTGTGCCTTCCTAAGACCTCCTCACCCCCACTACCCTCCCTGTACAAGTTCTCTCCTGTTAATAAATAATTAATATATATATATATATGCCTTCTGGCATTCCGACTGGTGTGACTGCCAATGGCCCCTGGTGTGAGCAGTGATTACTTTGTCTTATGATGACTGTTGGATAGATGATTCACTTCTAGACTAATGTATGTGTTGTAAGTCGCTTTGGATGAAGGCGTCTGCTAAATGCCATAAATGTAAATGTAATTGCATACTGCAGTGTGTGTGTGTGTGTGTGTGTGTGTATGTGTGTGTGTGTGTGTATGTGTGGTGTGTGTGTATGTGTGTGTGTGTGTGTGTGTGTGTGTGTGTGTATGTGTGTATGGTTGACACCCTGCAGTAGAGTGAGTGACTAGTGATAGACAACGTTAAGGTCTGCTGGGTCGTTACCGTTGGCATAGTAACAACGATAACAGTGACCACAACGTTACCGTTGGCATAGTAACAACGATAACAGTGACCACAACGTTACCGTTGGCATAGTAACAACGATAACAGTGACCACAACGTTACCGTTGGCATAGTAACAACGACATTATCGACGACACCGTTACCGTTTCGTAGCACACGGCGCCGGCAAAGTGCCTGATGATGAAGCCTTCGTCGTCACGGACGTTCCTGTGAACGGCCAGCTTGGATTTCCTGGGCACCTGAGAGACATCAAACAACACGATTATGTCTAATAACCTGGGCTTTACACATCATTATACACACACACACACACACACACACACACATCATTACATACACACACATCTTATGATCACGCTGTAATTCCACTTCAGCAACACACACCCTCATCATAAGCTCTCAGGGGCTTACATTGTTTGAGCTCCTTCTCCAGAGGGTATTTACCTCTGGTATTATCACAACCGTATAAACAGCGATTCATATTGTATTGTACTGAATAAAATATAAAAATGATAATTCCTCATTTCAATATGAAAGTGATGATTCATTCAGAGGCTGTGCCCAGAAACCAGCTGCGGCCGAGGCAGAGAATAATCTTGGGGCTTGAATCAATATCAGAGCTGCATCTCAAACAGGATTTCACGCTTGTTAGGAGCTTAGACAGACAGACAGAGAGGGAGAGAGAGGGGGAGAGAGAGAGAGAGAGAGAGAGAGAGAGAGAGAAATCGGGAGAGAGAGAGAGGGAGAGAGAGAGAGAGAGAGGAGAGAGAAATAGAGAGAGAGAAAGAGGGAGAGGGAGAGATGGGGCTTTATCTGATTAGATTCCACTCTGTTGTCACACACAGACAATGACTGTCAATGAATATTATGATAATATGTCTGGTACTCCTGAAGATGGCTTGGTACGGAGGGACGGGTGGGGGCAGGGAAAAAGACGGCAGAGAAAGGAGCAAAGGAAGGGAAATAGAGGGATGAGAAGAAAAGGGAGAGAGGGCAGGGAAGAAGAGAACAGGAGAGAGAGAACGGGAAGCTGAGGAGGGGAAGAGGGGAAGGAGGGAGAGGGGAGGGAAGAGAGGAGGGAGGGAGAGGAAGAGAGAAAGAACAGGAATCTGAGGAGGGGGAGAGAGGAGGGAGGGAGAGGGGAGGGGAGAGAGGAGGGAGGGAGAGGGGAGGGGAGAGAGGAAGGAGGGAGAGGGGAGGGGAGAGAGGAGGGAGGGAGAGGGGAGGGGAGAGAGGAGAGAGGGAGAGGGGAGGGTCAGTCTTGCTCTTTACCGTCAGTCTGAAGTGGTCTTTGTGCTTGTTGTGGACGGCCTCAGCGAAGTGCTGGTCACTGGCCTGGGGAAGTCGGTTCTCCTCATCCAGGATGTCCAGAATGCCAACCAGCTTGGCCTCCACCAGGTCTGCACACACACACACACACACACACACACACACACACACACACACACACACACACACACACACACACACACACACACACACACACACACGGGCAGTCAGAATACACTATAGAACAGGGGAGGCTGGTGGAGGTAGAAATCGAAGGACTGCTGTAGGAATAGTTTCTGTGGTCCTGTATTGATGCACACTGTTGATTCGTCAAGGTTGTTCATGTTTGCAATGCAGGTTCACGTCAATGGGAGAAGGACTAAAAAGGTAAATGCGCACACACACACACACACACACACACACACACACACACACACACACACACACACACACACACACACACACACACACAGACACAGTCTCACACACACACACACACACACACAGCCCATCTATTCTGCAGTACGGGTTCAGTGGAAGGTGACTGAGTGAGAACGCTCCATTACTAAATCTAACAACAAGCCCGGTATCTTTCCACCGCACTCTGAGGAGGACAAAGACCCACTACCGCTCAAACCTCATCATCATCAGCATCATCATCATCATCATCCCCATTTCTGAATTATTCATCCGGTACACGCTGTTCGCCATCGCATCTGACAGAGAGAGGAGCCGCAGATTTGCATGAACAGGCACCTGTGCATAAATTTAATTTATTTATTTTACCAGACGCCATTTGAGATTGACGGGCGAATTAATGGACGGATCCAACAGCCGTTGGACCCACACACACACACACACAGACACACACAGACACACACAGACACACACACACACACACACACACACACACACACACACACACACACACTCCAACAGCCGTTCATTTGCAAGTCATGAACGTTATTCATGGCTGCCAGTTAAGACGCCCCCAGAATCACCACGGCTTCAACACTGATCTGAACGCTTCACCTCTCCTCCCTGGCTGGTTCATCCCAATCACGTTGAGGTGGGATCTGGGAAAACACAGACAGGCTGGACACATCGTTCCCCCAATTTCAGGGGGGACGATAAAACTCCTAATGCTCACCGATGCTGATTACACTCCAGACACCTAGGAATGGTGGGTTCTTGGTTAATGAGAATGATTGTTGTGGTCCCCCCCCCCGACCTCTGTACATCCAATCTTCCGCCGTGTACAGCCCACAGCAGACGGGACAGACCAAATCCATCTCACGGGGGTGATCAGACTCAGTGTCTCTGAGGGTGAGAGGGCCGTGTGGATGGGATCTCACTGGGTCTCATACGAGCCGTTAAAAGACGACACTTCAGTTGAACGTGTCTGATGGCCGCTTACTGTGACTGGAGATTTACACTGGAGATTTACACTGAGATTTACACTGGAGATTTACACTGGAGATTTACACTGAGATTTACACGGAGATTTACACTGGAGATTTACACTGGAGATTTACACTGGAGATTTACACTGAGATTTACACTGAGATTTACACTGCAATCTTTAGTCTTTGAGTCCCTCAGACTGAGAGAGACAATAACTATTCTTCTCTGGTGATGCCCACACACACACACACGCACGCACACACACACACACACACACACGCACGCACACACACACACACACACAGAGACATGCACACACACACGCACACACACACAGAGACATGCACACACACATGCACAGAGAGATGAGTGTGCGCACACATACACACACGCACACACACACACACACACACATGCACACGCACACACGCACACACCCACACACACACCCTTCTCCTTACTGACTGTAGTCAGCAGTCTTCTCAGACCCAGAATGCCCTTTACTTTCCTGCTTTTCTAAAACAGTCCTCGTCTACATGTGACCTTGCAGCTTGCCGTAGCGGGACAGTACAATGCAGTGCCCAGAGACTTGATTATACAGCGGCCCACATTAAGTACAGAACAGCACAGTGGTGGAGGAGCTACAGTTTGACTTTGTAGAGACATGGGGAGTGTCTGATTGGCTAGGGGGAGGTTGCTCCTGATTGGCTAGGGTGAGATTGTTCCTGATTGGTTAGGGTGAGATTGTTCCTGATTGGCTAGGGGGAGGTTGTTCCTGATTGGCTAGGGGGAGGATGTTCCTGATTGTCTAGGGGGAGATGTCACCTATGACTGCTGTGGGGTAATGTTTGGAGGTGTGAAACATTATACACTAGTGGACTACAGGGACAGGGGAGGCTGGCGGAGGTAGAAATTGGAGGAGATTCCATTGAGCCATGAGCCCGTCCTCCGATTTCTACCTCCGCCAGCCTCCCCTGGCCAGCCACCAGTGTGTGGTTAGGGTCAACGCTTTTTGAATGACGTCATTTCAGGAAGTGCATTTACGATTTACAATTCAATAATTGCAAATAATGTGTTTATTCCCAATGTCACCCACCTATACAGTCCTGGTTGTCGACGTAGTAGACCTCATTCACCCCCAAGCCCTCCTTCTGGTACAGCTCCTGTTCCTGTGGAGAGACAACAGCAACATCAACATCTCACTAACAAACTGCAGCAGGGGAGCTTAACCATCCTGAAAAGCGCCTTTCTTTCCCAGAACAAGTGTATTTCTGTACTTCTGGGTCATTTCAGGACCCCAAACATCTTTCTTTATGCGACTTCAAACGCAACTCTCAACGCGATTCACACACACACTGTGATTGTGTTTAAAATTAGAATAGTGATCTCTAATTGGAGACCTCGGAAATGAATAAAACAAGAGCTCCCAAAAGAGAACTGAGCCCTTGTCATCTCCACAGAGAGCTCATCCTTCTAATGAGTGGACTCTTAGGGAGGGAGGGAGGGAGGGAGGGAGAAGAAAACTTGACTATAAGAAAAAGAGAGGAGAAAGAGAGAGAGAGAGAGAGAGAGAGAGGGAGAGAGAGAGAGAGAGAGAGAGAGAGGAGAGAGAGAGAATGAAAGAGATGAGAAAGAGAGAGAGAGAGAGAATGAAAGAGATGAGAAAGAGAGAGAGAGAGAGAGAGAGAGAGAGAATGAAAGAGATGAGAAAGAGAGAGAGAGAGAGGGAGAGAGGGAGAGAGAGAGAATGAAAGAGATGAGAAAGAGAGAGAGAGAGAGAATGAAAGAGATGAGAAAGAGAGAGAGAGAGAGAGAGAGAGAGAGAATGAAAGAGATGAGAAAGAGAGAGAGAGAGAGGGAGAGAGGGAGAGAGAGAGAATGAAAGAGATGAGAAAGAGAGAGAGAGAATGAGAGAGAGAGAGAGAGAATGAAAGAGATGAGAAAGAGAGAGAGAGAATGAGAGAGAGAGAGAGAGAATGAAAGAGATGAGAAAGAGAGAGAGAGAGAGAGAGAGAGAGAATGAAAGAGATGAGAAAGAGAGAGAGAGAGAGAGAGAGAGAGAATGAGAGATGAGAAAGAGAGAGAGAGAGAGGGAGAGAATGAGAGATGAGAAAGAGAGAGAGAGAGGGAGAGAATGAGAGATATGAGAAAGAGAGAGAGAGAGAGAGTGATCAAACAAGACAGAACAGGGGAGTGTCATTCCTTCCTAGTTAGTGAGTGACACCCTCCCAGCGGGGTTCCCAGCAGGGGTCCGGGGGTTCAGAACGGCAGCTAACACGGCGTAGCGACCCGATCCAGCTCTGGCTTACCTCCTTCAGGATGCGCTCGTTGAAGAACTGCTGCAGCTTCTCGTTGCAGTAGTTGATGCAGAACTGCTCAAAGCTGTTGTGTTCAAAATACTCTGAGGAGAGGAACGAGAACACAGTCACTGTCTGTCACTTCCTGAGGTGCTTGTATCAAATCATGTCTCTTGACAAAAGTCCTTAAATAGAGGAGTCCTGGGGTGTTTCTGTCAGTGTGTGTGTGTGTGTACAGTATGTGTGTGTATGTGTGTCTGTATGCGTGTGTGTACAGTATGCGTGTGCGTGTGTGTACAGTATGTGTGTGTATGTGTGTCTGAGCGTGTGTGTACAGTATGCGTGTGTGTGTGTGTGTGTGTACAGTATGTGTGTGTGTCTGCCTGCCATGAAACAAGCACTACTGCTGTACACACCAAAGCCAGCGATGTCCAGCACCCCGATGAAGTTGGAGGAGGCCTGGAAGGGGAAGCACTGGTTGACCCGCTTGACCACATGATCAAACAGGCAGCTGTACATGGCCTTGGCCAGGGCATCCCGGGCGTTGTTGGCCTGCTCCACCTTCAGAGGCACCCTGGGGGGGGGGGGGGCGGAGGGGGGCAGAGAGAGAGGGAGAGAGAGAGAGAGAGAGAGAGAGAGAGAGAGAGAGGGGGGCAGAGAGAGAGAGAGAGAGAGAGGGGGGCAGAGAGAGAGAGAGAGAGAGAGAGGGAGAGAGAGAGGGAGGGAGGGAGAGAGAGAGAGAGAGAAAAAAAAAGAGAGAGAGGGAGGGAGAGAGAGGGAGGGAGAGAGAGAGAGAGAGAAACAGAGAGTGAATGTCCGAATTTGGGACACAGTTCCTCCTAATAAGCCTTTTGTTTGAATCAACTTTAGTTTCAGTTCACTTTATGTGACAACTGCTTCTTCCTCCTAACGCTAACCCTGCTTCTTCCTCCTAACGCCAACCCTGCTTCTTCCTCCTAACGCCAACCCTCGTACCGAGAGGGTATTTATGGCAAGGTGTGAGAAAAGTGAGAATAAGACAACCAGGAAGCAGGAGAGTGCTAACACAGAGACGAGCCGTCAGAAGTGACTGTTGGTGTGGTCCCTGAACCCGGCCCCCTCCGAGGGCACTCTCCTTCTCCTCCACTCCCACGTGTTTGGGTTCAATTATTCAAACGGGTCAGCGACTGCTCTGAATGCTACAGTACGAACACAGAGTGCAGTTCTAAAGTGTTTTTTCTTAACTCAGGGAAGTGTGGGGGAGAGGGGGGAGGGGCGGGGGGGAGGGGGGTCAAAAAAGCCTTGCCCTTTTGCCCTGCCACTCACAAAGTGGATGGTGTGTTTCAGTCACACACACCGCACACGCACACACCTTGAAATTATATAAACCAGGAGAAATCAAAGCTTCTGTGTCAGGTGAGCTGAGGCAAGCAGTTTTACTTGTTTAACTGGGAGCATTGGGACTAAGCTGCTGCCCTTCCAGAGGTCTCCCCGTCCCAGTTTAACTCACCAACTGACAAAGAATTCCGGAAAAAGTCCACCCGAAAGTGTTTTCTGTGGTATTTACCTAGCAAGACAAAATAAAGCAGGGTGACTTTATTCACCCTCAGCAATAAATCACTAAATGAGGTAAATCTAATCCTGGGGTCCAAGGTGTGTCACTCCAACATGGGGACTTTAACGGTCTCGAGGCTGGACCACCACACAACGGAATATGATTTGTATCAAATTCTAAATCGGGCTCCAACATTCTTCCCACCAACTTTCCTCTCTCCCTCTGTTTTACTCCCTTTCTGCCTGGATACTCACCCTCTTCGAGACTAATCTAGTGTATGAACGACCAATTGGCCTTCAGATACCAGGCAGAATACCCTCTCACTATTTCAACTAATCAAAAACTCTCATTAGTCTCTCCTGACACGTACAGAGCCCAATCTACACCTCTGCTGATGTATGCTTCTCACCCAGCCCTCCAGCCCCCCAGCCCCCCCAGCCCCCGACCCCTCCCAGCCCTCCAGCCCCCCCAGCCCCCCAGCCCTCCCAGCCCTCCAGCCCCCGAGCCCTCCCAGCCCCCCAGCCCCCGAGCCCTCCAGCCCCCCGAGCCCTCCAGCCCCCCAGCCCCCCAGCCCTCCCAGCCCCCCCAGCCCTCCCAGCCCCCCAGCCCTCCAGCCTCCCAGCCCTCCAAGCCCCCCAGCCCCCCCAGCCCTCCCAGCCCCCGACCCCTCCCAGCCCCTCCAGCCCCCCCAGCCCTCCAGCCCCCCGAGCCCTCCCAGCCCCCCAGCCCTCCCAGCCCCCCAGCCCTCCAAGCCCCCCAGCCCTCCCAGCCCTCCCAGCCCTCCCAGCCCTCCAGCCCCCCAGCCCTCCCAGCCCTCCAGCCCTCCAGCCCTCCCAGCCCTCCCAGCCCCCCCAGCCCTCCAGCCCTCCCAGCCCCCCCAGCCCTCCCAGCCCTCCAGCCCTCGAGCCCTCCCAGCCCCTCCAGCCCTCCCAGCCCTCGAGCCCTCCCAGCCCCCCAGCCCTCCAAGCCCCCCCAGCCCTCCCAGCCCTCCAGCCCTCCCAGCCCCCCAGCCCCCCCAGCCCTCCCAGCCTCCCAGCCCTCCCAGCCTCCCAGCCCTCCAGCCCTCCCAGCCCCCGAGCCCCCCAGCCCCCCCAGCCCTCCCAGCCCTCCCAGCCCCCGAGCCCTCCCAGCCCTCCCAGCCTCCCAGCCCCCCAGCCCTCCCAGCCCCCCATCCCTCCCTGCCCTCCAGCCCCCCCAGCCCTCCCAGCCCCCCAGCCCTCCCAGCCCCCCAGCCCTCCCAGCCTCCCAGCCCTCCCAGCCCCTCCAGCCCTCCAGCCCCCCAGCCCTCCAGCCCCTCCCAGCCCCCCAGCCCTCCAGCCTCCCAGCCCTCCCAGCCCCCCCAGCCCTCCCTGCCCCCCAGCCCTCCCAGCCCCCCAGCCCTCCCAGCCTCCCAGCCCTCCCAGCCCCTCCAGCCCTCCAGCCCCTCCCAGCCCCCCAGCCCTCCAGCCTCCCAGCCCCCCAGCCCTCCAGCCCTCCCAGCCCCCCAGCCCTCCAGCCCCCGAGCCCTCCCAGCCTCCCAGCCCCCCCAGCCCTCCCAGCCCTCCAGCCCCCCAGCCCTCCCAGCCTCCCAGCCCCCCCGAGCCCTCCCAGCCCTCCAGCCCCCGAGCCCTCCCAGCCCTCCAGCCCCCCAGCCCTCCCAGCCCTCCAGCCCCCCCAGCCCCCCAGCCCTCCAGCCTCCCAGCCCCCCAGCCCTCCAGCCCTCCCAGCCCCCCAGCCCTCCCAGCCCCCCATCCCTCCCTGCCCTCCAGCCCCCCCAGCCCTCCCAGCCCCCCATCCCTCCCTGCCCCCCAGCCCTCCCAGCCCCCCAGCCCTCCCAGCCTCCCAGCCCTCCCAGCCCCTCCAGCCCTCCAGCCCTCCAGCCCCTCCCAGCCCCCCAGCCCTCCAGCCTCCCAGCCCCCCAGCCCTCCAGCCCTCCCAGCCCCCCAGCCCTCCCAGCCCCCCAGCCCTCCAGCCCCCGAGCCCTCCCAGCCTCCCAGCCCTCCCAGCCCTCCAGCCCCCCAGCCCTCCCAGCCTCCCAGCCCCCCCGAGCCCTCCCAGCCCTCCAGCCCCCGAGCCCTCCCAGCCCTCCAGCCCTCCCAGCCCCCCAGCCCCCGACCCCTCCAGCCCTCCCAGCCCTCCAGCCCTCCCAGCCCTCCCAGCCCCCCCAGCCCTCCCAGCCCTCCAGCCCCCCAGCCCTCCCAGCCTCCCAGCCCCCCCGAGCCCTCCCAGCCCTCCAGCCCCCGAGCCCTCCCAGCCCTCCAGCCCCCCAGCCCTCCCAGCCCTCCCAGCCCCCCAGCCCCCGACCCCTCCCAGCCCTCCAGCCCCCCAGCCCTCCCAGCCCTCCCAGCCCCCCCAGCCCTCCCAGCCCTCCCAGCCCTCCCAGCCCCCCAGCCCTCCCAGCCCTCCAGCCCTCCCAGCCCTCCCAGCCCTCCAGCCTCCCAGCCCTCCCAGCCCTCCAGCCCCCCAGCCCTCCAGCCCTCCCAGCCCATGTGCGTGTGCGTGTGTGTGCGCGTGTGTGTCTGCAGTATTCCCCTCAGACACACCTGCATTATTCATGCAGAGAAAAGACAGGCCAGCATCTGGGCCTTCTGAAATATTCATTATCCCCTCCAACCCTGGATAATGCATGGGAGCAGTATCGATATTGCACTTTGGGCTTTCAAAAAGTCTAGGGCCTCGGCACTGAAACCAAATGTCCTTCTGTCCACATCAAGTTCAAGTTCATCAAGGTAAAACGTGAGTGTACACAGACTCCAGGTGGCCACTAGAACGAGGATGACCACATTTGCGTGTCAATTAGCCTCTTTTCACAGCCGATGGTTATCATTATCTTGGCATTCTGAGATTGAGAGCCCCCAAAAATAATCCAACGTGATTGGATCTTCCACGAACACAGAAGTCGAAATGCTATTGGGCCTGAGGAAGCTCCTCCCCCACCCCCACGCTGCTGTTTCTCATTTTCGTCACAGAGT
>NC_139667.1:1278701-1283701 GCF_951799395.1 Argentina silus
TGAACTCCTTTTCGGAGCATAACAAATTCTCATGGAGGCCTCATTAAGTAGGTTTTGACGTCTTTCGTACGATTTCCACATTAGCAAGTCATCCTACTCAGGGCTTTCTCTGGAGTCCTCCTCAGGCCACACACCTTGCATAGGTAATTGAGAGTAGTTCGGCACAAGAGTTCTGCATATTGTTTATTTCTAAAGACAATACTTTTTTTAATGAACTCATATGCAGCATATCCAAACATGCAAATGACGACAGTACCAATGGCCTGAAAAACAATCTCATCCCTACGTTCCATTCAAGGTCAATACTGGCCAGTAGAGACTTGTGCTGGTGGATCAGGGGAGGCTGCTGGACGTAGAAATCGGAGGACGGGTTCATTGTAATGCATGGAATGGAATTAGGAATGGTGTCAAACTCACACGTCCTCCGATTTCTACCTCCAGCAGCCTCGCCTGGTGTGGATAAGAAGACAGTGTGTTGTGCGGCCCCTCTGGGCAGAGAGGTGAAAGGTCAGACAGTTGGAGGGGGGGTTACTGTACCTCAGGGCTCTTCCGGTTCTGCATGATCTGTTTATCTGTGTCCTTGCTAGCAAAGTACCTGGTGCATCCTCGATTCAGATACTGTAAGGGGTAAAACGCAGCACACACACGCACACACACACACGCACACGCACACACACGAACACACACACACACACAATAAAAATGCTGTCCTCATTAAAACCAATACCAGAAATCAGCATAAAACATGAAAGAAAAGAAAAGAAAAAGGTTTTCAAACTCAAACTGTCACCTGCCTTCAAACCGTCATACAAACAGGCTTTCATCAAAGCTCCTCTCAGGATGTTCAGCCAACATCACATCAACATCTCTGTTCTACCTTCTATCATTACAGATGTCATTAACAATATCAGACAGTGGTGTTGCTTTTTCCCACATTCAAAGATTAACTTTGGATATTGTAATTCTGCTTCACGGTTAACTTGATTTGAATTGTGTTGTCGTTAATTGAGTGTGTTGATGTGTGTGTCGCTGTGGACTGGTGTGTAATGAAGGTGTGAACACGACGACAGCAGCAGCGGTACTGGAGCTGCTTCAGAGAGCAGGTGCCATGGTAACAATGGATTTGGTTTAATCTCCTAAAACACCTTTAGGTGTTGGTTCATTCGCAAAAATCGTATTAATGTCATTAATCCTTCGCCGTTCCGTTCACTCAGATGAGCTTCATTTCACGTGGGGCTCAACCGCGGTGCAGAGACGCAGAAGCGCCGCTGAAGTAGGTCGCAGAACCTGCACGTTCAACCGTCACAAAGACAGAGCCGCTACGACATCTAGTGGCCAGGAAGAGAATAGCCTCCAACACACTTCTGAAAGCGGTCCGCTTTACTTGCTCGATGTTGGTTGAGTTGAGACGATGCTCCATTATTGACCTCAGTAAGGTTATGTCAGGATAGCTTCGTGAAAACATCAAAAGAAAACACCAAAGACAGTGGAAAATGACATCAAAAGGCTTTCTGAGAACCAAGTTAAGGGCGATGGTTCCCAAGGCCACTGTTTCTCTGAATGTTTCCGTTGACACAGTTTGCTTCATGAGAGACCAATTTGGCAGAGGGAACGGAGATGATTCATTAGTGAGGAGAGGAACAGAGGAGATCTCTCTCTCTCTCTCTCTCTCTCTGTGTCTGTGTGTGTGTGTGTGTGTGTGTGTGTGTGTGTCTCTCTCTGTGTCTCTGTGTGTGTGTCTCTCTCTCTCTCTCTCAAAGAACCCAGTCAGGCATGGAGAGACAGTACATTCACAAGCTCATCTGCTATTTGCAAATCCCAAAGAGGTCGCCATCCCAGCGTGTGATTGTGTCTGTGATTGTGTCTATGTGTGCATGTGTGTGTGTTTGTGTGTGCATGTGTGTGTGTGTGTGTGTGTATGTGTGAGTGCGTTCAAGCTTGTGATTGTTTCTGTGTGTGTACAGTATGCGTGTATTCGTCTGTGCGTTCGAGCATGTGATTGTTTCGATGTGTGTGTGTTTGTGCGTAATTGTGTCTATGTGTGCATGTGTGTGTGCGTGCGTGTGTGTGTGTGTGTCAGTGTATGGGCGTGATTGTGTCTGTGTGCATGTGTGTGTGTGTCTGTGTGTGTGCCCTGGCTGTCCCACTGACCCTGAAGCTGTTGGGGGAGTCGAGGTGCAGCCTCTGCCTGATGTCCTCCGAGGCCCCGGCACACAGCCGGTAGAAGATGTGGTAGTTCCTCTCCTCCTTGCTCTGCATGCAGATCCTCGACTTCTCCAGCAGGTAGTGGGACACGAAGCCTCCCACCACTGTGTTCTGTCACACACACACACACACACACACACACACACACACACACACACACACACACACACAAAATGGGGAAATGAAGCAACAATGATCCTGGGTTAAAACACTGGAAAGCCTTGACCACAGAAAGGGAGAGAGGGTCTGGTTTTCATTGTGTGGCCAGTGAGGAATTGTGGAAGGATCTGTTACCTTTTCATTGAAGTGGATTTCCACAAACTTCCCAAAACGACTGCTGTTGTTATTCCGGACCGTCTTTGCATTTCCGAAGGCCTCAAGTAAAGGATTTGCTGAAATTCGGAATTAAAAAATCACCATTGTCACCAGTGAAACTTCTGGATGCCTAGTCCAATGGCCAAAGTACAATAAGGAAGCTTAGGTATGTTATAGGTTAAATTAAATCATACCTTCAACAATTCTCTCATCAATGTCTTGACCCGTCCCGTATGAAGTTGTTAGATATCTATGGGTTGAAAGTGAGATGAAGACTAACTACCAATGCTGCTAGTTATGAAGTTAATCTTTGGGTGTTGGGTACAAAACATGATAAATAGACATATGCAGATCTACAATGACTATGCATTTACAACCATTACAGACGGTAAGTTTGAGGCGGAGTGTGACAAGGTGACAGTCCTTTTGGTCAGACCTGAGGAAAAACTGTCCTCATTGAAACTGTCATTGAAACTCATTGAAACCAGTACCAGAAACCAACATAAAACAAAAAAACCTTTTTCAAATCCAAACTGTCACCTGCCTTGTCATACAAACAGGTTATCATCAAAGCAACTTTCAGGATGTTCAACGAACAGCTCTGTTCTACCACTTCTATCATCACAGATGTAATGGACCAGACCTGAGGACAAACTTGGTGTTCTCGGTCTTCCCCGCTCCAGATTCACCAGACACAATGATGGACTGGCTCATCTTCAGAACCCTCATGTCCCGGAAGGCCTTGTCCGCTGGGGGAGAGACAGACATCACTCATACGTCACTCATTTAGACCCGGAGGCAATCAGAGAAACTGAATAGAATGGAATAGAATTGAATTGAATAGAATACAATAGAATACAATAAAATTGAATAGAATTGAATAGAATAGAATAGAATTGAACAGAATTGAACAACAGAACAGAACAGAACATAATTTAATTGAACTGAATATAAGGGAGCGTAATGTGAGTGGACATATTACTTGGCATCGTCAGTCATCAATGAAAGTGATTAATCCTGCGGTATAGGAGTTATTGATCAGTGATCAGGTGTGTGCCCTCACCGATGGCGTAGACGTGTGGTGGGAGGGTCCCCAGGGAGCGTCCCTGGTACGTCTTGATGGTCTCTGGAGCGTACAGCTTGGGGACGTCATAGTAAGGGTTCACCGCAATCAGGATGTTGGCCACGTACGTCTGTGGGACAGAAACGTGAAGTTTTTAACTTCTCTGGACAGTAACATCGGGTGTTCAGAGGCCGAGGGTGTACAGCACATTAGCTTTGGCTCCTTAACTCATTCATTTATTCACTCGGGAGAATAAAGTCGCCCGAATTGTCAACATTCTAGAGTGCCAAGGGTGACTTTATTCAGAAATGCATCAATTACAATGCTTTATTTTGTAGCCAATCAAAGTATTGTTGCTAGGTAGGTAAACACCACATAGAACACATGGCCCTCTAGCTGGTGAGTGTTCCGGAACTCCTTGGCAGTTGGTGAGTTCATCTTTACTCATCTGAACACACAGCCTAGGTGAAGACAAGATGGACGCCTACCAGCAACTCTTATGTGTGTAGATGAGTGAAAAGGGGCTGATGGGGAACTTTAGACTATTGGGAAACCCCCCTTCTGACCCCTGTCAGCCTCCCCTCTCTACCAGCTGCCACCCCACTCCCTGGGGATGCTGGGATTGCCATTTCACCCCCTCCCTTAAAAAAAAAAAAAAGAGTTTGTTTGTATTGAGAGAGCAACAGGACACCTCTGGCCCACTGTTAGCTAGGCCACCTGAGATGGGGAGCTCACACAAGACATGGAGGACAGGCTCACAGGAGGCAGACGCTTACTGGAAATACAGTCCTGGGTCAGTGACAGTCACACCAGGGGAGGAGGCACAGGAGGCCAGCCAGGGCTCAGGCAGGGGAGGCCGGGGGAGGTAGACACAGGAGGACGGGGCTCGTTGTAATGCACGGAACGGAATGAGGAATGGTGTTGAACAAGCTGTGGACTGGCTTGGAGGATTGGAGGATCAAACACGTGTTTGATACCGTTCCTCATTCCGTCCCGTGCATTACAATGAGCCCATCCTCTGATTTCTACCTCCACCAGCCTCCCCCGGGTTCTGGATACTGGATAGTACTATTCCCATTCCCCATTTCCTTCTGTGTCCTACTGGCTCCCTCCATGATACTGGCTGAATCTGGACTGAGTGTGTGTGTGTGTGTGTGTGTGTGTGTGTGTGTGTGTGTGTGTGTGTGTGTGTGTGTGTGTGTGTGTGTGTGTGTGTGTGTGTGTGATGAGAGGGAGGCGTACGTAGATCTTGTCTTTGCTGTAGCGAACGCGGACGTTGTTGAGGAGCGTGGCTTCGTTCAGGTACATCAGGGAACCTGGAACACACAAGAAGGTGGAAGTCGGTCCACATGAAGAACCTCTCAGAACACTGATGTACTGTGATGGAAGGATGGAAGATGTGGTGTGTGTGTGTGTG
>NC_139667.1:1288701-1323701 GCF_951799395.1 Argentina silus
CACTTTTTTGTTTACTACATAATTCCATATGTGTTCCTTCATAGTTTTGATGTCTTCAGTATTAATCTACAATGTAGAAAATAATGAAAATAAAGAAAAACCATTGAATGATTGGTGTGTCCAAACTTTTGACTGGTACTGTATCTCTAGGCCTAATTCATCATCTTTAAATATACTGTAGGGTCAAATAGATGTTTCAGACAAACTGTCTTCCTACACCAGCCGCTACAGTAGGTGGTTCTTTCTAAGGAGAGGCTTAGGGCTTTAGTCCCAGGCCCCAGCGCCAGCGCCAGCCAGGAAGTCTGGACATCCTCCCAGTGCAAATATTAACCATTCAGGTTACGCTTGGCCAATCACGTCATCATTAGCAAGCACCCCGTTCGCTTGGCACCTGAACTCCAACACGAGATGCGTCCATGTTGTTTGGGGCCGCTTTGAAGGAAGAATTATTAGCGAGACTGAGAAGTCGGTCATCAGCACCTCAGTGGTCACGCTTCACGAATAACAACAACAAGCACAACCAAAACATGGAGGTAAGTGATTAAGCCTGGCAGGAGCCAGGACGGCCCACAGGTCAGCATCCCCTGTTTCTGTCCCATAAGGCACCTTGATGCACAGCGCAAGTACACTCTGTGGACAGGAAGCTAGTCAGTCACAGGGCATAACCTTCAACCCATCTTCTTAATACCGAGTTCCAAGCAGACAGGCAAGCAGGTCCTATTTTCAAGAGTCTTTGGTACGACTCTAGCGGGAGTGTCTGCCCTTCCGATCTCAGGGCAGACACTCTAACCACATAGCCACGAGTCTGCATCCCTGACATGTGCCAGTGCTAACATCCATAACCCATGGCAGCCTTTAATAGGTAATCCTATGGTGAGGGTTCCACTGACCCTTAGCTGGGCTATCCAATTAGCTGCAGGGGATTGAGGTTAAAGGTCAGAGTCTGAGGCCAGGAAACTGCTGATGTACAGCGCTAAGTTCACCTGGCCGGCATTCGCTCAGCAACTTCACTTCCTTGTTGCTGCTCCCCCCACAGCCAATGACGAAAGAGGATTTGAAGCCAGATTACCCTTTGGCAACTGCAACGTGCAGCACATGTGACGTAGCAGCCAGTCATCTCACAGGGCCATACCTGTGTACCTGTGTACCTGTGTACTCTCCACAACACTGGAGGAATAGCCAAGGGAAGTCATGCTGCTGGCATGCTTGTTCTCTATGACCAAACTTTAGCGTGGAGAAGATTAGGCTTCCCTGCAGTGAAGGAGCTAGGACCTAGTGAAGGAGCTAGGCTATAGGCCTGTAGTGAAGGAGCTAGGCTATAGGCCTGCAGTGAAGGAGCTAGGACCTAGTGAAGGAGCGAGGCTATAGGCCTGTAGTGAAGGAGCTAGGACCTAGTGAAGGAGCGAGGCTATAGGCCTGTAGTGAAGGAGCTAGGCTATAGGCCTGTAGTGAAGGAGCGAGGCTATAGGCCTGTAGTGAAGGAGCTAGGCTATAGGCCTGTAGTGAAGGAGCTAGGCTATAGGCCTGTAGTGAAGGAGCTAGGCTATAGGTCTGTAGTGAAGGAGCTAGGCTATAGGCCTGTAGTGAAGGAGCTAGGCTATAGGCTTCAGTATAGATGGTCCCAGCGGGAATCAAACCCACAACCTAAGCATTGTTAGCGCCATGCTCTACCGACTAATCCCTTACGTCCAAACTCTTCATCGTTAACTGTGTCACACAACGAGCAGCTTCTAGAAAGGCAAATTAGCCTAGGTCCTCGTTCCTCATTCTAGGTCCCCGTTCCTCGTTCTAGGTCCTCGTTCCTCGTTCTAGGTCCTCGTTCCTCGTTCTAGGTCCCCGTTCCTCGTTCTAGGTCCTCGTTCCTCGTTCTGGGTCCTCGTTCCTCGTTCTAGGTCCTCGTTCCTCGTTCTAGGTCCTCGTTCCTCGTTCTAGGTCCTCGTTCTAGGTCCTCGTTCCTCGTTCTGGGTCCTCGTTCCTCGTTCTAGGTCCTCGTTCCTCGTTCTAGGTCCTCGTTCCTCGTTCTAGGTCCTCGTTCCTGGTCACATGCAGACGAGCACCACAACCGACTCCTCCCAGTAACAAGAGTGTGCCACACTCTTTTAACGCCTGGCTAACAGACAGGTTGTCTGGCTGACAGGAGTATATTACAATAGTGGATAAACCTGGTTAAACTTCCTGATTTACCGAATATAGGTTTGTTATTGGACTAACAGCCGGTTGCCTGGCAACATGCTCCGTTGGTAAAATATAAAGGAACTATTTGGCGTTGGCCAATAGAAGAATGGACCCCTTCATTGACGCCACACTTCCTTATAGAACGCTCTGGGCGTTCTACTGTAATAGGGCCAGGATGTCCTTGTTCGTGTGGCCCTCTCACATGATTGGCTGTTTCCAAATAAGTGCCTTCCAATGAGAAACCTATCCTTACTCAAACCCCCATGAAGAGGAAAGCGTGCAGTTGATGTTTGGAAAAGGGACACACATCGCCTAGTTATAACACGTCAACCAGGGGAGGCATTTCTACCTCCACCTGCCTCCCCTGACGTCAATGTTAGGGCAATAAAGCCTGCCTGTGAGGGCGATAGTACAGCAGAGGAGACTGGTGTGACTGCTTGGCTGAGAGTGGAGGGTGTGAATGGAGTCTGTCTGATAAGCCACCCTGATAAGGCTGAGTCAATAAGACAACGATAATCAGCCATAACTGGGATCAAACAGACAGTACACCTAGGTCAGGGGAGGCTGGTGGAGGTGGAAATCGGGGGACGGTCCTTCAATTTCTACTTCCACCAGCCTCCCCTGGCCTGGGTTACACATGGACTATAGGCTTACGCATAAAGGGAACATGATGTCATAACGTTACGGACGGGGAATCGCACTCCCCGCGGTCACTTCCCTTCAATCCCCGCTGGTTCGTCACGGTGTGTTCAGGTGCGTTGAGGACTTGAGAAACGTAAGCTATCGTGTTTGCCAGTACTGTTTTTTGGAGACTGTGTGCTCTCCCCTTTATTTTGGAGTGAGTCCGTGTTTGTATTCTGTTTCTTCTTTAGTAAAGATCCTTCTGATTGTTCTTCTTTAGTAAAGATCCTTCTGATTGGCACCGCTGCCTAATCGTCTGCCTCCCTTCCCATATGCACCGCCCCTGGGCCCGCCCATCCTACCCAAAACGTTACAGCATAACATCCTAAATATGATGCAAACCAACTAGGCCTATCTTTAATAAAGAGACCACTAGTCTGTGGTCTGTGTAGGCTAAATGGGTGTGGATGTCAGGTCCGGTAAGAGCTGTGACGTAGTCCTCCCTGCTTTATGGTTTTATGACCGGGGGGACATGTCCAACATCAAAGCACTGGTACTGGAAGTCAAGGCCAAACTCAGCCTTCCAAAGGAACGGAACAGCACGCTAGCTATCTGCTACTCAATCTCTTACTCAAGACAGAACTCTTTGTTCTTAGATCATAAATACACATGCTCTTTTGATGTTCAATGATAATATATTTCTGCTATCAAAACCACAATCAATAGCTAGCCTAGCCTAGGTCATTGGGACGGAATAACCCAAACCTGTTACAATTGATGAAGTCAACTAGTACTCACCTACAACCATTAGCCTTAAGTACTAGCATTAGCCTAAAGTACTAGCATTAACCTCAAGTACTAGCATTAGCCTCAAGTACTAGCATTAGCCTCAAGTACTAGCATTAGCCTGATGCTAGACAACGGCATACTGTGTACAGTGTCCAGACAGGATGAAAGCTATTTTCTGCTATCGTATAGAACACGGCTGAGGCCGGCTGGGGAAAGCAGGGGCAAGGCCAGGACACCACTGACTGCTGCCTGACAGGCTAGCCAGTCACCAGAGGTCACGGCTGGTATTATTAGGCTGCTGATCATCAACAAGCTCTCTCTCCTTCAGTAGCTCCCACCAGGAACCTATAACTCACTGTATCAGGCCCACAGGGATCATAACAGACCCCAAAAGAGCAAACCACTTTGGGTTATTCAGAATGTGTTATTCAGTCACGTGTGTTTGATACCGTTCCTCATTCCGTTCCACGCATTACAATGAGCCCGTCCTCCAATGTCTACCTCCACCAGCCTCCCCTGTAATGGAGTAAGATACTGTAGCAGGAAGCAGCTTCATGGGGAAGGTTTATTTTGATCTCCAGCCCCCAGTCTGACATCAAGGGTGGTGATGGCCTTGCTGCAGATGGCCTGAGCTTATCTCACATTGGAGGCCTTTCCCACAGTTCAGTGCTTCAGTGTTTGATGACCTCAACAGGAAACATATCAACCCACAGCTCATACAGCCCCTCCCGCTAACACTTCTCACCCTGTTTACAGGTTGACGAGATTCAAGAAGTGTGTCAAGGAAAGGTTGCAGGAGAGCATGCTACACAGTTACTGCATGAACGACACACGTTTTTAAATCAACTATCAAAATGTCTTACATGGGTAAGAAGAGATGTTATGTATTTCATTTAAATAACCTCTGGCACAATGGTCCTCTGTGGCTCAGTTGGTAGAGCATGGCGTTAACAACGCTTAGGTTGTGGGTTTGATTCCCGCTGGGACCATATATACTGAAATGTATGCACTCACTGCAATGTAAGTCGCTTTGGATAAAAGCGTCAACTAAATGGCATATATATATATAATACATGTAGGCCTATCATTAGCCTACTGTATGTAGCCTATTTTATTTTATAGGAGAACTTCATAGACACTCACAATATGAATCACTGAAACAAACCAGGAACATTGCCAGGCCCCATATGGGTAGAGATGACACATTTAATCCTCTTAGTATTTAGTCCTGATCCAGAACAGAGGTGAAGTATTTGCCGGGACTGTTGAAGTGAGACCTGATAGAGACAGACCACAGAGGGGACTGTACTGTACAGTGTGGTCGTTGATGGTGCCGGGCCTGGACTGGACCCATATGAGGAAAACAGCCTGCGGAGTGATGTACACACACCATCGCTGGCATGGACGGGCCTGGGTCAGAGGTTGAGGAGCCTTTCCTGGAACACATCAGACACACACGCACAACCGGACACACGCACGCACACACACGCACCCACGCACACAAATGCACACTTCAATGCACACACACACACACACACACACACACACAGAGAAAACCCCCTGCCTGCCTGTTGCTTCCTGCTCCCTCTATGCCTAGAGGATATGGAAAATGCATTGGGATATCTGCTGGAGCCCAGCAGGAAGTATGAAAGAGTGCAGTAGTGAGAGAGAGTAGTCCAAGAAGAAAACTCCCAGATTTATCACGGTTTAACGGCTACCACCTCCAGGGCTACGCAGGGCTAAACCAACCGCTTCTCCCTGTCTGGTCTGAGACAGAATGATACCATGCTGAAACTATAGCAGCGACTACATGTCACTCATATGAACTGCATAGGGAAATCTGGGCTAAATTGCTACGACAAAAGTTGTCCCTTCTCTTGAAGGACTCAAACTAATTATGACAAGACATTTGTTCTTTCAAGCACGGTAATGACCACACAACAAGTGATTCATTAGATCCTCCGTGAACCCATGACTTCCAACAGATAACACGTTCACACGCAGATGGCTGTCACGGTTTCTCCATGTCGGAGAAGTAGGTTGGACTCACGGTCCACATTCACCAGTCCGACCTGACAGTGTTCGCCGGGGTCATCCCGGTGGGGGTCGGACATGGACATTTATTTGACCATTCTCATATGCGTTTCCCGTTGTCTTACGGTGGCTGCAGCGCCAAAGCTCCTGACACGGGCTAACGGTACAACTAAAGCCCCTATAAATAAGCTGCAGACGGCAGGCTAGCTGTAGCTATCCGCAGAGTACACGTAGCTGTTATTAGAGTTATCCAACTAAAGCAATGATCAGATACGACGAAGCATAGCGAGATGCGATGATTCCGAAGAGAATCCTAACCGTGATGAACGTTATGATCGGTGTTGGCGAACTGCGCTGCCTCCTTGAACACACACACAGAACACACTCACACACACACAGAGAGCTAACAGGCTAGCGCAGGTTCTAGCCTCAATAACAAACATCAAGTTACAAAAGGGAGAATCCTCTTACATTGGATGTCCTTCAGATGGTTAACGGCTGTGTTCTTGGTGCTGCCAAACAGAAATGGTCACAAAGTTCCGCATACAGATCCTGGGATGGATATTCCAGCTCTCTCGGTGCGCGCGCGCTCGCTCTCTCTCTCTCTCTTTATCTTTATCTCTCTCTCTCTCTCTCTCTCTCCACCCTTCTCTCTCTCTCTCTCTCTCTCTTTATCTCTCTCTCTCCACCCTTCTCTCTCTCTCTCTCTCTCTCTCCTGCCGTTCCCGAAGCGGAGCCTCCAGGGATGACGTCACTGGAACTAGAACTGCACTGGAACTTTCATCAAAGGAAACTGGCTACACTGTGTCTAGAGTTGTATCCCTCTGTATTTATGACACTGTGATTGCTAAGAAATGTACTTTTTGCACAGTGTTTATTTATTGTTGTATGTGGTATTTGAATACAGAATGAAGATGGTTCATTATCGAGTCAGTGGCATATATTAAAGGGCAGCTGTGCTTGTTCTATTGGATATCATGACTCGTCTTTCTTCATGTTGACATTTCCAGGATGTTTTGTGATGGATGGGAATGGAACCGTTCTATGCTGCACATCAAACTGCGGTCAAAAGAGAAATGTAAACTGGTTTAAAACATCACTATGTCCTCAATAAAGGTGTGTAACACATGCTGACTTGAGACTGAATAATTGAACGGCTGGTAATCCAAAACGTGTGGAGGTGGAGGTATTCCTGAAGAAGACACCCAACCCCCCACTGAAAGACAATCCTGGGTTTGTTTGTAAATCTAATTAGGACATCGGACACCCATATCTGAAACCCTGTCGGGTTCCCAACACATCATGAAAACATGACAATCAATGTTCTGTAATTCCTGTTTCTGTAGTCCTGCGGTCCTGCGGAGTTCAGTCCGCGTGTCGAACACAACCACTTGCATGATGACGCGCTCAATTATGCAGCGTAATGCATTTCCAAAAGCCCTTAATTGTCATCGTACATCTCAGGGGAGGTAGTAGGGAGGCTGCAGTCATGCATCAACAGTACAGAGGAATTTACTGTCTTTAACAAGTCAAAGTCTCGTTTACATTGAATACAAGAACACGACTCAACGCAACAGCTCTGAGTCACCAACAAGAACAACAATAGAACGTAACAAGGATAATAGATACAATATAAACATCAACAGTAATAACATTAAATACAGTGACAAATAAAATATACAGGATTATTATAGCAGCAGTAAGGGGAGTAAATGTAGTGTCTATACCAGGATAGTAGATCCAGGGGTTTGTAAAACAGATTAAGACAATGAAGATGCGTTTTAGTTGAGCGGGAGGTTTAATCTACATCCAGGAAACCTTCATGAGCCAATTGGAAACCGAGGATATTTAGGGAAGCCTTGTGTTCTCTCAATTGTGTCATCCAGTCCAGGAAGTACAGTGTGACTTAACTCCAGAGAGTTTAGCGGTCGCAGAGTGCTGTGTCTGTGGGCGAGTCTGAGGAACACGGGGCAGTTTAATCAGATTATAATCTAGCCGTGCATTTGAGGCTTAGCCTGGTCACCCCATGCTCAGATCTGTTCCTGCCATCAGCCAACTCCCACCGCTGTCATAGTCATCATGCATGACATCATGACAATGTTTAACCTGACGAAGGCTTCGGTTGAAACACTGTTTGTAGTGCAGACATAGAGCACTGGGGAGCAGTCATACACAGCAGCCATAGAGCACTGGGGAGCAGTCATACACAGCTGTGGGCCTGTCCTTTCTTTAATGGGCACTGGAGAGGTTCTGCCAGGCACCAGTTCTCTGAAAAAGATGGGATGTGCATATGACCTAATAGCTCAAACAAAGCTGGGGTTTACCTGGCTATCTAAGGCCCAGCACCTGCCAGCTTTGTTCAGCCACAGACAGACAGACAGACAGACAGACAGACAGACAGGCAGGCAGACAGACATACATACAGAGAGACAGACAGACAGGCACACAGTTAGGCAGGCAGACAGACACAGACAGACAAGCAGACAGACAGACAGACAGACAGACAGGGGAAGCTAGACTAAGTCCCATATAGCCAGACAGCCATGTGACCAAGGCATAACTCTGTGGTACAGTAGTTAAATCAATATGAACTCTACAGTGAGTCCATCAATATGAGGCCAGCCTGCACCATATGTCTCTGTTGGATAGGGTGTTGCTTACTCAGCCTAGGGCTTTTGGGGCAGTTTCATTTTAAATGGATGAACCCATTACACAGTTGATATCCTGTTATACAGTAATTACTCTCCCATGCTCAGTTCATGTAAGGAACCTGTCACATTCAAGAAAGCACAACCACCAAAGAATGTATACTTAAACATCCACTTAATTTTTAATTTACTTTCTCTTCCGTTTCTCAGGATACTTAACATCGTACACAGTGCCATTTTCACAGACCAACAGAAAAATAATAATTAAGAGCAGCATTTTGGCCATTAAATGAGGCAGAAGACATCAAAGAAAACATACAGATGCTAGTATGGCTTGAGCACTAATGCCCGATTAAGCTCTATTCAATACGCAAGCCCAGACTGGCTAAGCTGATAAGGCAATTATATCCTATATAAGTCAATTTCTCCCAGACAACCATGCATCACGTCATTCCTCTAAAGTCATAGAGTGATAGTTAGAATCTTCAGACGGTGAACGTTGCCTTGAGGACTCTGGGAAACTGCTGACTGACCATTTGAGACATTTAATCTTTAAGATGGAGGGACATTCTCCATATGTTACCGCTCAACAGGTGGGCAATCCAGCAAAGTGTCCCTCCCCTCCCCTCCCCTCCCTCCCTCCCTCCCAAACAATTGACAAGAGTGCTGAAAGAACGAAGAGAATTTAAGACGTAAAAGAACCCCCCAAAAAAACTAAAAAAACATTCTATTACAAACTGTCACATTCGCCTCAAACACACACTTTGAGATCGACCAATAGAATAGGATTCTGGAATGTGCCATTAAGAATATGTGGGTAACAATTTACTCAACAAAACCCCACCTTTTATTGACACTCTCTTCATCACACAACTTAAGCCTTGGTAAACAACGTACAAGTGCTCCCATTAGTGAAAAAAGGCAATTAAAAATAAATTATACAAATGTGACACACACACACACACAACAGTAACAGTCCAATCCTGACCGAGGCCCAGGACCATCAGACCTCATGCACTCAGCCAGGTCGTAGGGACTCTCATCCCATGAAATGATACTCCTCACATTCACTGTGCATTTCTTGTTGCCGCTGGATACGGAGGATGAGGTCTCTGATCTCTGCTCGCTTGGTCTTCATCCGTTTCTGTGGAAACCATTTCCCCAAGTCCATGGGCGGTTCGAAAGTCTGCAGGGGGTTCTAAATTCAGAACAGAAAAGAAAATATGTATCCATCACAAATCTCACAACGTGTGTACCGTATTATGCTAAATGTCTCATTATTGCCCAACTACAGGAACTGTTGAACCGAGTTTAAACGCCATTTAATCCAGACAAATACACGTGTGTGGAAACTTCGGTTTATCCATTACAAATAAATAAAGTATTAGGAAGTGTGAAACGTTGTGTATAATGATCAGAACTGATCTCGGACCGTCCACCCCGACCTGAAAGAAGCTCTCCACGTATTGGAGCAGGTAGACACCACAGTCACTGTAGTTGTCCTGCTGAGGGACCCGCGGATTGGAGCCTCTCATGGAGAAACTCCTCTGGGTTCCTTTCCTCTCCTCCCACTCCACCTCCAAGTACCTGAAGAGAATTAACAGAATTCAGGGTTTTCATGTCCCCTTAACTCCTTCAGTGCCGAGGGTGAATGAAGTCGCCCAAACTGTCAACATTCTAGAGTGCAGAGGGCAACTTTATTCATCAAAAATGCATAAATTACGATGCTTCATTTTGTAGCCAATCAAAGTATTGTCGCTAGGTAAATATCACATATAATAAAACACGTTCCGGAACTCTTTGGCAGTTGGTGAGTTAAAGAAAATGGCCTGCTAACCTAACAATGAATAGAAGGTAAACATCTTACTCTCTCAGGATCTTCACCACCCGATCTCTGGCGTGACCACCTAGGGAGTCCATGATCAGGATACAGGGTCTGTTTCAGGAAAATAGGATTGGATAAGATTAACAGTCATAAGAGGCCTTTCTACAATATTCCTCTCACCATGACTTTTACATGACATTACGGCTCCTAAAATTCGGAGTGAATTACTGTGGCGCCATCTAGTGACAGTAAAGGGAATAACAGCACCAATTGAGAGGAGAGATCCAACTACACTTCTCTGAGCCTGTTAGATGGAGACGGTGAACCAAAGTAAATTCCCAGCCAGTAGGACTCACTGTTTATAAACTGTAGGTTTGGAGGAGATCTTAACACAGTCCTGCTGTTCATCTTTATTCAACTTGTCCTTGAAAGAGAGAGAGAGAGAGAGAGAGAGAGGGTTTGGAATCAGTGTTAGTAGGTTAGCAGAATCAAACATTTTTGAGGTCTTGATGAAAAAGAGATCTTAAAGAGATGGAGTGGAGCTATATTCCACCTATGGATTCTTGCCTGCGATTAAACTTTTACTTTTCAGAGAGATATTACCTCAGAATGTTAGCTAACCCTAACCCATGCAAGGTAAGACAGATACCAATGACCACAGCTCCTCCCCCCCCCCCCGTCTGAACACAAGCTCACCCCGATGGTGAGGTCAGAGTCTGGGTCATGGTCGGAGTCGGGGTGGCCCCTGGTGGTGTCCCCCACCGTGGGGCTGAAGAACAGTGACATGGGGTTGGAGGAGGAGGTGGAGCTGACCAGGAAGGCCTGGTCCAGGCAGCTTTCTGCTGCTTCGTTCCAGGCTGGGGATGTGGAGGGGGATGGGGATGTGGATGGGGATGGGGATGTGGATGGGGATGTGAATGAGGGTGGGGATGAGGGTGAGGGTGGGGATGTGGATGTGGATGAGGGTGGGGACGAGGCCTCTGGGTCTCTAGGGGGTGTAGATGGCGGTGTGTAGCATGAAGGGTCAGGGACAGACTGGGGATCATCTAGGCCAGGGAAGCAGAGGACTGCCAGGAACCAGTGAGCCCTGGAGGAGAGGAGAGGCTTTCAATAAGGACAGGAGGAGTAAGGGAGGTAAGAAAGAGGAGGCAACTCAGGTAAACGTTAGAAAATGAACCGGAAATGCTGCACACTGGAGATGAACCTCACCCGAAAAAGACAGAGCCAAATCACAATGATTCATGACAGAACATACAATGAAAAACATGTCATTAATAAACACCTGCTAAATAAACCCACCCGCTTCCCTCATCAGACACACAGCCATGTGATGACCGACTGTGAGAGGCCAGAGAGAGGTAGGACAGGTAGGACTCACGATTTATTGATGGGGACGAAGATGAAGTCCTTCTGGAACAGGTCCACGTGCCGGGTCCATGTTCTGACCAGGCGGTGGCGACGTTTCTTCGGACTGGAATGCAGTCAGGAGTTGATTCATATCAATCAATCAAGCTTTATTTATAAAGCGCCTTTCATACAAAATTGCAATATCATAAACCAACAGAATAGAATTGAACATTCCATGTGGACTCTATAACAATTCTATTGCATCTTTTACAATTTAGAATCCCTGGCAATACAGCACAACACGTTACGCATGAAATGAATGTACAGTACAGCTGAGCGTGTACGTGTGTGTGTGTGAGCGTGTGTGTGTGTGTACGTGTGTCTGAGCGTGTCCATGCGTGTGAGCGTGTCCGTGTGTGTGTGAGCGTGTGTGTGTGTATCCGTGTCCGTGAGCATGTCCGTGTGTGTGAGCGTGTCCATGTGTGTGAGCGTGTCCGTGTGTGTGTGAGCGTGTGTGTGTGTATCCGTGTGTGTGTGAGCGTGTGTGTGTCAGGATATCCAGTGCTTACGACAGGCCCTCCGCTGCTGGGTGTGTTTCCTGCTCGGTCTGAGTGAGCCGCTTGTAAAAGAAAGAGCTGAACATGTGACTCCTGCTCGCGTCCTCTTCCTTCAGCTCCGCCAGGACCAAGTACCTTCATGGGGGGGGGGGGGGGGGGGGGATTATCAACGACACATACAGTACAAGGGAGGCTGGCGGTGGGAGAAATCGGAGGACGGGCTCATTGTAATGCATGTGATGGAATGAGGAATGCTACTGCAAACATGGGTGATTGATTGACCATTCTTCATTCCTGTCCTGCAATCTCTACCTCCACCAGTCTCCACTGCAATCTCTACCTCCACCAGCCTCCACTGCTTGTGCCCCCGCCCGAGGGAAGGAAGCTTGGTTCACTCACTTCAGGTAAAAGTCGATGATGACATCGTTGAGGAATTCCCCCTTGTTGAGGCAGCGGAGGTCTTCGTTGGTGACGGAGATGCCTCCTCTGGCCGGGGGAGGGGGGTACAGGATCAGCCTGGTCACACGACCACCAAAACATCATCACAGTCAAATAAAACAACGTATTTTGCATTGAACTGCACTTTTGTATGAAACATGACATACATAATGTTTGATTATTTGATTGATTGCAGTATTAACAACACCAACGGAGCTTCAACATTGACCCCCCACATAGTTTTTTGAGCATCTGGTTGAAAAAGTTCTAAATAAATCTAGTCTGTTTGTATCGCCATCATTGTCATTACAATGAAAGTTCAGGCACACCTCCCGACCGGCCCAGCGGACGTCTCAGCTACGTAGTCATTGGTCTCCATTGGCTCCACATCATCGATGGCTACCACCACGTCATCATCATCATCTTCATCTCTGTCTGAGACACGTGTTGGGAGAGAGCGCTGAGGGGGCGGGGTTTGTGTGCGTAGATACAGACTGGCCTCGAAGACCTTCGGCTGAAACCACACAGGGGTCTGAGGAGACCAAGACGGGTATGGGGGACTGGTATCTGAACACGGGTGTGGAGAGCTGGCAGGCCTCTGGGGGGTTGCAGGGGGACAGAGAACAGTGTTTATGAACTGCTTAAAGGCATCAGAAGGCTGAGGAGTTCCAGAAGCGTCCGGAAAGGTCTCGGGGACCTTCTGCAAAGACAAAGAGAGAGAGAGGACACCTTACATAACCTGAACTGGGATGTGGTGATCAGAGGAGGCTGGTGGGGATAAGTGACACACTACAGCACCCCTGAGCTCAACAACAACAACAACAACGTCCCTCCACTGATATCGCAGATTCAATTTCATACTGTTTTGTTACCTTCATGCAAGACCAACTAAATAACTCACCACATTTAGACATTTGGGGACCGGGACTGAGGACGATGCATCAAGATCACCCGCCCCCCCTCTGGCTTGCGTGAGTATAGCGTTGGCCGCTGTGAATGACAAGCTTTTTGTGAAGTCCACCACACAGTTTGCCCTGCCGATCTCAGCGAAGATTTTATCCAGTTCAGACTGGACCGGTTCCGATAGCACAGCCGTATAAACCAAGGCGATGTAGTTCTCACTGAGATCTGTGAAAAGTAAACAAAACAAAGACCCGTCATAAATGAGGACAGCAAAGTTAAATTGAGTTTTTATTTTTAGTGCCCTGACACAGCAGGACTATTAATGACTTGACACACATATGGAGTGCCCATATCAAGTCAGGACTTTCAGCTTATGGAAGGCAAAGTCGACTGTACAGTACAACAGGGGAGGCTGGTGGAGGCAGAAATCGGAGGATGGGTTTATTGTAATGCAAGGAATGGAATGAACAGGTGTGTTTGATGCCATTCCTCATTCCATTCCATACAATGAGCCCATCCTCTGATCTCTACCTCCACCAGCCTCGCCTGCTGTACAGGTAGCTGTTGTGTGTGTGGGCTCTGGGTCACCTACTTTGAGCCTTGCTGTCGTACCAGAAGCCCCCCAGGGTGTAGCTCATCCCCAGCAGGAGGCGGAGGCGGTGACACTCCCCCTGGGTGGTCTTGAGGTAGAGGGAGGGCATACCCTTAAACAAGCACCACTCACAGCTGGTCAGAGCAGAGGCCGGGAGACGCACTGACACCAACAGATTAAACCAATCATTTCATTTGATTTTAATTCACTTCATCCCATTCAGTGAAATCATGCTTGGTGACTAAGCACATAGAAGAAGACCAGGGGAGGCTGGTGGAGGTAGAAATCGGAGGACGGGTTTATTGTAATGCATGGAATGGAATGAGGAATGGTATTAAAACGTGTTCCTCATTCCAATCCATGCATTACAATGAGCCTGTCCTCCGATTTCTACCTCCACCAGCCTCCCCTGAAGAAGACATACTGTATAGGTCATAGACTATTGTGCAATAATACATGACATTATATTTAGGGACAGGAACATCTCAAGAGCCTTTACATGCTGTACTACATCTAAATGTGCTATAGTATACATAACTCTCTTCACCAGCGTGTTCCTATTCTCACCTTGGTCGTCAATGTGAATGTATTCTGTTGTAAACTGAGAAAAGAAAGAGTCATTGAGTCACGATATCTGTGTCATCTAATGGGAAATCAGAAACATAACATACAGGGACATCTGGTATATCTAACACAGTACACAGAGACACTTATGTGAAGAAACTTACAGTGACAGGCTTTGTGATCTTCCTGTGCAGTGTCCCTATTCTGGCAAACCTACAGTCCACACTGACCCCTTCTACAGATCCTCCTCTCTTCTTGGGAGGAGGAGGGGGGGGTTGAATACCTGCCTGGGTTTTGCTCCGTTTGGAGGAGGGTTTTTTGAGGACCAGATTTCCAAGCTGTCAAGAGGAGAGAATTTAATCAATGAAATAAGACATATGACAGAGATGAAAGAGGTTCATTGAAATAAACATCATCCACAATGCTGTGGTACAAACACAAATGAAAAAGCACAAGTGGTATGTGAGTCACGTTCATTGAGAAAACTATTTTATCAGTCCCCCAGATTCCAGTCATGCATTCAATTGACCTACGGTGTCGCTGACAAACACAGTGTATATTAGTGACTGTTATTAAGAGTTTCTCCAAAGTACTGGATCTTTCATGCGCATCTTCCTCGGTAGTTGGATCCTGAAGTCAGAGTAACTGCTCATGACATCATCCTCATCAGCTGTCTCCCCACGGCCACCAGAGGGCGACGGTGAGGACCGGATGTAGCCGGCAGTACCCCTGGCGAAGCTTGGTGCTCCAGAGATATTTTGATCATCATCGTTGGACAGCACAACTAAACAAAAGACAACAGAAGTTGAACACAAAAAGAATAAGAGGTACGTCAGGGACAGGATTCACTGTGACGTGTGAACACAATTCGACACAAGCATCTACTATTAGACCAAAAGGACATCCTCAAGGTCTGAGGGCGACACTTCACATACATGTCTCTGATAGGGCTACCTCATCATGAAAATGTGATTCCAAACCACCTCTGCTACATGAGTAAGTAGGATACAGTGTTGTCCTACAAAGGTGACAAGTCAATCATTTGTTTGTGGTGGAGGTCGAATCGATGACGTCGTTATGTAACTCCTGCTCAATAGAACCACCTCACCAATGTGTTTATCCCAGGCATCTAGTGTTTGTAATCATCCCCAACAACCTTGCATACCATAGGGATTTACCTGGTGTTTCTGGGGGCGTGAAGTGTATCCTGGTTAATATGGGTCTTGGTAAAAGCGGTGTGCTATCACTCCTATGAAATAGAAGTTTGCTAGATATGATTGACGCAGATATGAATGTTTCTAATTTTTTTTTTTTTTTTTTTTTTTTTTTTTTTTTTTAAACATCTTGGTCCAAACCTGAAAGCGTTGTTCTGATTCTGAACCGCAAAAGCAGGGGCAAAAGTGTGGTGGAATACTCTGCTTTGGACCAGTACCCCAGGTGAGAGTATCTGGCTGGCAAAGAGGTATTTCGACCTATTGTGGATCGGACTGCACTGCACTGTTCCAGATTGAGAACTGAGAAACACACACACACACAAAAACAAAAAAACATTCACATTCAGTTATGATGAGGTTATATGTTAAGTAATCCCCTTGAGGTTATCAAACAATGGCATGAGTAAAGTAAACTTCATGGACTAAACACATGACTTACCTTGGCATGTTCCCAATTCCCATCATATTGAAGCCGATGGCATTTCCTCTTAGAGATCGTTCCAGTGGTTTGTTGGAATTGCGGTGTTTCATTTACAGAAACTGTTGGGAACACAAGAGGACAATAGTTGTACGTCAGAACAGCCTAGTCGTCTTAACCTGTCGCGATAGAGGAATGGGCTCGTAACAATCATTTCATGTGAGAAACCTCAGTGTTTTTCTGTGTTCTGTGACTGATCACATTGCTGAGTGGGAAGAGGAACAGAATGTTACCGTTAGCTTAGCTAGTTAGCTGTGGAGGACACCATTTGTGAATGAGCAGCTAAATAGTGGAAAACATCACCAATGCACCACCTAGCTGACCGTTGGTGGGCTGATTAACTCCATGTTTCTGAGTGGTTCAGATGGCAGGGTTAGGGTTAGGGTTAGGGTTAGGGTTAGGGTTAGGGTTAGGACCAACCTGAACCACTCCTACCTGGCACTCACTGGTGGTGAGGCTAGCTTACTAACTCTAAGTTAAATGATACCTTATAAATTCATTTAACTACACTACATACATCGTAATTCAGTAATTCAGTACACCACACACGTATTCGAATGAATGTTTGGGGACGACGAAAGTAGTCTGCCACCGCCACCTTTGCTCACCTTGCTTTCCAAATATCGATGTTGTTGTCCTCATCAAGAAAGATCAACGAAACTGTGATTAAAGAGACTGGCCAATCAGCGCTTCAGGTGCCTCATCAATGCATCATTATCTACCAATCATAACACTGTGCGCTGAAGCGACTATTATATATATATATATATTTTTTTTTAAATTATTATTTTATTATTATATATATATACACACACACACACACACACACACACACACACACACACACACACACAGACACACACATTGAAAAACAATACACATTGAAAAACATATATACGTATATTTATATGTTTTTCAATAGCCTATAGGCCTATACACATTTGAAGTGAAAATCAACAATTGACCTCAGTTCCTAATCCCCTTTGAAGTTGAGTCAGCGCGTTATCAGACTTGTATGCTTTCCCATGCAATTATCAGGAGGCCCCAGCTGGCTTGAGGCTTTATCTGTGTAACTGTTTATGGATGCCCTATCACACACATTCTAGAACCCTGCAGAGGAAAATGGAATCCTTCAGAAGGACCACCAGTGTTCTAGCCCCCGTTGACTCATGAAGATCATTAGAGAGACTCCTCACACTGAGGAGACTGTACTCGCTGCTCTGGGGGTCTGGGAAACTGCACAAAGGGTAGGTTACATTTAGAAATGTTGTTAGAAATGTAAATTGTCCTAATATGTGATGTCTACTGTATGTTTAGTACTGTATCTGCTGTTGAAAGTGAATTTCCCCCTTTGGGGATTAATAAAGTGCTACTTTACGCTACTTTCTGCTCATGTAGACAGTTTGTGAAACTCATTTCATGGTGACTTGTGCATGTCATAGATTAACAGGCCGTGCTGTAGATATCGTACAGCAACTTTAAGTTGGCAGATGATGTTGTATACTAGGCTACAGAAGTACTAAAGTGTTTGGTAGAAGTAGCGTTTTTTCTCCACTTAAAAAACCCCAGCAATAACTTTAATTCTAACAGAAACTAAACAACATGTTTTGGAGTCATCCTGCAGTGGTGTGTCCGTCTGTCTGTGTCTCAGGAGTTGTGCGATATCTGTTTGCATGTCTTCCAGTGTACCACCAAGTCCGTGCTGCAGGATGAGAGGGGAGAAGCTGTCCTGCGTGCTCGTCTCTCTGCTGGGCCTGGCGCTGGTGCAGTCAGTCCACTGCCAACACATGTCAGATGAACCCTGCAACGTCCAGATCCTCGTCCCAGGACTCAAAGGCATACGACACATACCGTAGACACACACACACACACACACACACATACACGCACACACGCACGCACGCACGCACGCACACACACACACACACACACACACACACACACACACACACACACACACACACACAATGTACATAAACAATGAAAGAGTCTGAAAACATGCTCCAAAAACAGAGCTGCAGTGCACGTCACAACGTTCAGTAGCAGGTTTAAGAGGTTGTTGTGTTTGATTGATAAAGGTACGTATAGTTTATAAAGGTACGTATAGTTTGTCCAATGACTTCTCTTCTCTCTCTGCCAGGAGATCCGGGAGACAAAGGTGAGAAAGGAGCGCCTGGGAGACCAGGAAGAGTCGGTCCGCCGGGGGAAGTAGGTACGCTGTCGTTGTCCTCTTTTCCAAACAGGATTAACAAACAATAAAGACTGACAAAAGGAGAAGCAGCGAGCCTCACAGGAGTCGCTCTCTCCCGCTCAGATGGGACAGTAGGGCAAAGACCACCACACAGACTGACTGGAATCCCTCTGGCTAACAGTAGGAGGACGCTGTACGCTAGTTACATCACTGCTAGGCTGTCCAGAGCAGCGCAGTGTTTACTAAAGGTCGGAGGTGGTGTGAGAAACGATACCCAGGATCCTGGGCTGGTGACAAGTGTTTACTACAGTGTTTAATGAGGAGTGGAGGCTCTCTGTCTCCAGAGCTGAGATTACACACACAGACCGATGCTTTGCTGTTGAGGCTATTTTAACATTAGTTTGTAATCTTGTTTTTAAGTCTTTATAAAATACTTGCATTGCATTGCGGCATTATGCAAAAGGTTCAGCCTGGTCTCACTGAATGAAACATACCTAATGTCATACAGTACAGTGTATTCTCTCTCAGCTAGTTGTACTGTTTTGATGATGACAATGAAGAATAAAAATGTGTTTTCTGTTGTGTAGGACATCCTGGACCTAAAGGGCAGAAGGGCATTATGGGACATTATGGGAAAATGGGCCCCAGTGGAGTCAAAGGTAAAGATTCCCTGCAGAGTGCTTTTTTTTTTGTTTTTAAATGAATATGTTTTTGACACATTTTTGCCTAAAACAATATTTCCACTCTCAGGTCTAAAGGGAGATATGGGGGATCCTGGACCAAAAGGTGCCAGTGGAGATCCAGGTAGAACACCAGCTCTTTCGGAACATGTTTCTCGATCAAATCTGCCCATCAATTCACAGTTATGGAAACATGGCACATGGAAAATATCAGTTACATTGGAGATAACTGTGTAACTGTTTACCAAGTTGTCATTGTTTTGTCTTCCCAGGTGTACCTTGTGAATGTACCCCTCTGAGGAAGATGATTGGTGAGATGGACATCCACGTGGGCCAGTTAACCAGCGAGCTGAAGTTCATTAAAAGTGGTACGATTTTGAGACTCTTGATAGACGTCCAGCGTCGAAAATAACAATTGTTTTCGGAAAGTTTTCCCACAAATAATAACTTTAAACACTGACTTCAGCCAACATTCTAAGCTTTGTTTGTTGTTATGAACAATGTGGTGTGAAACGCTGGGGATGTATGTACAGTTATGTCAGTGTGATTTTAGAAATACAAGTGCTCATTTTTCAGCACTGCCCTCCTCTGCAGCTGTCGCCGGCATCAAGGAGAGAGACGGTAAGGTGTACCTCCTGGTGAAGGAGGAGAAGCGCTACTCCGACGCCGAGGTCTACTGTCAGGGGCGCGGCGGACACCTCGCCATGCCCAAGGACGAGGGGGCCAACCGGGCCATCGCGGGGTACATCACGGAGGCGGGCCTGAACAGGGTGTACATCGGCATCAACGACATCGACCGGGAGGGACACTTCACCTACGTGGACCGTTCTCCCATGAGCACCTTCACCAAGTGGCGGGAAGGGGAGCCCAACAATGCCTACGAGGACGAGGACTGCGCGGAGATGGTGGCGGCAGGGGATTGGACTGACGTCGCCTGCAACCCCACCATGTACTTTGTGTGTGAGTTTGACAAGAGCAGCGTCTGAGTGTGGCTGCGTCAGAGTGCTGGTGATAGAGAGGATGACGGTCCTCAGTGTAAGGATCTTGTGTGATAGACTGTGGAGGCAGAAATCAGAGGACGGGCTGTAATTGTAATGCGTAGACTGGAATGAGGCATGGTATCATTGTTACCGTTCCTGATTCCATTCCATGGATTACAATGAGCCCATCCTCCGATTTCTACCTCTACCAGCCTCCCCTGGTACAGGGATGTTACTATATTCTGTAGGTAGGCCAGCCACCAATGCTATGGCATAATAGACTGGATATTGACATGCAACTACTGTTGTGATAAACCGTTTCACTTTCCCATTTACTACCTTTTCTGAACAGTTCATGCAGTTTTCCCTTATCCACTTCATTTCTACTCAGAAAGTTGTAAGTTCTCAATTCTTTGTCTTTTACATGTTCATTTTGTGAGTTTAAGTGAGACAATATATGTTTTACTAAAACTGTGTATCAGCTAACAATATATTACTTTTATTTGCATTACAAATGATATGATTTATTTAAACATATGGAGTACTATTTTTCTAATTACTAGTGAATATGTCATTAACAATTGTATTATCCCTAATCACAATGTTTTGTGACTTGCAATATACAGTATGCATTTTGAACTTTAGTGTGTTTTAAAAATATATGGTTAAACACGTAGCAAGTTTTACTTTTAAAGTTTTGATACAGTGTGCATAACCCATGTCATGATAATGTCTCGCTCATAGTTTCATGTGTTTGTCTGTCAACATTTCATAACAGACGTCTCTAGAATGCAGAGTATTCCTTACTGGCAATTTAACCATTGTATAGAAACGACTTTCTCAGAACCAGATAAGCTCGGTGTTTGTGTTTTACAGTTTGATGAAGCTTTAGATGAGCCTGGACGTGCATGATGAAAGATGAGAAGGCAGGTGGTGAGTGAATGAGAGTCCAGAGGCTGCCACTGGTGGGTTTGTGGAATCCATGTTGTGATCGGAACTCATAGGGCAAAGGAGTGTCTTTACATAGAAATGGAGGAAGCGGAATGTGTCTGGTACTGTATGTTCAGCAGTGAATAAGACTGTAGGATGTGTTGCTTCTACATGTACTGAGTCAAATGTATCTCTATTCTGAAAGGTGATCTGTTTGGAAACACTGTAATCAGGGATACAGACGGTGACATGTGTTTTGGTGTTGCTCCTTTGACTGTGTTGTTCCCAATAAACGTTTATTGGTAGCTTGTTGTCCTTCAATCATTGTAATATCTGGCATGGTGTTTGATTTCACGCAATATAAATTCATAAGGATCTTATCTGTCATCTATTCTCGTACAGAAATGCAACTCTCTATTGTGTAGGCTACTGCCACCTAGTGGACATTAATGGCTAACACAGTGTTGAACTTAAAATCTTCTGATATCGTTTTCATCACACTGACTACGTTTACATGCAGCCTAAAGGTCCATTTGAATTATTATTCAATAGCTCACCTTATTGAGTGATCATATAAACAATGTCTGAAGGCCCAAATAATGTGTGTGAAATGTGCTTGTGAGAGAAAACATTATAGTTTGGCATGCAGAACGGACCACTGAGCTAACAGACAAGTCGATGTGTGATTTCATCTCCTATTCTGCAGTCATCACAATGACCTTTTCTAGTTACTTCAGTCATACAAAGGTCTGGAAAATGAAGCGTATGCTACCCGACTAGATAGAAGAGCCATTGGCTTGGATGACTGCACATGGTGTTACCGAAACTGCTTCATTACATCTGATAGTGGAGACGCTTTGAAAAGAAGCCACGACATGAATAAGTCACTGATCTACCGATTAGGCGAAAGAGCAAGATATTGTGTTCTGAAACCTATATCAATCAATGTTTAGCGGCCTGTAATTCAATCCATCAACAAAACACACGTATAGTACTATGAACAAAACACCTCACTTTCATGAATGTATTTATGCTCTATGAAATGTATCTGTTATGGATCCTTTCCCATGTCTTTAGAATGTTTGGTGTTTATGGATTGTATGTTTTTATTATTATTGTTTACCTGCCCAGGGACTGCAGATGGCAATATCTGATAAGACGCAATCAGATCTCAAATTCTGACATTAATGTTTTTAGTTGTGTATTGTCCCTGTCAAATAAACACAAATAAATACATTTAAACTACAATCGAGCACAGAGAGGCTTCCTCTGGCAGCAGTGTTGGTAATGGATGTCTGGATTAAGATGTTACTATTACACAGCTTTGGAGTGAGTCATTCAACTCATCTAGTTTATCATGTATTTGTCCTTACACTCTTAATCTGTAATACTGTTATCCAAATAACCTTTGGATAAAGGTGGTTTCTCATTGTTTAATCTGAAGTTATCTGAATGAAGTTACAGCAGGCATATCTGAGGCACCGTTTGACATAACAAGCTTCCAAATGTAGGTTGAATTCCCAAATTTAAAGAGATTTGAATATGCATGACATGGCTCTCGTAATAAAGCACAGCTTGAGTGGTCCCTTAAGTAATGAATAATTAATACAGTGATGAATTATGCATCCCATTGACCAGGAGTTGTCTGGCGAAAACCAATTAGCTGCTGTTGTGTTTGGTGAAATCTCTGGTTACCCTGCAGTAAACAATGTGGACGGCTCTCCGTGTAGCAGGGGAGGTAAAGATCACTGCCTGCATGACTACTTCAGTTCAAACATGCATGACCATGCCGCTGATTAGGGACGGTGCATTTGTACTGTAAAAGGTAAAACAAAGGAGGTAGGCCTTATATTTATATAGTAAAAATCAATATAAGGATAGGACTGTAACTGCACATGCATGTGTTTTATTCAACGCATATCAGATATCAGATCCTTATCCCAGGAGGAAAGCTAACCTCCATCCAATTTGAGATATAATTTGAGAAATGCTATTTCTGTTTACCAAAGGGTTGTTTGATCTGGTAGGGGGGAGAGAGAGAGAGAGGGGGGGGGTTATACATTTACAACAGGGCTGTCCCCAGGCCCCACCATAGAGAACAACAGACATCATCAATGTTATCCTAGATCTGAGTTCAGCTCTGCATTTTTATTGAGTCCTGTCCATGCACCCGTCTTCCAGGAGTCCGGGTTGTGAAGGGGAGGGCTGGTGTTCTGAGGAGAGGAGAGGAGAGGAGAGGAGAGGAGAGGAGAGGAGAGGAGAGGAGAGGAGACACATGTTCGGTCCATGTTGGAGAACATCTTCTGGCCTCCAGACATTCCTGGAAAGCGCGCGCTTTTCCCACCAACTGGTTTCCTTGGAAACCCATCAAACACCGTTCGTGTGAGTGGAGCCTCCAGGCTAGCCGGCTAGCTTCAAACAGCGACAACGACAACGACTCGGCTAACGAGGAAACGAGAGAAAGATAAACTAACCTCAACAACAACAAACAAAGATAGGCATCTCTCGTTCATATCTGCTGGCTTTGCTAACCTTTGCCATTTGACCTGTGTTTCCGCACGTTGCTTGTCAGTCGTCGGTGTGGGTCCGTCATCATGTCGGGCACGTCAGGTAAAGCCGGACTCCCTCAGCCTCCCACTAAAACCATTGTCGTCTACAGGAACGGGGATGCTTTCTTTCCTGGCCGAAAGTTTGTAATCAACCAGCGTCAGATGTCAACTTTTGACAGTTTTCTCAGTTCGGTCACCCGCGGGGTCGAGGCTCCGTTCGGGGCGGTAAGGAATGTTTACACTCCGAGAGAAGGACACAAAGTGTTCGACCTGGACCACCTGCAGCACGGAGGGAGATACGTGGCCGCCGGAGGAGAGCGCTTCAAAAAGCTGGAGTAGGTACCCTGTAGAGACCCTGTAGAGACCCTGTAGGGACCCTGTAGAGACCCTGTAGAGACCCTGTAGGGACCCTGTAGAGACCCTGTAGGGACCCTGTAGAGACCCTGTAGAGACCCTGTAGAGACCCTGTAGGTACCCTGTAGAGACCCTGTAGAGACCATGTATGTACCCTGTAGAGACCCTGTAGAGACCCTGTAGGGACCCTGTAGGGACCCTGTAGAGACCCTGTAGAGACCCTGTAGAGACCCTGTAGGGACCCTGTAGAGACCCTGTAGAGACCCTGTAGAGACCCTGTAGGGACCCTGTAGAGACCCTGTAGGTACCCTGTAGAGACCCTGTAGAGACCCTGTAGAGACCATGTATGTACCCTGTAGAGACCCTGTAGAGACCCTGTAGAGACCCTGTAGGGACCCTGTAGAGACCATGTATGTACCCTGTAGGGACCCTGTAGAGACCATGTATGTACCCTGTAGAGACCCTGTAGAGACCCTGTAGAGACCATGTAGGGACCCTGTAGAGACCTTGTAGAGACCCTATAGAGACCCTGTAGAGACCCTGTAGAGACCCTGTATGTACCCTGTAGGTACCCTGTTGGGACCCTGGAGGACCCTGTAGGTACCCTGTATATACCCTGTAGGGACCCTGAAATTACACAGCCATTACAATCATGTGGAATTGCTCAAATGCCTCGTTGCTGATGCAGCCAGCCAAACGTGTAGACACTACTTCACTGGAGTAACGATAAAGCTTAAACATCCAGGGATTTATTTGACCCAAAATCAAATGTGATTGAAACCAGTGAGTTGTTGTTCATTTAAATGGTTACTTTTATCTTCTAGTTATCACCACATAACAGCAAAGAAGCCACAGAGAAAGAAGAGTGAACAGGTAAGGCCGCTGATTGACTTTCTCTTGCTACAGTTATTTCAGAAATAAATGCAAATGTTTTGGGACTTGGAATGGCATCATCATCTGCTTGTTATCCTTATCGAAATTGCATTTTCCTCTCGCAATGTTTTGTGAGTGCAATTTGAGTCGAGAGCAGCCTACTAAAAGTCTAGCCATCAATTTGTCTCCCTGATAAGTTTTTTTCCCCATTTAGATTCACTATAAGCCACATACTCTGTAAGGGCCTCAGTAATAACCGTGAAATAAACTATATTTCATTCTCTGTTTTAAATCACAGATACGACCTGTTGTCCACAGCAGAATAGTCGTTTCTGCTCGCTGGAGGAAGATTATCAATGAGTCATGCACCATCAAGTGAGAATGGATCTTCAAGAGTCCCCTTACCTTATTGTGCTCTGGCTAATGTTCTCTGCATTGAGATGGGATGTAAAATATCCAATATCTAACTCCTTTGGTCACCAGTTGTGTCACTTGTATGTACATTTTTCAAGTGTAATTTTCAAGCCACTTCTTTATTGAACTTGTAGGCCAACTCGATTTCTGATGTTGAAAATGTTGAGAGTGGAATCCCCTTGTACTGAGTTGTTGATGTGTTGTTGTATTTTGTAGTGTTTTTACCAATGGAGATGTCTTGGTTCCTCCAGCTCGGATACTGATACCAAAGTATACTCTGACAAACTGGGAGCGCGTGTTGGCCATGGTGACAGAGAGGGTACAGCTGCGTACCGGGGCTGTCCACAGGTAGGGGAGGAAACAGCCCACCTTTGTAGTCATTGTTGTGTCGGGTATGAAATGAAACCCATTGATCCAACTCTTAGCAGTGATCACATCCCTAAAACATTTACATTTACATTTATATTAATGGCATTTAGCAGACGCCTTTATCCAAAGCGACTTACAACAAATAGATTTGTTTAAGTAAGTGAATCATCTATCCATCAGTCATCAAAAACTCAGCTGAACTGGTGGATCATTCAAGATATGTTTCTACTTTGCTGCATTGTCACTTGATTTCCCTTCATCATTCCACGTTAACAATGGCAGATGTGCTCTGATGTGTTATTTTTCAATATATCTTGTGTTTCGACGTCTCTTGCGGCCAGACTGTGCATGTTAGACGGAACCCCCCTGCGTGGTCCGTTTGACCTGGAGAACAGCCAGTTCTACGTGGCCGTGGGAGCAGAGAGGTTCAGGTTCTTACCCTACTCCCAGTGGGTCCCCAACAAAGTGGGTCCCCAACAAATGTATAGTCTGGGCCTACGGGACAATAGTCAGCCTCACGGGTAAGACAAAACTCTTTATCTCAAGCAATAACTCAGATTATGTACATTTATTATCCACTTGAATCTGTTCGTTTGATGAATTGAAATCATTATGGTTTGTTTCCTTTTTTTTACCTCAGAGTCAGCAATGAATGTCTCCCAGCAATTAGGAGAGGCAGAAACCAATACGCAAAGGATGTGGTGAGTCCTGTGAATCATGCTGTCACTGTACGGCGGTAGGAAACAGCCCTGTGATCTCTAAGTGGTTGTTTTTCCCCACAAGAGTGTGTTTTGTACTGTATCCATTACCTTTACTCCTGAAGGCGGGCGCGGACTTTCCGCCTACAGAAAACTATACAGTGGAAAAGCACGCCTTCACACACAGCATTTCAATTAACATCTCCAGCGCATGAGAGCCCCTAACAGAGCGTGGTTCGTTACGAGGCAGTCCTATCATCAATCAGTGTCGGAGGGAGGCATTGACTTAGCATCGCCTTCCACTCTGATAGGTACTCCCTATAGGAGCCCGCGTGCGTGGCCCACTTGATCAAGTGCAGAGACTCTCATAGACTCAACATATTCACCTGGGGGACCGGGGGAGAGAGAGAGAAAAAATCTCTCATTCCACCACAACCAAGACAATTTCTATTGTGATTAAGTAGACAGTGGAAATGCGTTGCAGCCATGTGAGGATTGCCAGAGATGAGCACAACAACGTCAACATCCACAGAAACCAGGGAGGAAGAGAGGTTGCACACTCAGCGGTTCAGGCAGAGATAAGGCTGTGTAGCATGGTGAGATATGTCTGACATCTGACTCTTCTAACCATGAAAGATGACGGTGTGGCATGTGTCAAATCCTTTTCTGATGGTGAAAAATAGCAGCTTTTTTACCCGTGAGGGTTAAACAAATAAATTAGGATTCAACAACAGGATACAAATGTAAAGCAGAAAAAAACTACAAATTATAGTCGGTCAGCAATAGTCAGTTAGGGGAATTAATTACCTAAATGTTTCAGGAATAATAGAATTGGTCATACTTTAAAAAAAAAAAAAAGTTTTGCATTTTTATTTTTTAAAGCAATACCATATCCATGAGGTACAGTAAATTCCATAAAATGTAGTTCAAACCCTACCAACAAAAATGAATTCTCCTTTACACCTGAAGGGGGAGACAGAGACAGAGACATGTCCTCTCTCTGCCTCCCTGCCAGCTGATCCACTATTGCTTATTCACTGGAAATGTTACCTTACTTCTGGCTCCCGCTCCCTCTTGCCTGATCCCTCATGAATACATAAATATGATTTGACCAGACTTAATGAGGACCTTTCAGAGAGAGAGAGAGATTCATGTGGGCGAAGTGCTTTGCTGTAGCCTGATCCGTCCGCTGGCTTAGCCTGCTGATTATACACATACATTTATAGGGTCACATCCATCATTAATTTCAGTTTGACCTCACAAAGCAACAGCAGTCAGATTTCAAACGTCTGTAAAAAAAAAAAAAAAAAAAAAGATAATCTAGTAACATGTTTCCGAGGAGAGTGCCTGTGTAAAATGTAACCTTGCCCAGTAACCTTGCTGCATGGCGGTGTGTCTCCGCCTGCAGCCGTCCCCAGCAGAGCACCAGTGGGCCGGGCTGGACAGCTGTGGCAGCCACTGAAGCCCCAGCACTGAGGGCTCTGCAGTGTCTGGTGGCATTTACACCACAGTCCCATTGGCAACTTCCGTAGATGCTGCTGAGCTAGGGTGTTAGTGACGATGAGGGAGGGGTGGGGTGGGGGGGGGGGGGTGTATTGGTGGTTACAGTGATTCATTTCCTGCTTTTGAGCTCCACTGAGCACAGTTACTATGGGTGGTGACACTCTGGTCCCAGATGCAGTCAACCTGGACACATGACATCAGCGGAGACCCGCCCCCTCCCTACCCCTCTCTCTCTCTGTTCTCCTGTGACCTCATTCGAGGAAGAAGTGGCGAGAAGAAGAGGTGGCGATGCCCAGAGGAGAAGCTCCACCCCTCCTGCCTCCTGTCTGTCTGCCCACTGAGGGACCAGGCACAGGGATTGGCTCTGACACTTTGACCCCCCCTTTGGAGGTTGAAGGTTGGTAGCTGTGCTTCCGGACAGCCCCCCTCCAGCCCTCAGGGCCCCCCCGCGGCCCCCACTATCATATCCCAGTGTCCTCCCGTTGACTCCTCCACGCTGCCACTTGAGAGGCCAGAGATTACTCGCTCCACTTTACTCCTCTCCGCCTTCCTGTCCCTCCACAGCCGTTCTCACACTGATTCCACCAGCCAGCCAGCCAGACTCTCTCTCTCTGGAGAGGCAATGACTTCAGCTTTTCCATTTCCAGTTGTACTGTTCTCTTCATTCCCAGAGCTCTGCTTTTGTCCCTCTCTTCTCTCCCCCAACATGGGGCACGAGTCTCTGCTGTTGATTTAGATGAGAGCTCCACTATTTACATTTTGCCATGAGGCTACAAGTTGTGTTTACTTTTCAGATGTCTCATGATGGATCGTGAGTTTGATTGTGGACTTTTCAGTTTACAGACCGTAAATTACGCCGCTCCACCAAATGATGAGATCAAAATCCGCTCGCGTTTATTCATGTCGAAATGTGCTGGAAATGCAGCTAAAACGCTGAACTGAGCTGGGAACGCAACAACACTTTCACTTTCGCGAAAAACAACAATGATGTCATCTGCGATCAAAGGCAGTTCCTCGGTTTCATTCGCTCTGAAATGTTTACGTATGTGGCGGAGCCAAGTCGACAAGGTGGCACAGCGTCCCTCTCCCATTCTTTGGGGAGAACCCTGGGATGAAATTGGATTAACAGCAAAGCAGCGGTTCTGCCTTTGATCTTGGTAGTTTGGACACCATGAGCGAACTCAGTTTCAACTCTCCCCTAACTGAACATCCCAGGCAAAACTTCTCCCTCCTTTCTGTTGTTCTGTTCTCCTCTGTCTCTCTCTCTCTCTCTCTCTATCTCTCTCTCTCTGTCTCTCTCTCTCTCTCTCTCTCTCGCCCACCAACGGCTAGTGTGAATTCAAAAGAATATCAACTGACTTCTGCATCGGCATTAAAGAAAGCAAACAACTAGAAGAAAGGAACTCGGCGCTCTATTCCCAAGACTCCATGTTAGTGGGCTTGCAGTACACCACTGCCCCGAAGTGTGTTCTCGTGGAAGCCTGAGATCAGTACAGAAACCCCTGAGCTTGCCTTGGGAGCGAGCCAACTTCAGTAAAAGCACTGGTAGCTGCATGGGAAGAAAGAAGGAGAGAGACATTAAGTCTGCTCCTCTTTCCCCATCCCTCTGAGGGAGACGTAGCTCACCTGGCTACCTCCAGCGTGGACCAGCAGCCTGCCAGGAGAAAATTGCCTTTTGTGGGAGCATTAATTCACAAGTGTACCCCGCTGTGTGAACATCACTCTCAACTCGTCTACTCACTGCTCTTTTCTCTTTCTCTCTCTCTCTCTATCCCCCCTCCCCTCTCTCTCTCTTTCTCTTTTTCTTTCTCTCTCTCTCTCTATCCCCCCTCCCCTCTCTCTCTCTTTCTCTTTTTCTTTCTCTCTCTCTCTCTATCCCCCCTCCCCTTTCTCGCTTTTCTCTCTCTCTCACTCCCCCCTCTCTTTCTTTCTCTCTCTCTTTCTCTTTCTCTCTCTCTCTCTCTCACTCCCCCCTCTCTCTCTTTCTCTCTCTCTATCTATCCCCCTCCTCTCTCTCTCTCTCTCTCTCTCTATCCCCCCTCCCCTCTCTCTCTCTCTCTATCCCCCCTCCCCTCTCTCTCTCTCTCTCTTTCTCTCTACCCCCCCTCCCCTCTCTCTCTCTCTCTCCCTCCCTCCCTCCCTCCCCTGCTCTCCTCCTCCCCCTCCTACCATACAAGCTCCCAAGACCTTTATTCATCAATAACCGTCTAGCGTACCGTCTGGCCAGGACTCTCCCCTCTCCCACTTTAAGCTTGTTTGGATTTTCATTGTTTGATCTGCCTTGATAAATAAGACGAATGCAGTTAGAAATTCATGGCTGCCCCCGTTTCATCAATAAATGATTAGTTTGCTGCTCTCCCCGGTGATTGATAGGTTGTGCACCAGATGTATTGGAACCAGATGAATTCAATACAGTGTGGAGGCACAGGGGAGCTGCAAAGCATATCAGCTCATGAAAAATTGAGGTCAATGGAAAATGTAAAAAAGGGGGAAAAGAAGAAAGACATAGGAACAGGTTTTTTTTCCCCCACTGAAGCCCATTAGAGCTCTGACTAACCCTACCGTGTTACTGTCTTTTAACAAAACACAAAGACATCTTTGGTGACGAGTCTCAATGGTCTGATATCAGAGCATCGTTGCCTCCTCGATCCACGGCGCCTTGTTGTGTTTGTAGTTTGTACACAGCGGGCTTGGAGAGGACCTTGAGCACACAGCCAGGGGCCGTCCAAAGAACTACACAGACTCCTACTTCTACGCCAAGCCAGACAGAGAGCGATCCAAACAACACAAGCAGGTGTCCAGAATCCCACTGCTCTTCTCAACGGGAGGTAAGTAGAACAGTTCTACAGAAACGCTCTCCCAATTTTATTTTTTTATTGTATGTTTTTTTTTATTGGTTATTGTATGTTTTTCCCACCTCTTTCTCTCTCTCTCTCTCCCTGTGATATGAATTGGACCTGTTTATTTTTTTTTTGAAGGCAAGGTTTTCTTAAGGTAGCTGTGTGCGTGCGTGCGTGTGTGTCTTTGTGTGCGTGCGTGCGTGCGTGCGCGTGCATGTGTGAGTGTGTGTGTGTGCGTATGCGTGTGTGTGTGTGTGCGAGCGTGCACGTGTGTGTGTCTAAATGTGTGTGGTGAGGAGATAGGAGAAGCATGTGGAGAGCTTTCTTTGAATTCCCAACCTGTTCTCCAAAGTCACCGTACATCAGGGGGGACGCGGAACAGGCTTCCTGCCACGTCGCCTTTCAAAGAATGGAATTCTGTTGCCGTGAATATTAAAACGAACAAGGCTTCAAACACCATCAAGCGCTGTAAATCATAGATGAATTCAATCAGGCCATTTTGTTGAATATTCTATCCAGAAAGCCTCGTTAACTGTGCCAGGAAAACAAAATGCTCCAATTTTCTCCTGATGGGGGAATCAAAACGATCATAAGTTATTCATCACAATCATATAGAGGAGAGATCATAAAGCTGACGAAATTGTCTTGTAGATTGATGGTATTTAGCTTCATGGCAATTACACAGTTTGAATGTGATATATAACATATACGGTACACAGTAATTGCACCACTGCCACTGACAGTGGGACTGCTGTTCGATAGTTATTATGCCGGTGGTGTCTTTTTCCCCCACACACACACACACACACACACACACACACACACACACACACACACACACACACACACACACATACACACATCCAGGACCAGAGACACAATGACATCATAGAAAGTGAGTAATTGCCGCAGTTTGAGCGCTGCCATCATTTCACACGTTCCCGCCGAGCCGGTGGTGGCGAGTCCAGTTTCCTCCTCACACGTCGGGGGCCTCTGCGTTAGCGCCTGATTGGCTGTCTGCAGACTGCAGCCCCTGCTTGTCAAGGAGCACTGGCCACCAGTGCTCCTCCACTTTTTTTTTGACACTTGATCATCCTGGCGGTGGGACGCCCCTCCTAAAGTCATTACTAATGGTTTAAGAGAAAAAAGAGAAAAAATCCATAGGCTTCCTCTTTAACTACATCACCGTTCCCCCTCAGGGGCGATCAGCCGAGCCGGGGCCTCTGAGTGCTGTTGGCAGGCGGCTGCTAGCACCTAGCGCAGGAAGGAGCTAACCGCTTGTCAGCAGATCATTTTCATTCTCTCTTTCATGGTCTTGTTTTTGAACTTGATAGGCCAGAGGATTCATCCTGGTTGCATCCCTGTGGAACTTAACACCTCATGCTACTGTGGCTAGCTTCATGCTTGTATGTAATCATGTGTAATGACCTAGTAATTACCTGTAGTTATACCTATTATAAAAGACAAACCACCAAACACAATTTGAATAGTTAAAGGTCCACGCCTACGTTCTTAAATATACATCCTCTCCAGCAGCTGTAGATTTCACAATTCAGTGCGCTGTGTTTTTGTTTCCCCAAACATCAAACGTCGCTTGTCACTGTCAGTTAGTTTCACGCAGGGTGGTCAAAGTTGTGGCAGAGAAATCTTGGCTTGCAGTAACCTTTAGGTCTGTGTGTGTGTGTGTGCTTTCTAAATAAATAAATACTTTGACAGGATCATTGATCACCTCTGAAGTAAGAGAGAGAGAGAGAGAGAGGGAGAGAGAGAGAGAGAGAGAGAGGGAGAGAGAGAGAGAGAGGGAGAGAGAGCAAGAGAGCGAGAGAGAGAGAGACAGAGAGAGGTAGAGAGAGAGAGAGAGCGAGAGAGAGAGAGAGAGAGAGTGTGAGAGAGAGAGAGAGAGAGAGAGAGACAGAGAGAGGTAGAGAGAGAGAGCGAGGGAGAGAGAGAGAGAGAGAGAGAGACAGAGAGAGGTAGAGAGAGAGAGCGAGAGGGAGAGAGAGAGCGAGAGGGAGAGAGAGAGAGAGAGAGAGAGAGAGAGAGAGAGGGAGAGAGAGAGGGAGAGAGAGAGAGGAGTAGAGTGGAAGGGGGGGGGGGGTGACTGCCAGTATTAGAGGTAATTGTGATGAATCACTTTCCTCAGAGGGCGGTGTGTTCAGAGCGAAAGACAAAAGGAGGGAAACTGTGGGAGCGCCAGAGGTTCCAGAGGAACGCAGAGTGAAGGTGGACCTGCCAATAGATCAGGTACAACTACTTCTACAGCTGAGCCCTGCTCTGGTGACCTCTAGAGAATGGTCAGGAAACAATTAGGCCTACTCCTGTCTTCAGAGGCTGTACTTCCTGAACAACAACAGGCAGAATGTATACAAGTGCTGTTAGTTGCTGTTGTTGGTTTTTACGGTATGTTGAACACAATGATGTGTAACTCAGGCTACTGTGTGACATGTTAAACACAGTTATGCCACTGTAATGTAAGAGCCCTTTGTTTTTTCTTGTAAGCACAATGTGCTATATACACTACTATGTTTGTAAATCATTAGTTAATTAATAAAAACATAAAGAAATAAATGAATAAGTACATATTACTGTATGTAAATAAACTGTAAATAAAGTTTGATTAATTGAAGAGATGGCTCCACCTCCTGGTTCCCCAGGAAGATGCCCGGGTGGTGGAGGAGGAGCAGTGTGAGCCCGGGGGGTACTCCCGGCCAGGCAGTGGGGGTCAGAGCCCCTTCAAGGCCTTCCTCAGGGGCTCCGTTGGCTCCAGCCTCCAGAGGCCTCTGTCTGCAGCCTCCCGCAGTTCCAGGAAGGTCAGTGGACAGCGGCCATGTCTGGTAGTGTTGATGTCTCTCTGACAGATGTGTTTACTAGTGATTGTGTGTGTGTGTGTGTGTGTGTGTGTGTGTGTCTCTCTCTCCCTCTCTCCCCCCCCCCTCTCTCTCCCTCTTTCTCCCTCTCTGTCAGGACTCAGCCAACCCGTCGTCAGGTCCAGGAGAGTCAGGGAGGGGCACGGGCCTCACCAGCCCCAGAGACAGAGGACCAAAGTCACCTCTAGAACCAGAGCAGCAGGTACCTACCGTCTGGGAGGGCTGGTGTGTTAGCCCCACTGGATGGAGGCCTTATCTACAGGATAGAGGGATGGAGAGATTGCAGCCGATGGTATCAGACTGGGGCGGTGTAGAATGATCTTATTAGTGTAGAAATACCATAACCACATTTACTGGCGGGCGATTTCTCTTCCTTTATCCCAGTTCTTATTACACGCGTTATGACAGATGGTTCGGCGCCGCGCGTGTATACAGATGTTCCCACACGGAAGTGCGCTCCCTAGAAATTACACTCATTTAAATGCACTTATTCTGGTCTAATAATCCTCGAGAGACCGCAGCGTGAACCTCATAACAGTGACGAACGTATACAATAGTTGGGTAATATTACTATTCCGTGCAATTTGATTCAGCTTTGGAAAATGAGAAGATATCGAGTCTTACTTAAGCAATCAATAACGCGCTAACGTTTTCATTTAATGAAAACTATAATTTTCAGAGCAATGGCAATTACACTGCGGGGGGATGTTTTGGTGTGGCGATGATTTTTTTGCAGCGGTATGCACTTTTGTAATAAAGATATTCTAATCGAAATAATTATTGACTTCGGGGGGGCCGTTAGGACCTGGTTAAGGACCTCATCAATGACTTTATTCATTGCTTGTCCCTTTCAGTCAGAAATGAGTATTGCTGAATCAGTATGACTATAGATTCTGACAATGACCGTTAGATAAAGGGTCATAATGATATTCCCCCTAATCCAGACTCAGCTCATTTGTGCAATCATCCCCCCCCCACCACCACCACCACCACCACCACCACCACCACCACTGCACCCAACAATCTTTGATTTGTGACAGCTTTAAGCTAAGTGCAATTATCACTGTGGTATTCATTCACACTTTTTATGCTCCCGAAATCCAATACTAGACGTCTACTGAACAGCATGTGGTAGGGGACGGAGTTGGACAGAATGAGCTGGGGTAGAGCAATAAGGACTGTATGGTATTAGAGTTAAATCAGGTGAAATCAATTCTGTGGTTTAATCCTGAGTGAGGGACACATCTGAAGTTAGACCTACCGAAGTTTAACACGTTTGGATCACGTTGCAGTGGGAGAACGTCTACCACGTTCGGTAGTCAGCTCGGGAGAATTGACTCAAAATCTATTTTGTTGCTACATTTTACGTGTGCTACTTTTTGTTTTCTTTTTTTCCTCAGAGATAATATTTCTGGAGGCTTTAGCATAGAGCACTATCTCTTGATAGCAGGTGAAACTCGAAAGGCAATGTTTTCTGGCTAAATAACATCAGTGCCATAACTCAGCTCCCTCCCACCTTCTCCTGTGAAGATATGCTGGCCGTTCCCGTCTCCTCTGGCTGCAGCCT
>NC_139667.1:1333701-1336201 GCF_951799395.1 Argentina silus
CGTGGTGTTGGGTAGTTACTATGCGTGGTGTGTGTCTTGAGAGGCAGATACAGATGGTTTATTTATTCCATTCTGCTATTCATCCCGTCTGGATGGACTGTAGCTGTTGTTGTTGCCGTATTGCCTGGTGGTTATGACATCGTACAATTATTACCCATATCAATTCTTCACCTCCACCTGCCGACGGTGCTGTTCTAAATGACTGACTGGATGGCTGTTAAGATATAGGGACATATCGTCATTCTGCCGGGCCACAGCACGGATTCTAACGTCCCACGCTGCAGTACGTCCCACGCTGCAGTACCCGGCAATTATTTGACGGGGGTTTTCACCGCCATTGTTGCCTCGCTCTCCCGGCGGTTAATCATCCCACCTCCCTCCAAATAACACCTCTGATTGGATACCATTTTGCATAATGGCGACCTGTGTCTTCGTGATAGATTCATTTCATTTCATCGTCCGTGATAAACTTTTATAACAGCCATCATTTACCTGCAGCATATGCCAGCCTCTCTTCAGGAGATCTATGCTCCGTTTTTTCCCCGCGATGATCTAAGGAAGATCAATCACAAGCGGGATGTACATTACATCAGGGAAGTCACTGGCGTTATATGAAGTCCCTGTTGCGGGAGGCGTATGTAAATCCCACCAGGCAGTGATGATGTGCTCTGGGAAAGAGCACCCCCCCCCACACACACACACACACCCACCCCCCCCCCCCACGCTTCCTCCCGACCCCTCCCGACCCTCAACCAGGCTGTTACCTTCATTTGAATCCAGGCACGCCATCTGAGTATGGTCCTCATAGTCGTCCCTATCACTCCTAATGAATGCAGCGCCCCAGAGGTGAGGCCATAATTGATTAAACACCACAATGTTTTTACCGTGGCTGGATGTGTGGATGGTGGATTGTGTGTGTGTGTGTGTGTGTACTGTAGATGGTGTGTGTGTGTGTGTGTGTGTGTGTGTGTGTGTGTGCATACTGTAGATGGTGGGTATGTGTGTGTGTGTGTGTGTGTGTGTGTGTACTGTAGATGGTGGGTGTGTGTGTGTGTGTGTGTGTGTGCGTGTGTGTACTGTAGATGGTGTGTGTGTGCCTGTGTGTGTGTGTATATGCCTTTGTGTGTGTGTGTGTGTGTGTGTGTGTGTGTGTGTGTGTGTGTGTGTGCATGTGTGACAGCTGGAGTAGAAACATCAAAGTGTGTGTGTGTGTGTGTGTGTGTGTGTGTGTGTGTGTGTGTGTGTGTGTGTGTGTGTGTGTGTGAGGCAGGCTCCCTTCCGTCCTGGTTAATGAGCAAACGGCGAGAGTGCTTCTGGGTCACCGTGGAAACCTGGCCCGGCGCGGTCACCTCAGAGGCGGGATAATGACAGATTAAGCGTAAATCACAGCACGCACACACACACACACACACACACACACACACACACACACACACACACACACACACACACACACACACAGTCTTAACCTCAGATGCCGCTCGTCAATTTGCATTTTCTGATCACGGCACCATGATCTCTATGATCTGGTGAAATGTGTCTTCCTTAATTTCCCTTGTCCATCTTAAGCCTACATAAATCCCTTCATGTGCAGATTAGGGGATGGATGGAGGGATGGATGGAGGGATGGCGTGGGAGGGCAGTGGGCCTTTTATAAAGCCTTTGATGGTGATGAAATATCCCTTCATTATGGCCCCTCTGTCTGTCCATGTATTCACAGCGTTAATCTAATGCTCTCCTCACTTCCTTAATTGGCTCTTGGTGGATGTTCTCAAGTGATCGGGACAGGAGTGGCCTTCTCCCTGTGCCTCTCCCCTCCTCTCCCTGTCCTTATCCCTATCCCCCCCACCTCTTCTCCCCCTCCCCCTCCCCCTCCCCCTCCACTCCAGTCTCCAGCTCATTGTACAGTAACACGCCTCTCTATCTAAGAGGAGAGGTTGTCAGAGAGACAGAGAGAGAGAGAGAGGGAGAGAGAGAGAAAGAGAGGGAGAGAGAGAGAGAGAGAGACAGAGAGAGAGAGAGGGAGAGAGAGGGAGAGGGAGAGAGAGAGACAGAGAGAGGGAGAGGGGAGGAGATGGCTATATGACCTCCTACTTCTCCAGCGTCACCCTGCCCATCCCTAACCTCTAACCTCTGACCTCTGCCACAGACGGATCCTCTCCTTACGGCTGCTGCTCTGATCACTCAGTGTGCCGGAGCTGCAGGGAGGAGCCACTTACGGCCCTGAGTGCTGCTGGAATGATTTCTACACCTGTAGGCCCTCCAAGAGCACTCCAGCAGACACACACTCCTGCAGACACACACTCCTGCAGACACACACTCCAGCAGACACACACTCCAGCAGACACACACTCCTGCAGACACACACTCCAGCAGACACACACTCCTGCAGACACACACTCCTGCAGACACACACTCCTGCAGACACACACTCCTGCAGACACACACTCCTGCAGACACACACTCCAGCAGACACACACTCCAGCAGACACACACTCCT
>NC_139667.1:1341405-1351405 GCF_951799395.1 Argentina silus
CTGGTGAGCTGCAGGTGAGCCTGATTAGCTCTCTGTGGAAGAGGAGGGGTCAAGGAAAGGCAGATCGAGTTACCTTGAAGTAGCGGAGAAGGAAGGGGAGGGGGAGGGGGAGGAGGAGGGGGAGGAGGAAGAGGGGGAGGAGGGGGAGGAGGAGGGGGGGAAGAGGGGGAGGAGGAGGGGGGGAAGATAAAAGGGAAAGTGAGCTGTAGACGATAGCATGAGGCTAATGAAGGGTTTCTGGCTAACGAGGGACATTAGACAGGTGTCAGGGGGAGGTGGTCATTTCCCCGGGATCAGCGTGACACCTGCCCTCGTCTTAATTGGCCGAGGCCCTGCACCTAATCCGTCGTCGTGCTCCTCAGAGTCTCTGGGCCCTACAGCTCCTCCCCTCGCTGAGGCAGACAGACAAAAGCCGGAGATGAAAAGATGAAAGGAGGGGCTTCTCCTTTGAGCTCTAATCCAATTAGAAAGCTGTTTGAAACCCTGAGTGGAGATTCACGTCGCGTAAAAGTAGACATGAACTCGGACCGCCTCTGTGACCTGGGAGAATGGGGTCTTGTTAGAGTCTCAGCGGGGACACTTTCTTTTTCTCTCTGTCCCCCCCCTTCTCTCTCTCTCTCTCTCTCCCTCTCTCTCTCTCTCTCTCTCTCTGTCTCCCCCCTTCTCTCTTCTTTCTTTTGGCTCTCCAGTTGATGTTCCGTCACATCATGTGTGCAGCATAAGAGAGCTGTCAATGTCTAGTATTGATTCTTGGCTTTGCGTTTGCCTTTGGAGTCTGCTATTAGTATCTGTCAACATGAGGACCAAAGCCATGTCAATGAAAGCCAAGGAAGCCTTTATTAGGCTGAAAAATAAAGCCAAAACCTTAGGCTTGCCAAAATCAACAGTTTAGAACATCATACATTAAAAATGTGTTCTGTAGAAAGCAGTTAGGTGCACCATATCTAAAAACAGATTTACCAAATTTGGTGGAGACCAGAGGAACCTCAAGAGTTAACCAACTCTGAGAACGGGTTTGGTCATTTATGTTCTTGAATTTTAATAATGAGGTTAGGTAAGCTGGGAATGTTATGCAGCAGGCCTTTATACACAAACAGGGAGTAATGCAGAGATGTACAGGCCTTTAACGAGGTCCAGCCAACCTCCTGACAGAGGATGCACTGATGAGTATTAAAACTGTCTCCTGTGGTAAAGCGAAGGGCGCTGTGGTAGACGACATCCACAGGTTTAAGAGTAGTGGCTGCTGCACTTCGGTAGACGACATGATGATAAACCCAGGTCTGGTACGTGGACTGCACTTTATTCTATGGTACAGGAATTATTATTATTTTCTAATTACATGGCAAATACATAGTAATTATTACACAATAATAACACAATTATTACACAATAATAACCTATAATAACCTGCATTACTAGTTTATTTGGGGATTCATTGGTATTATTTGGGTAACAGTGATGTACTGTAAGATAAAGTGCTGATAAATATTGAAATAAATCAGTTTATGAAACTCTCCTGACACCTGTGACCTGGTAACATGGCTTCTCTCTCTCTCTCTCTCTCTCTCTCTCTCTCTCTCTCTCTCTCTCTCTCTCTCTCTCTCTCTCTCTCTCTCTCTCTCTCTCTTTCACAATGCTCGTCTGGCCAGAGGAGGTGTGTGAAAAAGGAGGTGTGTGTATTTTTAACCGTACAATGTTTTGACCGGAAAAATCAGCAAGTCCTGCCGCTGTAGTATATCATCTATCTAACAGTCTGAAGCTCTCCTGACGCTGTAGTATATCATCTATCTAACAGTCTGAAGCTCTCCTGACGCTTACGTAAAGGCCCTCTGTTTGTTTACGCTTAAGAGTAATTAACTCTGTTTAATACTCTTATGTAAACACAACAAGACAACAGAGCCTCATTGGTGTTAAAAACCCCAGTATCTTACCACACCTCCGGGAGTCGTCTGATTTATGCATATATTTCTTTCTAAACAGGCTCACGATTGCCTTAGGTGATAACATTGCACATAAAAACATGAATATGTATCATGCCTTTTTTAAGACGTCCTACAGTACGATGCCATCCTCCCTCTCCGCTCCCTCTCCGCCCTGATCGACTCAAACCCTCACAGACATCACATCAACTACAAACACGTCCTCAAAAGTGGCCACACCTTCAAGTTGCAGTACAATAGTTCTGTAGTTCTTTAGTGGCCTGGGCTGGTCCAGTGGTCCAGCACCACGGCCTACAGTGCACACATATGCCCATGTCGGCATGGGTTGGGGTCCGGCCCGTGCCCTGCTGACCTTCCCCTCTCCTCCTGTCTCTCCTGTCTTTCTCCACAAACTCAAAGAAACAAAACAATAGTTCTCTTCAAACTTCTTCTAAACGTGTTGAGACGTGCGATCGTGCCAGGAAAGGAGGTGTCCCAGGAAAGAACCCCGAAATGTTTGCTCAAGGAGGACCACAGCGGGGGTCATGTAATACCCCGGCACAATGATCAAACAATGACATTTAATCAGTCGCCTCCAGTCTGCTTCACATAAAAAAGACGTGTTCCCTAATATAAAGTTCATTTCTATGAATATTAAAGCGGCATATCATCTTATGAATATTTGATTTCTTCTCCACCTTAATAATGCAGACTGAGGGATAGGGCCATTTTCACTCCTATAGATCCAATCACATGATGTTCTCTACTGTCGTAGTGTACTGTGTGTCACACACACAGCATTCTGAATGCGAGCCGGCGGAGTGTATGAGCTGTAGGGGGAGTTAACGCAACGCAACGCTACGCAACGCTACCCCCCCTATACTAACCTTAAGCCCAACCCTAGAGACCTCTTCATCCCTGCTACCCCCCTGTACAAGTTCTCTCCTGCTAATAAAATACATTTAAAAATATATATAAAAATAGCCTACTGGCGTTACGACTGCCTTTGGCCCCTGGTCTGAGCATTGATTACTTTGTCTTATGATGACTGTTGGATAGATGATTCACTTACCGAAACAAATGTATTTGTTGTAAGTCGCTTTGGATAAAGGCGTCTGCTAAATGCCATAAATGTAAATGTAAATGCATGCAGGTCAGGGGAGGTTTCAGCCTCCTCCAGCCTCCCCCGGTGCTCTGTACAGGGGCCTTCATGCTGTGAGTAGTGAACGTCCAGCAGAGAGAAGCACCCGGTCATCCTGACACTGCCAGCTGCTGCAGGAGATGAATCCCATCGCTTATGAAGAATAAGAGGCCGGCGTGAATTAAAACCAGTGTGAGTGACTCAATCTATCAAACTTTATTTATTTCGTACATGAATGCAATTGCAATGCGCTGTACACAAAGGTAATACAACAAAACAAACAGTTCAAATGAGGCCTTTACAATACGGAAAAAGTACAAAAGTCTTATAAACGTTTAAAAAAAAACACCCCACAATGCCAAGGGTAAGAAAGAAGAGCCATACTATCAGAGACTTAAACGCTTATACCCACAAACAATTATCCAACATAATAAGCATGCAAATTGATTTGGTAGACATGGCAACCCTGTGGGTAGGCGCCTTGCAGCAGCGTTGCTTGTGTTGTGTCCTCCCTCTCAGCCCTGTTCTAATTGTATTGTCTCCACCGTCCTCGTGATTAGCCACATTATCCCTCTCCCCTATACGCCGTCTCTGTCGCTGCGCGGCACTCTGATGAAGCTGATAATTGCTTGCCGGTTCCATATAAAAGACACCCTTAATTATTCCAACGCTATACAGTAGTTGTGCAGGCAATTAACGCTTGACTTGGCAATTATAGTCTTTATTTGATTGCTTTTAACGGCTGGATACAATGGGCTTGTTTGCTATTGACGTCAAGTACACTTCAGGCCTCAGTGATGCATCAGAGAGAGGAAAGGAAATGTGAAAAACACCAAAAAAAACTCAAGTTTCAACTGCTTCTGAATTCATTCATCCTCCCAGCTCCCCATCCCTGAGCAATATAGGCTGTCAGACAACGCATGACATTACAGTACAGCTCATACCAACAAACAGCACACATGGTAATAGTTTTCACACATGTGCAGATTGGACAGTGGAGGCTGGTGGAGGGAGAAATTGGAGGACGGGTTGTTTGGAATACATGGAACGGAATGAGGAATGGTATCACACACCTGTGTTTGGTACTGTACCGTTCCACATTCCGTTCCATTCATTACAGTAAGGCCGTCCTCTAGTTTCTCCATGTTGTGAGTTGCAGTGATGAGGTCAGTCCCCAGTTATTGAAGACTTGATCCCTGCGTTGGCACCCCCCCCCCCCACCCCCCCTCTGGTCCTGGTACAGTTGGGATTGGTCAGAGTGGTTGACACCCCCCCCCCTCTGGTCCTGGTACAGTTGGGATTGGTCAGAGTGGTTGGCACCCCCCCCCCCACCCCCCCTCTGGTCCTGGTACAGTTGGGATTGGTCAGAGTGGTTGACACCCCCCCCCCCCACCCCCCTCTGGTCCTGGTACAGTTGGGATTGGTCAGAGTGGTTGACACCTCCTCAAACATGTCTCGTATTCTCATGGATACCGCTCCTGGCATCCACCTCCACAACCTCATTCCTGTGTTTTAATGACCTGGCATCCACCTCCACAACCTCATTCCTGTGTTTTAATGCCCTGGCATCCACCTCCACAACCTCATTCCTGTATTTTAATGCCCTGGCTCAACCTTCAAAGGCGGCTCCTGATGCTGTTTGGCATCGGGATATCTTGGCTACAGCTTAAATGAGATTAGAGTGGTACCGCATTAAAAAGCACCACGCCTGATCTCGTTAACGGTATACAGGATATCCTTTTTTTTTTTTTTTTTTTGTCAAAACTTACACTGTCCAAAATGATCAAATCAAATCAAATCAAAAGTTCACAGGTATGTCATATACACAGCATACAGCTGTAGACGGAGTAATGAAATGCTTTGGTCACTCCTGACTAAAGGGGAATGTGTTGCTTGAGGAGGCTGATACAACATTTTGGCCATTACACAATTATGAACATGTTGAGTTTACTAAAGACAAATGACTTCCAGAAAGGTACCAGAAATACAATATTATTATTGTATAATATTTAAGCACTTTTGCTGAGTTACGCTTCTCTTGCCTGTACTTATGGATAATCACTTGTTCCATAGGTCTATGCTGCGGTGGACCCATAACAATGTTGAGCTCTCTAATGTTTTGCAGCACTAAAATCATCTTAATCCCACTGCAGACTTTATAGGACAAAGAGGATCTTAATGCTACAACATTTTTGAGAAATTCACCCCCAGAAATGACTAATTTAGCATATCTGAAACAACAGAGAATCACATATACAGTTTTTCTAGATATTTTTTTATTTTCTTTTATAACAGTTAAAACGTTCCCCTAAACAGTTCACACGTTTGCCAAAACACCACATTTATTTTTCAAACCGCACTCACAACTCAGAATACATGCCACAAAAGCAAAAAACGAATGAAAAGTTTAATCCACCATTCTTTTTTTTTATAATGACACACTAAGTAGAAAATATACCCATCAATATGCAGGTTGGACAACTTCCATTTGAAAACAAAGGTGAAAAACTGTGAGCAGAACAACATTGTACTATAGTTTATGTTAGTACTGTTACAGAGAATATGATTGATGCTATACGTGGAAATGAAAATCATCTAAAATATTCAGAATCAAGCAGGTTACAACAACAACAATTGCATTACTGTAGAACCCCAAAAGACCCCCAAAAACAAAATCATTGACAGAAATCTATTCTCTCCTGCCTGACAGGCCACATGTTAGGTTACTGATGACTCATTTAAGTTGTGATTACAGACTGATTATGAGTTGAACTGTGATGAGAGATGAAATGAGTAGAGATTCACTATAATGAGAGTTATAACTGGCTGTAAGAGGCTACAGTTAACTCCACCACCACACCAAAGGATGAACTGTAACATGAACGTTGTTTGCATTTTCAAACCCTTCCTCAGTCCATCCACCAGACCCTTCCTCAGTCCATCCACCAGACCCTTCCCTCAGTCCATCCACCAGACCCTTCCCTCAGTCCATCCACCAGACCCTTCCTCAGTCCATCCACCAGACCCTTCCCTCAGTCCATCCACCAGACCCTTCCTCAGTCCATCCACCAGACCCTTCCCTCAGTCCATCCACCAGACCCTTCCTCAGTCCATCCACCAGACCCTTCCTCAGTCCATCCACCAGACCCTTCATCAGATCCTTTGCCAGATCCTCGAGAGAGGGAGGAGGTGGTGGGAGGGGCGGAGGTAGAGGTGGTGGTAGGGGAAGAGGGGGAGGGGGTGGTGGGAGGGGGGAAGGTGGAGGTGGTGGTAGGGGAAGAGGGGGAGGAGGTGGTGGGAGGGGCGGAGGTAGAGGTGGTGGTAGGGGAAGAGGGGAAGGAGGTGGTGGGAGGGGCGGAGGTAGAGGTGGTGGTAGGGGAAGAGGGGGAGGAGGTGGTGGGAGGGGCGGAGGTAGAGGTGGTGGGAGGGGCGGAGGTAGAGGTGGTGGTAGGGGACAAGGGGGAGGAGGTGGTGGGAGGGGCGGAGGTAGAGGTGGTGGGAGGGGCGGAGGTAGAGGTGGTGGTAGGGGAAGAGGGGGAAGAGGTGGTGGGAGGGGGGAAGGTGGTGGGACCACCAACACCAACTGCCCCTGTACCACTACCAACAACTGCCTCTATAGCAACAACTGCCCCTACACCACCACCAACAACTGACCCTATACCACCACCAACTGCCCCTATACCACCACCAACTGCCCCAACACCACCACCAACAACTGACCCTATACCACCAACAACTGCCCCTATACCACCACCAAGTGTCCCTATACCACCACCACTACCCCCTCTTTTCACTCCACTTTCTCTGCCTCTTTCCCCCTTGGTAGGAGGAGAGTGGGAGGTGGTGGTTGTGGTAGAGGAGGTGGTTGTAGGAGGGGGGGTGGTGGTGGTAGTAGAGGAGGTGGTTGTAGAGGTAAAATAACATTCCCAGGGAAACACTTGGACACTGTTGCCCGGGTAGTATTTATTCAGTTCTTCATTTAGCTCTGTTAAAGTCTTCCCAGGTAGAGTTTTACTTTGGGGGGGTTCATCTTCGTTCAGACTCCAGTGTGCTTCTGACGTCCACATCTTAAGCTTCTCGTTGAAACAGCAGAAAGCAGACCACAGGAAACGTGGGATGTTCACTCTTTTTTTCAGATAGTTATTACCAGGCACTGCACCTGTCACCACATAGGCCATTACCTTTCCATTGTTATCAATGCAGTTGTTTTTAAGATACGTTAAAACCTTTGTCTCCATCCTTGCCCAGCTCCCGCTGTTCGATTGGCTTTTCTGTGGCACGATGTTAGTTAGAGTGAAGGTGGAAATCTTAGTATCGTGGTCAATCCCATAAGAAAACGGAAACATGTGGCCTCTGTTCACCTTGTGTGTCTTGAGCCCACCCTTATAATCCCAGTCGACGGCCTGGTGTGTACACTTGTCAGAGTGCGGGTGTTCAATCCTCATTTCGGTCTCAACGGCTGTAACGTCGAGCTGAAGGAAAAATATATCAACAATGGCGTAAACACACAATGATTACATTTACATTTACATTTATGGCATTCAGCCTTTATCCAAAGCGACTTACAGCAAATACATTTGTTTAAGTAAGTGAATCATCTATCCATCAGTCATCATAAGACAAAGTAATCAATGCTCGGACCAGGGGCCATAGGCAGTCACACCAGGGGCCATAGGCAGTCACACCAGGGGCCATAGGCAGTCACAATGCTAGAGAGAAGGATTTTTTATTTTATTTTTATTAACAGGAGAGAAACTTGTACAGGGGGGTAGTGGGGGTGAAGAGGTCTCTAGGGTTGGGGTTAGGGTTACTATCGTGGGGGGTAGTGGGGGTGAAGAGGTCTCTAGGGTTGGGGTTAGGGTTAGTACAGGGGGGTAGTGGGGGTGAAGAGGTCTCTAGGGTTAGGGTTAGGGTTAGTACAGGGGGGTAGTGGGGGTGAAGAGGTCTCTAGGGTTAGGGTTAGTACAGGGGGGTAGTGGGGGTGAAGAGGTCTCTAGGGTCAGGGTTAGGGTTAGTATAGGGGGGGTAGTGGGGGTGAAGAGGTCTCTACGGTTAGGGTTAGTACAGGGGGGTAGTGGGGGTGAAGAGGTCTCTAGGGTTGGGGTTAGGGTTAGTACAGGGGGGTAGTGGGGGTGAAGAGGTCTCTAGGGTTAGGGTTAGGGTTAGTACAGGGGGGTAGTGGGGGTGAAGAGGTCTCTAGGGTTAGGGTTAGTACAGGGGGGTAGTGGGGGTGAAGAGGTCTCTAGGGTAGGGGGTAGGGTTAGTACAGGAGGTTAGTGGGGGTGAAGAGGTCTCTAGGTTTAGGGTTAGGGTTAGTACAGGGGGGGTAGTGGGGGGTGAAGAGGTCTCTAGGGTTAGGGTTAGGGTTAGTACAGGGGGGGTAGTGGGGGTGAAGAGGTCTTTAGGAGGGACTGTTAAGATGTAGCCTGAAGAGATGGGTCTTCAATCTACGGCGGAAGATGATCCAATTATCCAACAATATTACATTATTTACGTAACTACTGCTGTAAAGTCCTTGTCACAGTGAAGATTTGGTCGATGATGTACGTAAGAATACTGTAACAGGGTTAGGGTTAGGGTTAGGGTTATCTTTAACAGGATACTGTAACAGGGTTAGGGTTAGGGTTAGGGTTATCTTTAACAGAATACTGTAACAGGGTTAGGGTTAGGGTTATCTTTAACAGGATACTGTAACAGGGTTAGGGTTATCTTTAACAGAATACTGTAACAGGGTCAGTGTTAGGGTTATCTTTAACAGGATACTGTAACAGGGTTAGGGTTATCTTTAACAGGATACTGTAACAGGGTTAGGGTTATCTTTAACAGGATACTGTAACAGGGTCAGGGTTATCTTTAACAGGATACTGTAACAGGGTCAGTGTTAGGGTTATCTTTAACAGGATACTGTAACAGGGTCAGGGTTAGGATTAGGGTTAGGGTTAGGGTTAGCTGCAACCTCACATTGTATAAAAAGGTAAACATTTTGTTTATAGTCAACCTGGCAAAATAGTCAAATATGAAATAGAATATTCAGCACTCCAAAAAGATCATTTTTGACCAACGTGTTGTAGACAAATTATACTGTTTTTTAATGTTTTTTTTAAAATTATTATTATATTTTTTTATTACAGGGTACTCAAGTCGGTGGGTTATGAAACTGACGCTAATTTTATAATAAGATGCATTTCAACCAATCAGAACACCCTCACCGGTATATATATATGCCATTTAGCTGACGCTTTTATCCAAAGCGACTAACATTGCAGTGAGTGCATACATTTCAGTATATGTGGTCCCAGCAGGAATCAAACCCACAACCTAAGCATTGTTAGCACCATGCTCTACCAACTGAGCCACAGAGGACCACAGCGAATCACATGTAACAATAACTTTTTCTGAAGGAAGAAGTCAAACTTACATCGGGCTCAATCATCCATGCCTGGGGCCTGTCCATTTTTGGTCCAATCCCACGGAACGTGTAGGCTGAAAACACAGGGACCCTGTTGACAGAGTCATAGAGTGTTGCAAACCTATAGAGTTTGTTGTACTTCTGGCAAATGGGTTGGTAGCGATTCTGATCCTGGACATTACCTCCCAATAAAACACCAGGGAGGTCTGGAGTCATGCCTCTCAGGAAAAACTCCTGACACTTCTCGAAACTGGTTACCACCTCAGAGAGTGCTGGACGAAGGAGAGGGAGGAGAAGGAGGAGAGGGAGGAGAGGGAGGCGGAGAAGAGAGAGACCCGTAAGGACCCTCATCATCGATCACCTTCTACTGTACGAGAACAGTGCCAAGTGTCAAGTGAAGACTGGGTGTTTTCTGTCTGCTTTAAATAGTGTCTTGTAGACCCAACCCTAGACTTCCAGTGTGTGTGTGTGTGTGTGTGTGTGTGTGTGTGTGTGTGTGTGAGTGTGTATGTGTAATGTCACCCCATTTCA
>NC_139667.1:1353905-1356405 GCF_951799395.1 Argentina silus
GATGCCTGAGAAGAGAGCCAGCAGGAAAACCCAAAGGCCCCGTTGATCGTAATGGAGTTTGTCTGTGTCACTTTAATTGAAGGTGCAACCGATCTGATCGCTCAGAGAGGTCTATGTGGCTCGAATTTGGTGCGTAGAGAGAGAGAGAGAGAGAGAGAGAGAGAGAGAGAGAGAGAGAGAGAGAGAGAGTGAGAGGAGAGAGTGGGAAAGGGCTGAGATGAAAGGCTTGATCAAGGAGAGAACCTCAGGACCGGTTACGCTCCATCCGGCCCGTGTCAGGGTCCAACAACAACTGTTAAAGAACTGACAGGCCCCTCATCTGACCAGTGGCCATTTGCCTCACTGCTCCACGCACAAGATCAGCCAGTAACAAAACCTGAATGACTGGTTTTACTCATTATACCCGGAGAGAACTTTCAGCCGGCCTGAGTCAGATCATCGTGGGTTCACCTACACAGTTATTGACAAACTCTCTAAATTGAACATGAATAAAGACACTACCACCACATGATGTTAATTTGACTTGATCTGTCATTACTCGTAAGGTGTGTATGTGTGTGTGTGTGTGTGTGTGTGTGTGTGTCCCTCCGTTCTCCACCAGCCACAACAACACTCTCCTCATCACTCACCTCTCTCACCCACCCTCCCTCCATCTCTCAATTTATCTACCCCTCCACCCCTCCATCCCTCCATCTCTCTATTTATCTACCTCTCCATCCCTCTATCCCTCCACCCCTCCATCCCTCCATCCCTCCATCCCTCCACCCCTCCAGCCAAGTCTCCTCCTATGTACCTTGATAAAGTGGTCCTGGCTGCCTGTGTGCTCTGATGGGCTCTGATGTGCTCTGATGGGCTCTGAGCCACGCAGGACCGTCAACAGACAGTCTCTCTCTTCTTTCCCTTTATCAGGAGTTGGTTCCAGTCCTGTAATGAATGTCCTGCGTGACCTTCAGCCTGCCTGCTCCCCTCTTTTCAATGATTTAACTGCGCCTGATAGCGTGTGTGTGTGTGTGTGTGTGTGTGTGTGTGTGTGTGTGTGTGCACAGGGGGTGTGAGTGTCGGGGTGACAGGTTTTGTTTACTGACTGATAAATGTAGTTAAAGTAGATAAAGGTTTGGGGAGGGCTGGGGCTGAGGCTGGGGATGTGTATGCATGCGTGTATGTGTCTCAGCTGTCCAAGGCTTTGACATGTCCGCTGACTGGCTCTCTCTCTCTCTCTCTCTCTCTCTCTCTCTCTCTCTCTCTCTCTCTCTCTCTCTCTCTCTCTGTCTGTCTGTCTCTGTCTCTGTCTCTGTCTCTGTCTCTGTCTCTGTCTCTGTCTCTGTGTCTGTCTGTCTGTCTGTCTCTGTGTCTGTCTGTCTGTCTGTCTCTGTGTCTGTCTGTCTGTCTCTGTGTGTGTCTGTCTGTCTGTCTCTGTGTTCAGTCTGTCGGGGCAGCTGCCTGGGCCTGGATGGGGATGAGTGATAAGGAGATTCAATCGAGCGTTGCAAATCAAGTTTTCTCCCTCTGCCCTCTACCTCCACCCTCTACCTCCGCCCTCTACCTCCGCCCTCTACCTCCGCCCTCTACCTCTCCTCCACCCTCTACCTTCGCCCTCTACCTCCACCCTCTACCTCCACCCTCTACCTCCGCCCTCTACCTCCACCCTCTACCTCCGCCCTCTACCTCCACCCTCTACCTCCGCCCTCTACCTCCACCCTCTGCCTCTCCTCCACCCTCTACCTCCGCCCTCTACCTCCACCCTCTACCTCCGCCCTCTACCTCCGCCCTCTACCTCCACCCTCTACCTCCGCCCTCTACCTCCGCCCTCTACCTCCACCCTCTCCCTCCGCCCTCTACCTCCGCCCTCTACCTCCGCCCTCTACCTCCACCCTCTCCCTCCGCCCTCTACCTCCGCCCTCTCCCTCCGCCCTCTACCTCCGCCCTCTACCTCCACCCTCTACCTCCGCCCTCTACCTCCGCCCTCTACCTCCACCCTCTGCCTCTCCTCCGCCCTCTACCTCCACCCTCTACCTCCGCCCTCTACCTCCACCCTCTACCTCCGCCCTCTACCTCCGCCCTCTACCTCTCCTCCACCCTCTACCTCTGCCCTCTACCTCCACCCTCTACCTCCGCCCTCTACCTCCGCCCTCTGCCTCCGCCCTCTACCTCCACCCTCTACCTCCGCCCTCTACCTCCACCCTCTACCTCCGCCCTCTGCCTCTCCTCCGCCTGCAAAGACCTGATAATACAGGGTTCTAACATCAAAGCTGTGTAAAGGACGGGGCGAGGAGATGAACAGAGGAAGGAGGAAATAAACACATCGATGTGATTCAGCTAATAGTCCTGTAATTGATGAGTCTCACAGCCCTCGAAATGAAACACTGTCCGTCGAAGGGAATGAACTGGCCACCGCTTTTTGGCATCTCCCCAACCTGATGCTGTCAGAGCCCGGTCTCTCTGGTGCAGTAGACCAGGTAACTGCAGAAGACAGGAAAGACACGGCTGAATATCCTGTTTG
>NC_139667.1:1361405-1363905 GCF_951799395.1 Argentina silus
CAGACAGAGGACAGGAAATGGGCATGAAGGCATGATGGGATTCCTGCCAGCATAAACGTACATGTGTTGTCCCCCAGATGATTGCCCAATGAGAAGGCTTCATTCAGGCTTCGGCGGACAGAGACACATGTTGCGAAGGATCACGCCGCGCGGCTCGACATGTGCAGAAATCAAATGATCTCCCCGCAGCCGGAGCCACGGAAATGAAAACAAAATCAGCGCATTAGCATGTCTCAGCTGTGCCTCAATCAGTGTGTCTGCGGTGGTTTGGTGTTTCATGTCGCCTCGGTGGGATCGGAGATGGAGAGATAGGAAAACAGGAACTGCTACGCCCCCGGCGCGGTGTGCGATGGATGGGAGGAGGACTCCTTCCCCAACCTGTTCCTTTCAACCTGAGCTGGTTAGCCAAGCAAAAAGAACAGGAGACAATTTCATATGTTCACGCTGCGTTAAACCAGAGAAGAAATGAAGAGAATCTCTTTGTCCTCATTGACTTTGATACAGCTCCGATCTCGGCCCAAGGTGGATGGAAATGAATATTTAGACCCCAGATGTATTGTTTCAATTCTAGGCATGGCATAAGACAAGAAATGCAAATATTAACGTTGGTTTGTGATATATATATATATATATATATATATATATAAAGTCAAAAGGTAGATCAAGCCAACATAACAGAGGTAATAACAACAGAAACACTCAAACAATCGTCGGCTGCAGCAAATAGGTTTGAATTGAATTCTTATATATATAGAGAGAGAAAAAGCCCAGATGAAAGTCAGCTGAAGGACTGGTCATGAACAGCCTCATCTTTATCCAGCCTCGCCATCACTGGTGAGGGAAGTCAGCTGACATACCCATACATTGAAAAAGCTTACCCTGTGTTACCGTATCCAGGAACAAATTTGGCAAGTTATTCAAGCAATATCAACACTATCAGAGCTGTCTAGCACAATGGAGATGGAGGCAGGGACCCAGAATGCATTAGGTTTTCATTATGAGCCGAGCGATGCGGCCCGCAGTGAGACGCCCTCTCTGTGCACCCCCATTTACTCTGAATGAAGAGGTGGTGGCTGAGGTTCAACGACCTCTTATCTGATGCTGCGGCTCTGTCACTGAAGCATCACGATGAAAGGATTAAGCCTGGGCTTATATCCATATAAGTCCTGAATGGACACAGACACACAGACAACAGACGCACGCACGCACGCACGCATGCACACACATACACACACACACACACACACACACACACACACACACACACACACACACACACAGGGATCCCTTTGAAAACGCCAGAATGGCATATATGAGGTCAGAGCTGGTGGGTAGCAAGATACGTTTTCATCATGGAGAAAGAGCAGACAAAGAATGGAGGGAAAGTCGATGGAATTCTCTCCAGCAGATATTAAACAAATCATCCACGGCCATCAGTCCGTCCCTGAGAGTCCATAGTACGATGACATCACATTAAACATGCTCCCCAGTCCCTTTACATCGTCTCTGGTGGGGACGAGCATGGGGTCGGGGGGCTGCATGGGGTCGGGGGGCTGCATGGGGTCGGGGGGCTGCATGGGGGCGGGGGCTGCATGGGGTCGAGGGGCTGCATGGGGGCGGGGGCTGCATGGGGTCGGGGGGCTGCATGGGGTCGGGGGGCTGCATGGGGGCGGGGGCTGCATGGGGTCGGGGGCTGCATGGGGGCGGGGGCTGCATGGGGTTGGGGGCTGCATGGGGGCGGGGGCTGCATGGGGTCGGGGGCTGCATGGGGTCGGGGGGCTGCATGGGGTCGGGGGGCTGCATGGGGTCGGGGGCTGCATGGGGTCGGGGGGCTGCATGGGGTCGGGGGCTGCATGGGGGCAGGGGCTGCATGGGGTCGGGGGGCTGCATGGGGTCGGGGGGCTGCATGGGGTCGGGGGGCTGCATGGGGTCGGGGGCTGCATGGGGTCGGGGGCTGCATGGGGGCAGGGGCTGCATGGGGTCGGGGGGCTGCATGGGGTCGGGGGGCTGCATGGGGTCGGGGGCTGCATGGGGGCGGGGGGCTGCATGGGGGCGGGGGGCTGCATGGGGTCGGGGGCTGCATGGGGTCGGGGGCTGCATGGGGGCGGGGGGCGGCATGGGGTCGGGGGCTGCATGGGGTCGGGGGGCTGCATGGGGGCGGGGGGCTGCATGGGGTCGGGGGCTGCATGGGGGCGGGGGGCTGCATGGGGGCGGGGGGCTGCATGGGGTCAGGGGGCTGCATGGGGTCGGGGGGCTGCTTCTCTGCTGTGATGGAGGGGCTCTGACGATAGCTTAGACGATTGGTCCATTAATCGTTGTTTGTACTGAGGCATTGTTTTGATGGTTTTTACAGTAAAGCGTTTGCCTCGTAATAGGGAGAGAGAGATGCGTCGCTCCTGTGTTGTCTCACTTCCTTGATTTGTCTCTTTTGTGTCTCTCTCTCTCTCTCTCTCTCCCTCTCTCCCGCTCTCTCTCCCGCTCTCTTTCTCTGTCTATCTCT
>NC_139667.1:1378905-1393905 GCF_951799395.1 Argentina silus
GACAAGCCAAAACTCCTTCTCACTCTTCAGCTCTCAGACAGGTCTCCTCCTGCCTCTCAGACAGGTCGGCAGATTTAGAACAACTTCTCCCGTTGCTCCCTAGTCCCGAACTGGCTCGCTGGAGTTTAGATTCACCATTTTGCGCTGGACTTTTGTAAGAGTATACTTTACATTACTGGTTATAATCATAACACAATAAAAGCTAATTAGACATAGACACACCATAAAAAAGGTTAGCGATATAGACACACATGCAGTGCATTTCACACACAAACATACAATACAGTCATTCATAAAGTCAGTCAAATGCACCACAAGAGATCTAAACTGCTCCAAGGAAACAAGAACCTGGAGCTTCGAATGGAACGAATACCAAGACCACAGAGCTGAGCCATCACAACGCTTTCTGCCCGATGATCCGTTCTGATTTTTGGAACTGTTAAAAGTAACTGAGAGTGACAGTGAAGCTGGTATTTATTTTCTGATTTGATCGAAGGAGAACAAAAGATAAAGCAGAAACGTTCCCAGAATGGCCTCGTAGGGGTGGGGGTGGTGGTGGGGGGGGGCAAAACAGACATACTGTAGGCCGAATCTCAGAAGTCTTTCCTTGTTTCCTTACATCCTCTGTCCTCGGTTCCTTCTCTAAACACATTGGACGAGAAGGCCTGAGGTTCCTCCCCCCTGACCTTCTCCTCCAATGAGATTTGAGAAGGAGGCGAGGAGGCAGGACACAAAGAATCAAGGGAAGACTTTTGAGGTTGGACTGGAATTAGAGCATCTTGACTTTTGACGCACATTTTTGTTGTGTTTATATGTCACCATGCGGTTGCATGGGGGGTGCGTCCCAACAGTACTTCCTCTATTCCTCACATCCTCCCTCCTCCCGTTTCCTTCTCAAAACCCATTGGATGAGAAGATCCCAAGGTTCCTCCCCTCAGATGTTCTTCTCCAATGAGTTTTGAGAAAGGAAGCGGGGAAAGAGGATGTGAGGATTATTGACATGCAACCATGTTGGATCTGTCCAGGACCTCCTGGCTGCACTGAACGTGTTCTTCGGTCCATCTTTGGCTCTCAGCTGCAAAACACCTGCGAATAGAAAGACTGACATGTCCTCCTTTGAACATGTCACAACTGACATGTCCTCCTTTGAACACGTCACAACTGACATGTCCTCCTTTGAACATGTCACAACTGACATGTCCTCCTTTGAACATGTCCCAACTGACATGTCCTCTTTTGAACACGTCCCAACTGACATGTCCTCCTTTGAACATGTACTAACTGACATGTCCTCCTTTGAACATGTACTAACTGACATGTCCTCCTTTGAACACATCCCCACTGACATGTCCTTCTTTGAACATGTACTAACTGACATGTCCTCCTTTGAACACATTCCAATTGACATGTCCTCCTTTGAACATGTACTAACTGACATGTCCTCCTTTGAACACATCCCCACTGACATGTCCTTCTTTGAACATGTACTAACTGACATGTCCTCCTTTGAACACATCCCAACTGACATGTCCTTCTTTGAACACATCCCAACTGACATGTCCTTCTTTGAACACATCCCAACTGACATGTCCTCTTTTGAACACGTCACAACTGACATGTCCTCTTTTGAACACGTCACAACTGACATGTCCTCTTTTGAACACCTCCCAACTGACAATTTGTTGTGTTTGTGCCATTGTTTGTCATTCCCTTATGCTTCTAATTTACCACCATTTGTAAAACAGCGATCATACTTGCAGTGATCTTACTTGCATTGTTGAAGACACCTGTAACGCGTTACTGTAGATGGCTAAATTGCAGACAAATAAATTGAATGAATAAATGCACAAAATTGCACAGGGCTCTTCAGTTATCAATCTGGAAGCAGTTGTTGAATCTGGTGAATTGCTGCATTATGGCCCTGCTACCCAGCGACCGTACGGTACCTCCAGAGTGGAGCCCCACAGATGTTGGGTCTTAGAGAGTGAGATGACCCCGTAGGGTGGCGGGGGAGAGAGGGATGGAGAGAGGGATGGAGATAGGGATGGAGAGAGGGATGGAGAGAGGGATGGCGGGGGAGAGAGGGATGGAGAGAGGGATGGAGAGAGGGATGGAGAGAGGGATGGCGGGGGAGAGAGGGATGGCTTTGCATGGAGGAGAGGAGAGTGGAGGATGATAAAGGGAGGAGAGAGAGCGAGGGCAGGACTTAACCCTGTCACTACCACACCTGATCCTGGTCTAACCCTAACCCTAACCCTAACCCTAACCCTAACCCTAACTCTAACCCTAACCCTAACCCTGTCACTACCACACCTGATCCTGGTCTAACCCTAACCCTAACCCTAACCCTAACCCTAACCCTGTCACTACCATACCTGATCCTCATCTGCCTTGGAACCTGTTCAAGCCCCCCTCCCGTCTGCCCTCCCGTCTGCCCTACTGCCCTCCCTCCCTCCCGCCTGCCTGCCCCCCCCCCTCCGCCCTCCCGCCTGAGACTAAAGACAGGGAGAATATGCTAAAGCACCTGGACTTTGTCACAGTCCCAAGTCATTCACATTTCACACAAAAGAAACCCCCCCGCCATTCTGCGTAGTGTAAGTGAGTGTGGTGGTGGAGGCCTTCAGGTGGGACTGGGAGACCCCTGTCAGAAACGGGCAAGAAAATGTGTTTCAAAACATTAAAGAGCCGCTCGGGGAAAAATAACATCCCCCCTTCGGAAAAGATCGAAGGCTTCAAAGCGGAACACATAAAAGTGCATTCTGGAGCAGCTGAGTATCAATACCGGAATCATTGAGGAGTCGGATCGATAGCTGTCCTCCCGCCTTCCTCCCGCTTTCCTGGACATGCCTTTGAAGTAGCCAGAGGGGGTTCTGACTTGGGTGCTTCTTAGGAACGGAGAGAGACAAGTCTGGAAGAAACTTCCTCGCCTTCTGTTCCCCTCAACCGTCTCCCATGTGTACCGAGCTTATGAACGCAGCACCGGTTTAGAGTCGGTCTCCGTCTGGGGCGTCTTTACCTCACTTCAATGTAAACAGATACGTCTGGTTCACCATGTGAAACAAAGAATGAAAAGGAAAGAAAAAAATAGAGAAGAAAAACACAATCTATGCAGCGGCCCCTTGGAGAGCTGTATTTGTCAAACTGCATTGGTTTTACTGCAGGATGCTGTATAATTGTAGACTAGGGCTGCCAGCGCCGGGGAAACCTGCCGTGCCTTCTCCGTTTCACCAGGCTTCACGTACGCTCTGCTTCCTCGGGCGGAAAATTGTCTTTCCGCACATCCCACAGGTGGATGGATTTACAAGTCAACACGACAATCACGTAATGTCGTCGACGACGACTGAGATAAGTGATGTCGTTTTTTCTGTTTACGACCGCCACTTATCCCCGAAGCCAATCGAAATGGCGTTTTTACATGAATTTGAATGTAATTTGTTTGTTTGTGAACGGGCAGTAAACAGCGTAGGTTCGTGGGGAATTGGCTAAATGGTGTTGATTTCATATCGGCTCATATGCTTAATGCTGCAAATTTACCTACACTTAACTGGTATGCCCTGACCATGTATGCCCTGTGCTCACTAAACAGGACTCTGTTGTGAAATCATCACGCGTGTGATGCTGGTTTGTTTACTTGTGTACAGGTGTGACCGCAACAAGCGAACCGAACGACGCAGGTTGGAATGTACTCTGGGACAATTTTGACAAAAGTGCTTTTAGTGGTTTTGTTTGAGTAATTTGTGTTGCTAATGTTTTGGTAATAACTTACCCTGATAACTTACACTTACCCTAACTACCTCAAAGATACTTCTAACCATAACCGGACCACTCACAGTTAATGCTTAACCCCAACCGTAACCTTAACCCCAACCCTAACCACTCAAAGTTAATGCCCAATCCTAACCGTAACCCTAACCCTAACCCTAACCCTAACTCTAGACGTCTCCTATTTTGACGAAAACGGAGATACCCTACACGTCTTCTATTTTGACCTAATAGGACATTTCCTAGACATAGTATAAGGACGTTTTGCAATGATACTGTGTTGTGCGTGCATGTGTGTGTGTCATGCGTGTGTTGTGTGTGTGTTGTGCGTGTGTTGTGTGTGCGTTTGTGTGTGTGTTGTGTGTGTGTGTGTGTGTGTGTGTGTGTGTGTGTGTGCGTGCCTGTCTTGTGTTCCTGGCTCGGGGTGTTCCAGGAGTGGAGAGGGGGAAAGGTCGCCTGGGCCATTTTAGTTCAGTGCTCTTTGTTGTATTCCTCTCAGTCAATGAACCAATCCGCCAACCCAGGAGGTCAACGCAGGAGGTCAACCACAGCCACCACTCTGAGAGCTTGTCAACGTGTCAAAGGTGCACGCAGGCGTGCTTTTGGAGAGGAAGCACAGAGTGTGTGTGTGCGTGTGTGTGTGTCTGTGCGTGTGTCTGTGCGTATGTGTGTTTGTGTGTGTCAGTGTGCGTGTGTGTATGTCCGAGTGTGTGTGTGTGTGTGTGTGTGTGTGTGTTAGAGAGGAAGCATAAAAGGTCTGTTTGTAGTGAAGGTGATGGTTGAGGACAGCTCTCACAGACACATGAGATGTCCACATTACCCTCATCCAGGAGAGAGGCAGTGCAGTGGAAATGACCCCTCTGGACCCTCTGTCATGTGACATCTTTGTTCGCAAACCCAGCGATCCCTCACGTCGATCCCCCCCCCCCCCCCCCCCCCCACCCAGTACGGACATCACGTGACATGAGCCGAGTTCACTTTATTGGCTATTTTTTTTTCTGTGAATTTGTGAATTCGCCTCGTTGAATTAATAATCAACATTTGCAAACCGCAACACACACGAGAGCAGCGAGCTGCGAACGGGTAGTCCCCACGCCGACTCTGGAGAGCTCTGTGGTTTTCTGTCACCCGTAGGTAACCGAACGCCGCCTCCTCAACGGGACATACTGCACACGCACGTGAAAGATGTCCAATTCAGAGTGATCCGCCGTTCTCTCTCCCAACAGAAAATATACCGAGCGTCAGATCCTATTAGCTCAGAGTGCAGAAGGAACACCACCCGTATTTTTAAACCGTGTTTTGGCTGTTTGAAGGGCTTAAGAAGCTTTCAGTCCACCGACGTTTAAAGCAGATTTTCAGTCGGGGACGGGAGTGGGTTCTGGACGGCCTGTTTACGTTGGCTGTAATGCCTCTCGGATCAAGGCCCCCATCTCACGCCACAGCCACCCACAGTGGCTGTGACACACACACACACACACACACACACACACACACACACACACACACACACACACACACACACACACACACATACACATACACACATACAGTAATCATACAGATGTTTGCCAGGCTGACGGGGACAGATGTGTGGGTGCCCCAATGTTCTCTATCTCCCTCTCTCTCTCTCTCCCTCTCTCTCTCTCCCTCTCTCTCTCTCTCTCTCTCTCTCTCTCTCTCTCTCTCTCTGTAGTCCTCCCTCTCTCTCTCTCTCTCTGTCGTCCTCCCTCTCTCCATCTGATCCAAATCGGTGGCCAAACGGGATTACGGTCAGATTAGGGGCGTCAACGGAATTACCAGTGACATCAGCAAGGTTGGGGTGAGGCTGATTGAGTGTTGGATCTAGAGTGGGGACCACCCACGGTGCCCTAGTCACCTCTACCCCACCCCTAATACCTCCATCTGGGGCTCTGTCTGGGCCGTACCTCCTCTGGCTGAGGATCTATGACCGGGTCTCGCTTCAAACCAACAGAAATCAAATCAAATCAAACCAGTTTTACAAACTGTCCCTCACACACTCAGCAGAATTCACCATGAACCTTTACAGTGCAGCCCGGTATTATCTTAGAAAGCACTGGGTAAAACTGGAATGAAGAATGGTATCCCGTCCTCCGGTTTCTACCTTCACCAGCCTCCACTTGTTAGTGGAGGATATGATGATATTTGTGTGAACATGGTTTGACTTTCAGAACACCTCAGAATGTCACGGTGTAGTGTGTTGTTTTTTAAATGCACCAACTGCCAAAGAATTCCAGAACACTCACCACCTCAAGTGTTCTATGTGGTGTTTACCTAGCAACAACACTTTGATTGGCTACAAAATGAAGCATCATAATTTATGCATTTTTGGTGTATAAAGTCACCTTTAGAACCAAGAGCTACTGGTTCTAATGGTGACTGGTTACCACCGTTCAGGGGAGGCCCGTCCTCCGATTTCTGCCTCCACCGGCCTCCACTGCTGTCATTACCAACCGGTTACTTGGTAAATACTGGGTAAACACCACAGCAGCTGAAACGGGGCTGTAAAATGAAAGATTACCGAATCCACTCCACACCAGCGTAAAAGCAGGGCTGTAAGTGCCTGATATCAGCCATTCTATGATACATAACGTGGGGGAGTAAGTTGATCAGTCGATGAAAAATGAAATGATGAAAAATACAGCTACAGTAGCATAGAGTGTCCCAGAAAAACATCTATAAGCCACTTACGTGCATAAGCTAAGTGGCCGGCCTCCGTGGCTGCTCTTTAATATGCCGCGCCCGTGCTCAGACTGGAGCAGGACGGTAAAGATATGACGTACCCTATTGGTCTTTTCCATTCATCTTAATAATACAATTGACCCTTGAATAGCTTACTTCTGCCCCGGACCATTAGGCTGCATGACTGAGGCTTTAAATATTAAGCACAGGCTTTGTGTGCGATTTGATCAAATGTTTGGTAAATGGCGAAGAGGGCGAGTGTCCCGCACGCCCTGGCGGCGCCGTGGTAAATGACAGATATGTTTTGATGAGACGGAACGCTGTTTCAGGCAAAGGCGCGGTGTCGGCATTTGACACTAGCTTGCATGATTTAGGACGGCAGATAGAAGCAACCCCATTAGCCCCCCCCTGCCCCCACCCCCACCCCCACCCACCCCCTCTACCTTATTTAGAACTGATGCTTTGACGATGTCATCTAGTGTTGGGGTTTTTTTCCTTTACGATTTCATAACGACGCAACCGCAAGAAGGTCAGCGTGTAAACCTCTTTTTTTTTTTTTTTTTTTAACATAATGCTCTCTGTTTTGGTCCGTGTCTCCTCGGGTACGGAGCCTCTGGCCTCCATACGAGAGTGGTGGTGGAGGCACAACGTAATTTAGCACTGATTAAAATTTCTGCTGAGCTTTGAAGCTCTTGTCCTCGTGGGCTGAAGTCTTCTTCCTCTTCGTCTGGTAGAAATTGAAACCCGGCCTTTTCATCTCAGAGGGCTTAAGAGGTCAAAGGTCAGCGTATAACCCTCCCTGTTGTATTTTTCTCATTTTTTTTCAAAGGTTGTAACAAACTGCACCTTTGTCAAGCCACGGCTAGGGGGGTTGTATGTGTGTGTGTGTGTGTGTGTGTGTCGTTGTCGGTGTGTGTGTGTGTGTGTTTGTGTGTATATGTGTGTGTGTGTGGGTTTGTGTGTATATGTGTGTGCGAGTGGGTTTGTGTGTGTGTGTTTGTGTGCGTGCGTGTGTGTGTGGGGGGGTGTGTGTGTGGGTGTGTGTGTGTATGTGTGTGTGTGTGTGTGTGTGTGTCTGTGTGTGTGTCTCTGTGTGTGTGTGTAGGAGGGTTGGGGTGGAGGGGCCTTGGGTTCAAGACTTCCAAGACCCTGTCACACTCAGAATGGGGGTCTGCTTTTTTTCAACCCTGTGACCCTGGGCCCAAAAAAAGAGCCACACAGGAAAAGCAGAGAGATATGTGATACATCACACTCCTGGTGAAACTCTGAGACCAGGACTGCAGAAACTGCAGCGTGGGCAGGAATAAAGAGGCTTATTGTTAAGGGATTTTCCACTGCAATCCCTGTGTGATGTGAAGGGATTCAAGGTTTCCATACGGTGTGATGGAAATTAAGATTAGGCAGTCCTATCTATTGGTTCTAATTTCATTGTCGAAGGCTTTGCTAAGGGCACTAATAAGTAAGAAATAATCTTGTTTACTTTACCTGAAAGAGGCAAGGTGTTCTGTCATCAGCTTTGCATACAATTTGCAACTTGTCTTCTCGGTTTAGACAACATATCATTTTCAATCTGTTCTGATTTGACTTTACTTACGTGCCAATAGAAACACGGAATATATGTTTCCTGTGTGTAAAACGCTCGATGCTGCCTTTAGCTGTAACGCATTACTTCTCTGATGCTTGTCCATAAAATTAGTTTGACAAACTACAATTTGGGGTTCTCCGTGGGGAGGAGGGGGCTGACATCATCTATCCGTCTTCCGCTATGGTCTCTCACGGCTCGGCCATTGACATCAATGGAATTGATTGACTTGGAGATGTGCTGCATGGCCAATCAATGGAGTCTATGGAGATGAAGGGGAGGGAGAGAGGGGGCCTCCCATTGTTTTGGGGGTCTCTGTGTCACTCAGTCCTTGACCTTGGCTCGCAGAGTCCCACCACTCAGCCGCGGGGTGAGGAGGGGCTGGGGACAAGGGGGGGGGGCCTGGGCGCTCAATATCGTAGAGACTCGACCCAAGCTTTCAAGCCAGAGGTCAAAGGTCAGCATTAATGCTCAGGAGTATTAATGAGTGACCTTCGGAAATGGTTGTTGGTGGTGGGGACGGGGACGGGGACGGGGACGGGGACGTAGGGGTTGTGGGCGTGGGGGGGGGGGGCAGCGGGGGAGAGAGAGAGAGAGCGGGGGGGGGGGGGGGGGGGTAGAGAAAGGCAGAGAAAAAGGCTGTAAAGCCTGAGTGAATGGGAGCCTGAGACCTGTTTCACCAAGATAACAGAGATGGGACTATGAAAATGCATCCATCACCAGCCCAGTAAGCCGCAGCCTCCTATTGTGCGCCCCCATAGCCTCTGTTGATGTCCATGAAGAGGGGGGGGGGTGGGCGGGGGGGTGAGTAGGCGGTGGGCCGGAGTGGGGGGGGTTGCAATCTGTGGAGGAGACAAGGGTTGGGGAAGGGGAGTGGGGGGAGAGAGAGGGCGAGGGGGTGGGGTGTGTGTGTGTGTGTGGGGGGGGGGGGGGGGTCACACAGGCCAGGCCAGAGGAGGACGCTCCATTGCTTATTCAACAGGGAAAGAGATCTCTGCTGAAGATAGAGACCCCTGCCAGTGTTCTGAATGGGGGGCGAAGCAGCAGCTATCACTCGGGAGATTTCTAATTTAGCCTCGCGAGCGGTGTGGCGCGGCAGAGGGCCGTGTGACTGAAGGGTCTGGATGAAGGGTGGGTTTGGGGGGGGGGGGGGGGGGGGTGGAGGGCAAGGAGGGGGAGGGGGGAGAGGGGGGAGGGGCGGCTGTACGTACATGATCAATGAGGTTAGAGGCTTAAACCCTCTCTAGAAGGTTTTCAGCTCGTATTCTGAAGTGGGAAATATAAGCAGCAGATGCAGGTGACAGCAACCCTGTGGTAATGCCTGTCGTCAACGTGAGCATGTCTTCCCTTACCGCCGTTGCCACTAAACTGTGTGTGAAATATGGAGAATATATCAGCGATATTTTCTATGCCCCCCACAGCACACTTTCAGAAGATAACAAGATCAGTGTCTTTACATATAAGACATACAGTATGTGATACGCCTCACTGTATAACCATAAGCCCCTGGTCTACATCTCTACATCTCCTTCTACACCATAGCTTAACCACGTCCACAGCAGTGTCCTCTGAGAACCTGAGAAGAATCTATCCCTGCTTGAGGACTGACTGTCTTCTCCTTCCTCATCTGGCCGAGGCCCTCCAGAATTTCCAGGAATCATTCAGTCACGATGTCACAATGTCACCGCATGTTCCGTTCCGTTCCTTCTGCAAGGGTGTGTTTTTTCTCCTGGTGGGTTCCAGAATGTCCCTGAGTGAGAGAATGCTTTTGTTTTCCTCCTGGTGGGTTCCAGAATGTTCCGTATTGGAACTGGCACAGGGGACGCGTTCACATTAATGGAACCGCCTTCAACTTCCTCCTTCCTCCTACCCACACCACCCCACCCCACCCCCACCCAACCACCCCCCCCCCCCCCCACCCTCCCTCAGGCTTTTAATTTCCACCGGTTCGCGTCACATGAGTTCTGTCCGATCTCCTCAAGACAAGACAGATGCACCATAGGTGCCTTGCAGCAGGGTAGTAACATATACATTATTCATACAATGCCACAAAAGGTGCTCATTAAACCGTACATGGCCCAGCAGCAGAGAAGACAGGCATATATCCCACCAGTTTCGCCCGTCACAAATGTCATGGTGGATCGACAGAGGGGGTGGAGGGATGCTGGGAGGAATGGTGGGGAGGGGGGATGGGGGGGGGGGGGGGGGTGGCTTTGATTTGAAGATGTATAGGGTATTTTAATGGAACGACGTCCCTGCTGACACCAGTGAACCCTGGTGGTGTGTGACAGGACACAGGGGTGACGATACAGGGATTCAGCGGCTAGTGTTTTGTTGACGGCTAAATACAATGATGGCGTTTGGAATACAAGACATGAAATATGAATGTGCTGCCATATTCATTTCCTGCTGCCATCAGGGAGTATGATTGGTTCTACGTATACGGTCAGAATAATTCATACATCAGAATAACTCAATCTCCCACTGAACACAATACAGTACATCCAGGCTTAGGGTTAGGGTTAGCTAACCCTAACCCTAACCCGAACCCTAAGCCCAACCCTAACCTAGGTAGAAATCGGAGGATGGGCTCATTGTAATGCATGTGTAATGTATCATGTATTGTGTTATGATACCATTCCTCATCCCGTTCCGTGCACTACAATGAGCCTGTCCTTCGCTTTCTACCTCCACCAGCCTCCACTGGCCTGTAGAAAGCTGCCCCCTGGGTAAGTAAGTGCTACAGTACATGTTTCCTTTCTCCTGGGCAAGGAGAGAGAGTTCATCTCTTAATGATACAACATTCCCTCCCTGTACCGGCCATTCAAGACTAGACTGGTACAGGAGAATGGTGCCACAACAAAAAGCTCAGAGATAAACACCTTCGCAGGGAAATAAGCTGTCATTACAGGGCCAAGACAGCACTCCTGAGCTCTCTGCTCTCTCTCTCTGTTTCTCTCTTTCTCTCTCTGCTCTCTCTCTCTGTTTCTCTCTTTCTCTCTCTGCTCTCTTTCTCTGCTCTCTCTCTCTGTTTCTCTCTTTCTCTCTCTGCTCTCTCTCTCTCTCTATCTCTCTCTCTGCTCTCTCTCTCTGCTCTCTCTCTCTCTGCTCTCTCTCTCTCTGCTCTCTCTCTCTGCTCTCTCTCTCTCTGCTCTCTCTCTCTCTCTGCTCTCTCTATCTCTCTCTCTGCTCTCTCTCTCTCTATCTCTCTCTCTGCTCTCTATCTCTCTCTCTGCTCTCACTGTCTCTCTCTCTCTCTCTCTCTCTCTCTCTCTCTCTCTCTCTCTCTGCTCTATCCCTCTCTCCACATCTCCTATCCTCCGCTGTTACCCAGAGGTCCCCCCCATCCGAAGTCATAAATACATAACTACGCCCACCATCCCGCCTGATGATTTCTGTTCTCATCAGCTGTCAGAAATGACCTGGATTTTCCATCACTGTTTGACCCAAATGCAGCCGTCAGATATGTTAATCACGCCTTGCATAACCACTAGCATCATACTGTAACCTGTTTCACTGTACTTCTATACCGTATGTGTCTCTCTCAGGGCCCCAGAAATAGCACCTGTCATACAGTCCCACTGAAAACAAAGAAACACAACAAAAAAAATAGAAAATGAAGGAAAACTAAAAAACAGAGATAAGGTATTTGCATCCATAAATTAACCTTGGCTTTTGAAGTCTCGCTGCAGGAGACGGGCCTTAAGATGTAGCTTTTAATGTTGAACACGACAGAAGAGACGGGGAAAACAGCAAAGGGATGATGTCCCTTGAAAGCGGTGACCTGAACCCATCCAGCATGCACAGGGAGGGAAACACAAGTGGATTGTTCCTTTAACAAAGTCACTTTTCTCTTTGTGTTTCCACCGTACGTACATGCAGTCTCGACAGGGGAGCCAACGCTAATTAAATATGGATTCATGTAGTGTAGATGCTATCTACACAGTCCCTAAGTATGAAGGGAGACATTTGAAGTTTTGAGTTTAATTCAGCCAGATAGATGGATCCTACTATTAGCTGGGTTTTGTGTTTTACGCTGGTCTCCACAGACCTCTACACACATCCGACTAGTGTGACCCACTGGACATACCCTGCAATCTGAGTCTCCTGAAAACGTGTTCATGACATGGCTATTGTAACCAACACCAGTGTGTGTGTGTGTGTGTGTGTGTGTGTGTGTGTGTGTGTGTGTGTGTGTGTGTCTGTGTCTGTGTGTCTGTGTGTGTTCGCACATGTGTGTATGTGTCTCTCTGTGTTTGCATGTGTGTGTGTGTGTGTTCGCATGTGTGTCTATGTGTGTGTGTGTGTGTGTGTGTATGTGTGTGCGTGTGTGTGTGTGTGTGTGTGTGTGTGTGTGTGTGTGTGTGTGTGTGACTTTAAAAGTCTCATATGTTTTACATTATAGAGGGAACCATGTGTACCAAAGTAGAAGCCCGCTGGGCAGAATGTTCTAGAATGTTCTAGTCAGCTGATGCAAAGAACATGGAGGGGGAGCCAAGGGACTTAGTGATAGTCTATACAGCCTCACGCAGATGCAGTACGTTCATACAGTAAGACGTGAACACAATGCTCGTGTTTCTGCTCCTGTTGCTCGCTTACACGCTCAATTTGTATCAATATATTATGACACAATTAAGTAGCTTTTAAAGTCCAAATACATTTCAGTTACACGCTGCTCTGGGCTGGTGTGTGTGTAGGCTGTCAGTAGCCTTAACGCTGCTCTGGGCTGGTGTGTGTGTAGGCTGTCAGTAGCCTTAACGCTGCTCTGGGCTGGTGTGTGTGTAGGCTGTCAGTAGCCTTAACGCTGCTCTGGGCTGGTGTGTGTGTAGGCTGTCAGTAGCCTTAACGCTGCTCTGGGCTGGTGTGTGTGTAGGCTGTCAGTAGCCTTAACGCTGCTCTGGGCTGGTGTGTGTGTAGGCTGTCAGTAGCCTTAACAGAGGATGGCTTTGTTGCAGCATCAGAGAAGACATACGTTACCACACGGCTTTGTTCTAATGAGTCTGGTGATCATTAGGCACACAACTGTATCCGCTAATCAAGAGTGATGCAGAAAAATAATTAATTAAATAATAATAATAAATAATAATAATAATAATAATAATAATAATAATAATAATAAAAAACTAGACAGAGGTTGCTGACCACAACAGCAACAAGTCACCGAGCAGACAATGTCATCTAATTAGTTGTAATTACAGCAAATATAACTCTGTACTGTATCATAATTACGAGCAAACCGACCGACATATCCCCTCAGCGACGTCTCCCTCAGCCCCCTGAACACAGGGACAGGACGCTGCAACACAACAGAATGCTGGGGCCCATTCTCACCCCCCCCCCCCCCCCCCCCCCTTTATTTCCTTTGCATAAACAGAGCCTGCAGTCAGAATGTCCTCTGATCAAAGGGAACACATCTATCCAGGAGCAATCAGGTTGGCTGAGCTGGGCCTGGGCTGCTGACAACTCCAGACTCTTTGATCAGAAATACATCATCTTCGGCAGGCAGACAAACAGGCAGGCAGGCAGGCAGGCAGACAGACAGGCAGGCAGGCAGGCAGGCAGACAGACAGGCAGGCAGGCAGGCAGGCAGACAGACAGACAGACAGGCAGGCAAGCAGACAGACAGGCAGGCAGGCAGACAGACAGGCAGACAGACAGACAGACAGACAGACAGACAGACAGACAGACAGACAGACAGACAGACAGACAGGCAGGCAGGCAGACAGACAGACAGACAGGCAGGCAAGCAGGCAGGCAGACAGACAGGCAGGCAGACAGACAGACAGACAGACATACAGGCAGGCAGGCAAGCAGGCAGGCAGACAGACAGGCAGGCAGGCAGGCAGGCAGGCAGACGGACAGGTAGGCAGGCAAGCAGGCAGACAAGCAGGCAGGCAGACAGGCAGGCAAGCAGGCAGGCAGGCAGGCAGACAGGCAGGCAGGCAGGCAGGCAGGCAGACAGACAGGCAGGCAGGCAGGCAGGCAGGCAGACAGGCAGGCAGGCAGACAGACAGGCAGGGCTGGCTTTGTTTGAGGCCAGGAAATATGGGAGGAAGTGTGATCACTCCCTCGTTTCTCCCTGCGCCTTTTGGCAGGCAAGATGAAAGGTACCCCAATTATTACTGAAACCACCCCCACCTCCCCAACCCCCCCTCCCCCACCCCCCCTCCCCACCACCCCCCTCCACCCCCCCATCACCCCCACTGAACTGAGCTGTTGAGCTGAGCTGGGGGGAGTAACATGGCTACAGACCCATATCATCGCTAAATCTCCACACCAGGTCTCTGCGTGATGATACAAAGATTCTGTCGATTTCTTTTTTTCTTTCTTTCTCTTTTTTTCTTTCTTTCTCTTTTTTCTTTTTTCTTTTCTTCCCTCCCTCGCTCCCTCCGTCTCCCTCATACTCTCTGTGAAATGAGACATGTGTTGAGATAGTCTGCCGGTGCAATTGAGGTCACATCCCAAGGCTGCAGTGTCTCTCCCTCCCTGAATTTAGTCCAATAACACAAGGTAGTCTGGGAAAAGAGAGAGAGAGAGAGAGAGAGAGAGAGAGAGAGAGAGAGAGAGAGAGAGGGAGAGAGAGAGAGAGAGAGAGAGAGAGAGAGAGAGAGAGAGAGAGAGAGGAGTGAATGTCTGCTACATAAACATCTCCCCTCCTATCAGCCGTTGGCTCGGGGGGGTAAAGTGATTTTTTTTACTTTCAATATGCAGCTGTACAGGGAGGAAAACAGGCATGTTGAATGGAAGACAGGTGTGTGAAGGTATTGTGTGTGTGTGTGTGTGTTTGCTTTGCACTGACAGAAGGGGCTCATGGATTTGCATTACAGCCCCCCCCCCCCCCCCCCCCCGCCCCATGTAATATACCCTTCACTTCACACACACGTACGCATGCACACACACGCACACACATGCAGACACACACGCACGCACACACGCACGCACACACACACACACAC
>NC_139667.1:1401405-1408905 GCF_951799395.1 Argentina silus
GGTGGAAGGAAACAATAGTCCTAACTCCTAACTACCACGCAGGGCGGGTACCCAGGCTAGTACGACTCAGCTTCGTCTCTCTGTCCTATCTGTAGCTCTAACAGTCAAGAGGGGCCCCGGCCATTGGATTAATGGTGAGAAGATTTATTTGTTTGGTGTAATAAGCACTGTAAAACAGTAAGAGCTCTGTAGAGGCCCAGTAGAACCCCCCTCGCCCCCGGGGCACAATCAAACCTTGCCAGTAAATCAATAGAGCTGGAAGAGGTTTTTATAACCAGAGTTTAACACTGGGCTCTAAGTGCTCCAGGTGGCAGGGTCATTTGTTCATTATCCCGACTTTATCACAATAAACAACGGCGACTCTGCCCTTGATTGGGCCGGGGTTGGTGCTATGCTAGCACGCTAACGGAAAAATATAGTTAATAATGACCTACTACAGTACAGTGCTGGTCAGACACTGGCTCGGAGGCTAACTAGCAACCCGATGACTGGCCTCCATCCTTATTGTGGAGCTGGCTAGGAGGCTAACTAGCAACCTTTAGCGATGACTGGCCTCCATCCTTATTGTGGTGCTGGCTAGGAGGCTAACTAGCAACCCGATGACTGGCCTCCATCCTTATTGTGGAGCTGGCTAGGAGGCTAACTAGCAACCTTTAGCGATGACTGGCCTCCATCCTTATTGTGGAGCTGGCTAGGAGGCTAACTGGCTAGGAGGCTAACTAGGAGGAGTGTTTCAGCTGATGTTGCTGAGCACACTGAACATCTGAATGAAGCTACTGGAGAACATTTAGACAACAAAGTAAAAGAAATACATAAATCGTTGCAACTGTGAAAACAACATGATGTTCAACTGGTTACCTTGAATCTTTTGTTAGGCTCTTGAGGTACGATGCATTGGTTCAATAATGCAGCTGTGTTCCAGTATTCTCTCCACGTGGAGTTTCTATACTGTATGTCCTTGAGCAACATCCAGGCAATAGGTTGACGGTGACATTCGGGGACAGCTTGATCCATTTTTCTTTCTACTTTTCTCTCTCCTGGTTAGTCTTTTGACTATCCTGATCAGTCTTTTATCTATCCTGGTTAGTCTTTTATCTATCCTGGTTAGTCTTTTATCTATCCTGATCAGTCTTTTATCTATCCTGGTTAGTCTTTTATCTATCCTGATCAGTCTTTTATCTATCCTGGTTAGTCTTTTATCTATCCTGGTTAGTCTCAGCGAGATAAGAGAGACTTTATGCTTCAAAGGTTGGTGCCAACACAGCAACTCTATAGAGTTATATTATAATATTACAACGCTATTGCATTACCATATTTAGTGTTTATCTAATTCATCACTCCTGTACTGGAGAGCCCACCAGCTGGAGTTAGTAATTATATGCTACACTTGAATAGCTACATTCTTCCTTCATTGTACACACGCTACTGCATCATTTACATGTCTATTAGCTCATCAATTACAGTGTAATTGCTTTATTACATAACTAGCTTTTATCACGTTACGAAGCAAGTCATCAAATGGTTGAAACAAACAAACAAACAAACAGACAAACAGACAAACACACACACAAACACACACACACAAACACACACACAAACACACACACAAACAGCAAACAGGGTTGTAAAGGCACCGAACAATGCGAGTGAAATTGAAAGGCAATGCTTTCATGTGTGCTGCGAATGCACCCTACCCCACCCCACCCCAGCCCTCCCTCCCTCCCTCCCTCCCTCAGAGGGAGAAGACATTATCCTGCAGCTTATCGTCTGTGTTCTTTCGTTTGTTTACGTCTGAATCCACTGTTCTTCTAACTGTCTCGTGATTCATTACTGTGATTAATAAGCCGATCATGTGAAACAAAAATATCGTAGCCTGGCGTCGCGGCCCCTCATTTCTCCATAAGCCTTTTAAAGATGCATAATCCAACTGCATCAAGCCTATCTCTGTATCTCTGTATCTCTTTCTCTCTCTCCCTCTATCTCTCTCTACCCCCCCTCTATCTCTCTCTCTCACCACCCCTCTCTCTCTCTCTGTGATGAATTAATGACAGGGAGATTATAAAATGCATAATGCATGATAAGAATTACCTTGTAATGGAAATAAACAGCGCCAGCGGAGGTCGAGTGGCAGGGTCGTTGTCCACCAGCGACAGTCACAACCTCTCAGCCTGCACGTATTACTCACAGCAGACAGACACTGTAGAACCTTGTGGAATGTTAAAACATATTTATTGCTAAACATAACAAAACAGATTATGCAGTCAAAAAGGACAATGTGGTAAAGCGTTGTGGTGTGTGCTGTTCATTCTCTGAGAGGGGCCCCCCGGGGACACGACTTGATCTGTAGTCTCTCTCAGATGTGTGAGGAGGGGGGGAGGAGTGGGGCAGCCATTGGGAAACCATCCACTTGCATCATCTCTTAACCGCCCCCCCCCACCACCACCACCACCACCACCACCTTCCTCCAGCCCCCCAAGCTACCCATCCACCCTCTCCTCCCAGTCTCCCTGCAGCGCTTCCACGCGTCTGTCGTTTCCTGCCAGCCTGGGCATTCTGTGTTCTTCATATCGTCAAGCCTACAGTATATTTCAAGCGCACTGGCAGCTCTCCAGGAGGTTAATGAGGATCCCGCCATTCCTCACAGTCAATACAGTTGAACTTTTAACTGCGGATGAAACTGACATTCAACTCGTTAATGCTCTTCAAACGCACAAAGAAGATTTGACATAAAAAGAACTCTGATAGTGCACACTCAGCTTTTTCTCCAACCGTCTGGGGCATTTCTATTAAACAGTGTCTAGACAGCTTACATCCACAACTCTCCACACAACTTTTCCTGTAAACAGAGAAAGCTCAGCTCTGTCCTCCTGGTGAATCTTTGACACATTCTAGACACTTTCAGATGTAGCTTGTTTAGAATCTTGGAGACGGAACAGGACCGAGCAGACAGATCACTTCCATTCTAGAACTGCTCTGCAGCCTTCAGAACGCTCCGTTCAGACGCTCCGGTTCTTTTGCAGAACTGTGGCCTTCGGAAAGGTCTGTTCAGCACTCGTTCGGCAACCGTGGAGGTCAGAGAACGGTGATAATAAATCTGTGGAAGCCAGCTAGCTGTGGTAATGGAGTCCAGAAGGACGCAGAGTGAAACAGCGATGGAAAACTGTGTGGGCAACAGTGAGAACAGCTGTAACCCACTAAGAGGAGCAGAGACGATAGGAAGGAAATGAACAGCAAAACGCTTTTTGAGGCCCCAATGTTCAGTCTATTTTTGGAATGGGGGCTTGGGGGGGTGGGGGGATGGGGGGTGGGGTGGGGTGGGGTGGGGTGGGGGTCCGGGTAGCAGCAGTGCAGTTAAGCAGCACGTGTGGATGGAAATATGGCTGCTCAGTGGATCCGTTTGAGACGGAGCAGGCTTGTGTTGTTTTGCTCAGAGATTGAGGGAACAAAGGGGTTTGGAGATGAACTCCCCCCCCAAAAAAAACATTGTTATTAAAACTATGTTTTAATGTGACAGTGCCTTGAGTGTTTAAACCAGGAAAAGTATAGCTTTAGCTACACAAGTTTACCCTGGAAAAAGATATGTGTTAGGACATCATTGCATAATCCTCTGGGGGCCCAGTTAGAAACTAGCAAAAAAGGCAGAGAAGGCAAAGAGCCAAATAGAGAGAGAGAGAGAGAGAGAGAGAGAGAGCGAGAGAGAGAGAGAGAAGAGAGAGAGAGAGAGGGGGATTGAAAGAGTCGGCCCTCTGTTTTTGCCATTAGAGCTGTAATAAGCAGTCTCTCATGCTTTGTCCTATCCTTCTCACCTCTCACCCCACTAGGATTCTGGACAAATGTCACTGGTGGAGCAGAACGTACAGGCCGATATTGCATGAGCATTCTGGTGCAATAATATAAGCACAGATGTGCTCTGAGTCACCTCAATATGGTGGACTCCCTCCCAGTTGAACCATGCTTTTGTGGACCTTAAGATGTTTGCCATTAAGTGCCATTACCGTACAGACCTCATTGATTTAATGGATTTTATTGATTTGCAATCAATGCATTCTTTTTTAAGAACATGCTAAAGACAGACAGGCTACATTCCCTGTAATCAATACTGACCTGTCTTGACCGGTTATTCTTATAACTGAGCTCGAGGAGGGGGTTTCAGATGTTTACGTTTTAATCTAGCTTGTATTTGTGTTTGAGAGTTCCACAGATTCTTTCCTTATGGACAGACTCCCCTCGCCTGGCTCATGTCTGACAAAGTAAATAAATGATTCCAAACCCCTAGCCTAGCCAGTTGAGCTGGAATGTCAAAGGTCAGGGGTCACCACTGCAGGACTGCCAAATTAGGTTTAGAGACAGAGAGCGCCCGGTTCACTTCTATTGGATTACAGGGGCGTCATGTGACTGGAACACAGACCTTCATCTAGGGCCTCGTTCAGGTGTTGAAGGTGAACTAACTGTAACTAACATACGACCTCTAGCTCTCCCGTAAACTAGACTCCATTGGGTCCGTGGTGCATTTGATTTGACTGTTGAGTATGGTGCCAAACAGTAGCTGTCACTGAATATGATATAGCCTCAAATATATTCACATATTTGGTGTTGACATATCTCAAGTCTCACAACAAACAGTTACCTAAATGGCACAGCGTAGGAAAAAGTACACTCGTGAGAAGTTTCAGCGGTTTCTCGTTCTGTCATTGGTGCTCGGGGTACAGATAACCCAGAGAGAGCGGATCTCAGCTCAAACATTAAAGAGACTCCCGAGACACTTGAAGTAAACAAATTAGACTTGGTTCAGATGGCTCAAGTGACAATATTCTCCAATAATTGGAAATGATAAAGAATCCCTTTGATATGATGAGAAGCTTCAACATGTCTTGAATGAGGGATGAAGGGGGCTTCTTTTTAAAAATCTCAGTCAGTCTCGTTATAAATCTTCACAGCAAACGTTTTTATAATGCTGTATTTGGATGAATAAACATCTATTTATGATTTGGCACCGAACATATACACTGTGAATATCTGACATCAACAAGCTGCCAGCTCTTTCCCTGGACATGACAGGAGGCAGAGATCCTGAAGTTTCTCTTGTGGAAATTATGAATATAAAGTCATGCATTATAGATCTGGAAGTGAATTTATTCATTCCCCGGCAAAAGTCGGAAATGTAAGCCGGGCAAATCAATGGAGTATAGTTCATCTCTGTCCAGCTAATCATTGGCTAATGGGTACTATCAATTGTCTGCCTACTGCTTGTGCACCCAACACTGCTGCAATTAGAACACACTGTCAAACTAAGGTGGTTTAGCATTGAATCCCAGGTTAACTCCATTGATTACTTTCTGCATGGCGAATTGGATATATTCCACATCATCAGTCTTGTTTATTTATTTATTATCATACCAAGTTTATAATGAATGTAAGGCTTTTCCCTCGTCTCTGATGTGAGCTAGTGTTTACTGAATGGGTTGTTGGAGTGAAGAAGTCAAGCCTGTTTAGGCCACATGTATGTACATGTTTAAATGGCTTTGAAGACCGTTCCCTTTTCTTGATTCTGATTTTCAATATGCGGCCATTGTAGTGTTAACGACAGCGAATGAAGTAGTAGTAGAGTTGAAACACTGCGTAGATGTTTTGGAGGAAGTTTCCACTTTGAGACGTGAAGTGTCCATTAATCGAGCGAACTCAACTACGCAGTACCAGCAGAGAGGAACACCACCTCTTGCACACTGACTGAACCGAACGACGGCTTGCACTTTTCAGGATGTTTTATTAGTGGGCTTGCTTCAGCAATAACTATAATAACTATTGTTGTCTATCTATCTATCTATCTATCTATCTATCTATCTATCTATCTATCTATCTATCCATCTATCCATCTATCTATCTATCTATCTATCTATCTATCTATCTATCTATCTATCTATCTATCTATCTATCTATCTATCTATCTATCCATCTATCTATCTATCTATCTATCTTCCAAAACATCTTTAAACCTTTCCCACTACCAAAACAACACTTTGCAAGCCCACGTAGATTCTTCTGGAACTTCTTTCTCTAGTTTATTTATGTATTTGTGCTCCGGTCCTTGTGGCTGCATCAACATATCCAACACCACCAAGCTTTTGGAAACGCTGTCGTTATTTATTAATAATGCCCGCCAGTGTTCTTCCTCCGTTCCAGAGATGATGTCAGTGTTACTGTCACCGTTTCACTCTGTGTTTCCATAACGACAGTGATGCTGGTAACCACAGCGTCAGCGATAGTGAGGGTAGTCGTCCTTAACGCTGGATGCAATGTGTCAGGTGCCTCGACAGCCTGGAAATCCATAAAACGGACACAAAGGAAGAAAAGAATAAACAGCCTTTTTGCATTTGTTATCCAGGTCAAACTGTGAAAGTATACATTATGCAGAGGAGACGCTACTTATTTCTTCTACTGTTTTCCTCCTCAATAGGAGGGGAATGGTGTTTTTTCTTAGGTCTGTGTGTCTTAAAGCGATTCTGAGGCTCTGGAGGTTGTTGCTATGAGTAACAGTCATGTGGCTACTGACCCAAGTCCTTCTGCACACTCTGGCATTGATGTACACTAATGTACTCCTCTGTCCCCCTAGGCAGGGCTGTCTGCATCATCTCCTATACACTCCTATACATGCCCTATATCCATCCTCTGACTGTCCACGTGAAATGGCTTACGCTGAAATGCAGTTTGTTTCACATTGACACACACCCACCCATACACACACACACACACGCATGAAAACACACACACACACACACACACACACACACACACACACACACACAAATGCACACATTGTCATGCAGGGTCAACAAGGTTCTCATATCAGTCTTCAAGCATCCCAATCTGATTGACACAAATCCTTTAGAGATGCTTTTTCCCAACCGGACGCCCCCTTGAGCACGGCACCCTGTGAGATCTCCAGTGACACCCCCTGTCTCCCTCTGTCTCCCCCTGCTCTCCCCCTGCTCTCCCCCAGCCCTCAGATAACAACACAGCCTATAGAATCAATCTCACAAAGCTGTCCGGAAGCCTATGGAACACATTGATCAGTGGCTTTGATGGTTCTGGCCTTTCATAAATTGCAACCTTTATGGTATTGGCATGCTCGGTCGCCCTTCCACACCGAGTATGAAGTTGTGAGGGTGTAGAACTCTCTCAGCAGGGGCGTCACTGGCATCAATACCAACGCCTCTCCTTATTGACAATTAGGCCGCCCCCGGAACCCCGAAATAAAATGGGAGATGACAGGGATGACTGTGACAGGGGGGGCTTTGACTGTGATCTTGACCCTCGGAAACCTCATCCTAGAGATATGGCAATCAGAATCGGCCCCTCTCAGGGGAATTTGCTAAGGGCCCAGTCATAAGACATCTATTGGCTTAAAAACCACAAAAACGTCCGTCACTCCTCGGACGAAATGTTTCGTGAAGGGAACCGAAAGGAAACTGGGATTTCCTTCCACCTCTCCTGTCTGCAGTT
>NC_139667.1:1413905-1423905 GCF_951799395.1 Argentina silus
TTGGTTATTTCATTTTCGTTTATTTGCAATTTCACTTGCTTTGGCAATGTTAAGAGTTGTTTCCCATGGCAACAAAGCCCTGATCTTCACTTAAGACATAAATGCATAATAGAACCATTCTGCCTAGAATGCCGTGTGGCGGAGTGCCCCTGTGTTCCGAGATCTGAGAGGTAATCTGCAGACAGTACATTCTCAAACCTCATTCTGGAACTAGAATGCTCCTGTGTTCCCGGGAGCTGATCCCCCCCAGACAGGTGCTGCAGCGTGTGCCTCGCTGCCCTGGAACAGCTGGGACCAGTCATCAGCGCCCGCTAGAGATGACATCACTGACAAGTGTTTCATTGACTCACCTCGCTGCTCAGCTCCCTGACAGACTGTCTCTGACACACGCTTTAGAACAGAGCCACCGGGTTCAGTGAGGCTACGCTGCGCTACGCTACGCTAGGCTAGGTCAAGGTTATAACCAAAGAGGAGCCTCTGGGTTCAGTAAGGCTACGCTATGCTAGGCTAGGTCAAGGCTATGATCAGGTGGAGCCTCTGGGTTCAGTAAGGCTACGCTAGGCTAGGCTAAGCTAGGTCAAGGCTATGACCAGCATGGGAATTATAGTCCGGTGATTCACTATTTGCTTAGCTGTTCACCTCGACGGGAATGTAGTGTAGCCTTACGGTGCACTCCAGTGGGTGTGAGGTCACTTCTTTTTTTAACCTCAAAAGCAGACTTATCTCCTTCTCCCTGTCTCTAACACACGGTCTAGCACAGGGCCAGTGGGTTCAGTAACGCTACGCTAAGCCAAGGTCATGACCAGGAGGAGGGCGATGATAAGTCAGGTGAGTCACCATTGCTGAGCTCTCCACTTCAACGGGCTGTGAGGCTTCTCTTCATTACATCAGTGCTGTGCCTGAGGAGGCTGGTACAGGTAGAACCCGGAGGACGGGCTCATTATAATGCATGGAATGGATTAAGGAATATATATATATATATACAGTATATATGCCATTTAGCTGACGCTTTTGTCCAAAGCAACTTACATTGCAGTGAGTGCATACATTTCAGTATAGATGGTCCCAGCAGGAATCAAACCCACAACCTAAGCGTTGTTAGTGCCATGCTCTACCAACTGAGCCACAGAGGAATGGTACCAAACACATTTCTACCTCCGCCGGCCTCCCCTGGTATGGATGTTACTATTTGTACCGCCTGCAACTGTTAAACATGACCACACTGGAGACAATGAATTTGAGAGTAGTAAAAGAATTCCACTTTACTGTCTCAAGATGGGGCCGTGAATCAGAGAGACTACACCCTTCTCCAGGACATTTAGCAGCTACATCTTTAATCTCATGGCATAAAACCCACAGTGTAATATGCTCACCCTACTATTACAAAAGACTGGGATCGTATGATCCTCAGAGGTGACTGCTTCCTACCAGAGGAGGGGAGGGACAGAGTGTAATGTAAATTAATGAGGCCTATTGCAGATGTCGTAAAAAGCAATTAATTAATTTGGTAATTTATAAATTTCCCGGAGAAGGTGAACTGACAGGAATGGGTGATGTGTCGTTAAACTGTCCAACATATCATTCTAAACTTCAAGATGGTGCCCTAGTATATCTGGCCTCCGTAATCGCGTGAGAGGAAGATAATTGATTCATGCAATAGTACATGAAAGTACGTGATTCTTTCAACCTTACAGTGTCAGATGGATCTGCTGAGAGGATGTGATATTGCACACTAGTATCAAATAAACCTCATCTTCAGCGGTGCGATGATGTATCAAACTTAATCAGGTCACAATGACACATTTGCTGTACTAATGCACCAGCAACACTTACAGAAGACAATGCTCAGCACAGTCAAATGATGAGGATGAGGATGAGGATGATGATGATGATGATGATGAAGGTGTTGATGCTGAGTCTCCTGGCTCAGACTCTGCGGGGGCTGATAACATCAGAGCTCTGCTGAGTGCAACACCATTACATCATCCAGCTTTTCCTTTCCCGGCAACTGAGCTGAGATCAGCGCCCACGGTACATCCCGTCTCCTCCTGCCATCGCACGGGGCGGCTGCCTGCACTCCCATCATGCTCCTCTCTCTCCTCTCAGTCAGGGAAATATGAGAGATGCTGCTTGTTGTCTGGTAGCCCAAACACACACACACACACACACACACACACACACACACACACACACACACAGCTCAGGTTCATCCACAGGTGAGACTTTTATTTGGATGTACAGCACAACACACAGCAAAGCAAATCAAATCTGTCTACACAGGAAACACACACACACACACACACACACACACACACACACACACACACACACACACACACACACACACACACACACACACACACACACAAACACACACACTTTCAAACTTAACCAGAAGGGACACACTGTTTGCGGTGTGATCACAAAGAGAAAGCAAACAGACCCTTGCATACATCAAAGAGTTGGTGTAAGTCGCTGAGTTAAGAGGGAATATTTTATTTTTCCAATTTTTCAGCCTAGAAAACAAACACAAATCTTCAACAGAATATTTGCACAGATCTTGTTTGGTGGGATTTGCCCCTCAAATATACAACTGTTAGCTACTTCAATCCTTCAAAAATCAAACTCCGTTCACAACATCTAGAAACATCTAGAACATATCTTTATCACGTTGCATGGCAGCTCTCAAGCTTCACAAAAAGCTAAAAGCATCTTATTTTCAGAAGTTTCGGTTAGAGTATGATGTTTTCAAAGTACTTCAGGTTTGAATATGTCGGGCCAGGCCAGCGGGCCGTATCAGTATCCATGATGGCATCTGAAGACGAAGGGAGACATGATGTAATTCCACAGGTCTGGGACACACAGGAGACTGACTCCTGTTACTGTCTCTCTGTCTGTCTCTCTGTCTGTCTGTCTGTCTGTCTGTCTCTCTGTCTGTCTGACTGTCTCTCTGTCTGTCTGACTGTCTGTCTCTCTGTCTGTCTTACTGTCTCTCTGTCTGTCTGTCTGACTGTCTCTCTGTCTGTCTGACTGTCTCTCTGTCTGTCTGACTGTCTGACTGTCTCTCTGTCTGTCTGACTGTCTCTCTGTCTGTCTGACTGTCTGACTGTCTCTCTGTCTGTCTGACTGTCTCTCTGTCTGTCTCTCTGTCTCTCTGTCTGTCTGACTGTCTCTCTGTCTGTCTGTCTGTCTCTCTGTCTGTCTGACTGTCTGACTGTCTCTCTGTCTGTCTGACTGTCTCTCTGTCTGTCTGACTGTCTGTCTGACTGTCTCTCTGTCTGTCTGACTGTCTCTCTGACTGTCTCTCTGACTGTCTCTCTGTCTGTCTGACTGTCTCTCTGTCTGTCTGACTGTCTTACTGTCTCTCTGTCTGTCTGACTGTCTCTCTGTCTGTCTGACTGTCTCTCTGACTGTCTCTCTGACTGTCTCTCTGTCTGTCTGACTGTCTCTCTGTCTGTCTGACTGTCTTACTGTCTCTCTGTCTGTCTGACTGTCTCTCTGTCTGTCTTACTGTCTCTCTGTCTGTCTGACTGTCTCTCTGTCTGTCTTACTGTCTCTCTGTCTGTCTGACTGTCTCTCTGTCTGTCTGACTGTCTGACTGTCTCTCTGTCTGTCTTACTGTCTCTCTGTCTGTCTGACTGTCTCTCTGTCTGTCTTACTGTCTCTCTGTCTGTCTGACTGTCTCTCTGTCTGTCTGACTGTCTCTCTGTCTGTCTGACTGTCTCTCTGTCTGTCTGACTGTCTCTCTGTCTGTCTGACTGTCTCTCTGTCTGTCTTACTGTCTCTCTGTCTGTCTTACTGTCTCTCTGTCTGTCTGACTGTCTCTCTGTCTGTCTTACTGTCTCTCTGTCTGTCTGACTGTCTCTCTGTCTGTCTGACTGTCTCTCTGTCTGTCTTCCTGTCTCTCTGTCTGTCTTCCTGTCTCTCTGTCTGTCTGACTGTCTCTCTGTCTGTCTGACTGTCTCTCTGTCTGTCTGACTGTCTCTCTGTCTGTCTTCCTGTCTCTCTGTCTGTCTTCCTGTCTCTCTGTCTGTCTGACTGTCTCTCTGTCTGTCTGACTGTCTCTCTGTCTGTCTGACTGTCTCTCTGTCTGTCTTACTGTCTCTCTGTCTGTCTGACTGTCTCTCTGTCTGTCTGACTGTCTCTCTGTCTGTCTTACTGTCTCTCTGTCTGTCTTACTGTCTCTCTGTCTGTCTGACTGTCTCTCTGTCTGTCTGACTGTCTCTCTGTCTGTCTGACTGTCTCTCTGTCTGTCTTACTGTCTCTCTGTCTGTCTGACTGTCTCTCTGTCTGTCTGACTGTCTCTCTGTCTGTCTTACTGTCTCTCTGTCTGTCTGACTGTCTCTCTGTCTGTCTGACTGTCTCTCTGTCTGTCTGACTCCCCCTGTTTAGCTAGCGCTAGCACTGACACCTTAATGGTTAGCTAGCCTGCAGCGCTAGCACTGACACCTTAATGGTTAGCTAGCCTGCAGCGCTAGCACTGACACCATAAGAATGACAAAGCCTAGCCAGTGAACACCACCGCTACCTCCACCACCGCTACCTCCACCACCGCAGGGGGGGTTTTATGGTGCCATGAAAGTGAAGGATGAAGCATCACTGTCATACCGGGACCCTGCAAATCACCAGACGCGGCGGGGAGATAGGGGGGAGATAGGGGGGAGACAGGGGGGAGAGAAGGGGGAGAGAGGGGGGACGGCTGTGGCGTTTAGTCAAGCTGTTTGTCAACAATCAGCGGATCTGTCACCGTAACGTGGCGCCACAAATCAGCAATGTCTGTCGACTGGCGTCCACATCGCTAGGAACCCTGTCAGTGTCATCGCTTACCTCTAGGGGTACAGGGGTACAGTACAGTGCTATGAGGGCCAGGAGTTTTTCCTGACCATATGGTGACTTGACCAGGAAAAAGTGAAAAAAAAAAAAAAAAAGATTTTCCAGGGCAGGTCATTTGGTCTGGAAAAACTCCTGGCCCTAAATATAAAGCTTAAGACAAAGCGTAAAAAAAATAAAAGCTTGGTATTCATATCTTCTGCGAGGGACAACATGTCTAAAATGGTGTGCAATTTTTCCAAAGGCCTATGAAAACACATTCACAACGCTGAAAACCAGGCCCTCACTGCTTTTTTATCCAGGCGCCATGACAGCTTGTAGATAGCCCCTCTGATGAAAAGAGCGGGGAGGTTTACTGGGCGTTCACCCGTCCTCTGAAGGCCCACCCGCCCGCCGGCCTCGCCTGCTTGGTTTCCCCTTTTGTCCGGGCCCGCGGTGCCGAGTGGCAGCAGCTGGACCAACACAGGGCCTGGCGCTAAAAGAACCACATTGTTAAACAAAACCCGTCACGCATGCGACCGCTACGAATGCAAACGCTAACCAGATTAGAGTGTCGCCGCCGCTGCGCCGACGAGAACTTACATTGATGCGGGCGGCCATGTTTTTTTTTTATTTGTTGTTTTGTAAGAGAGAGAGAGAGAGGGATGGGAGGGAGGAAGAGAGAGGGAGAGAGTGAGAGAGAGAGAGAGAGAGGGAGAGAGTGAGGGATGGGAGGGAGGGAGGGAGAGAGAGAGGGAGGGAGGGAGAGAGAGAGGGGGGGAGAGGGGGAGAGACGGTGAGAGAGAGAGAGAGCTGAAGGGGGAGAGAGAGAGAGAGAGAGCTGAAGGGAGAGAGAGAGAGAGAGAGCTGAAGGGAGAGAGAGAGAGAGAGAGCTGAAGAGAGAGAGAGAGAGCTGAAGGGAGAGAGAGAGAGAGAGCTGAAGGGAGAGAGAGAGAGAGAGCTGAAGGGAGAGACTGTAGTAATGATCTCACAGGGGTTTGACTGGCATGGCCTCTGGTATTGTACCTTCACACACATTCTCTTGTCCTGCGCATGAAATCACAGCTCAGACAGTGGCACCAAGCTTTGACTGTCCCTTTCTCTCTGCCTGTGTTGTATTGTGTGGTAAATGCCATTGTACAGTACAAAAGGATTAGAGCGAGAGAGAGAGAGAGAGAGAGAGAGAGAGAGAGAGAGGCACACACACACACACACACACACACACAGACAGTGAGGAGAAGGGTGCATTGAAGACCATTTTTAACTGTTGCCCACTGAGGTGCAATCTACACAACGTGAATGTGAGTATTGTAGAACAGGCCTCTGACACATCAAATCAAAATCAAGTAGTTGATATGCACCGGCTTGTACTGTAATACCACTTCAGTAACCATCAATAATAAAAACATACTGTCCAATACATGATGATATCAATCAATATCAATCATTAGCAGGACTTACAGCATGCTTACTCGGCCATTGTTTGATTGATTGATTGACTTATGAATTTATTGACTGGTTCCACCTGGGCAAGGTAGCGCAGGAGCAGGTATAGACGTGTTGAGCTGTCACCAGGCATGCAGCGTTGTGTGTGTCACCAGGCATGCAGCGTTGTGTGTGTCACCAGGCATGCAGCGTTGTGTGTGTCACCAGGCATGCAGCGTTGTGTGTGTCACCAGGCATGCAGCGTTGTGTGTGTCACCAGGCATGCAGCGTTGTGTGTGTCACCAGGCATGCAGCGTTGTGTGTGTCAGGGATCTTCATACTGTAGCCTGTCTGGAGGGCAGCCTGAAGGTGAGGCAGCACATAGGGGGCTTATGCATGTGAGTCAACACACACACACACACACACACACACACACACACACGCATACACACATGTACGCACACACACGCACGCACACACAACACACACACACTGGGCAGACAGCATGAGGAAACGCATGTTCCACTCTGATGACATCACCGTCTTGGCTAGGTAGCACAGCTTTTTCAATAGGCTGTCCCCTGTTGCCGTGGAGAACCTCCACCAATCCGTTGCCTCCCCCTTTTTAATGTATACAACACCGGCTCCATCAGGAATGATCTGTGACATAGCTACCGTGGCCCGAACCAAAGAGGGTGTGTGTGTGTGTGTGTGTGTGTGTGCACTCGCCTGTGTGTGTGTGTGTGCGCGCGTACATGTGTGTGTGTGCCCGCGCGCGTGCGTATGTGTGCGCTCGCCTGTGTGTGTGTGTGTGTGTGTGTGTGATCCAAAGACAACATTATGCGATAGCTCAGACTCTGCTCTCCCTGCGGCCCTGATGGTGTGGATGCATGGTGTTTACGGGCTTTGTGGCGTGCTGTGAGCAGAATACAGAGTTGCCCTTGATGGTGTGATCTGTATGTATTTGACAGAGCATCATCTGTGGGCTTTCAATACGGCAAAGTGCTTCCGTTTAAGAACACACATTGTCCTTTGCTGTATGATGTGGCTCTGGATGTCAATTTGAAGTGGATTTGAGACGGAATAAACATTGGATGCTGCGGTTCAGGAAAAATGAGTTGTATACAGTCTATAATTTAAGATTTGACAGAACCTATAGAATCCCCCCCCCCCCCCCACACACACACACACAAGCGGCCACACACAGACACGCATGTACGCATGAGCACACACATAAATACACACACGCACACACGCACACACACACACACACACACACACGCACACACAAACCACACAGAACTGCTGACCACACTGGCCGCCTCTTACTGGGCTCCCTGCAGTCTATGCACAACACATGAACTGGGTACAATAAATCCTCCACTGTTTTGCTCGATACCTTACCTGACACTGGCTGGGGATCTATACCTGTCTAGAGATAACACACACTCCCTCTCTCTCACTCCCTCTCTCTCTCTCTCTCTATCTCTCTCTCTCTCTCTCTCTCTCTCTCTCCCTCTCTCCCTCTCTCTCCCCCCCTCTCTCTCTCCCTCTCTCTCTCTCTCTCTCTCTCTATCTCTATCTCTCTCTCTCACTCCCTCTCTCTCTCTCTCCATCTCTCTCTATCTCTCTCTCCCTCTCTCTCTCTCCCTCTCTCCCTCTCTCCCTCTATCTCTCCCTCTCTCCCTCTCTCTCCCCCTCTCTCTATCTCTCCCTCTCTCTCTCTCTCTCTCTCTATCTCTCTCTCTCTCCCTCTCTCTCTCTCTCTCCCCCTCTCTCTATCTCTCCTCTCTCTCTCTCTCTCTCTCTCTATCTCTCCCTCTCTCTCTCTCTCTCTATCTCTCCCTCTCTCTCTCTCTCTCTATCTCTCTCTCTCTCTCTCTCTCACTCCCTCTCTCTCTGAAAAAGCACAGTCCCTGGCTAGACATTTGAAGAGATGTGAGCAGCTAAAATGCTGCTCCTCCAGAGGGTTTGGAGAAGAAGGGAGGAGTTCAGGAGGTCAGAGATTTGTGTTGTTCTCCCACCGCTGAAGCACACAGGATTGTGTCAAAGACATGTCAGGGAATGACAGGAGAGAGAAAGACTGAAGGAGAGGTAGACACACACACACATTGCGGACACACACACACGCACACAAATCTGGGAGACAAAGGCCGACTACACAGTCTGAAAGCTTAAGATCAATGCAATCGGCAGGCTCTGCACCCTGCCTGCGAGCCGGTTGTACGGACAGGGAGACAGACGCACGAACACAACAATACAAAGGTTCCAGTTTGATGCGTAGATTGACCTATCTGGAACTCCTCTCTGGAGACGACCGAAGATAGACACACACACACACACACACACACACACACACACACACACACACACACAGACAGAGGACTCCCCACCTCAGGAGCCCACCTCTGCAGACTCCCCCACACTTGTCTGGTTGACGAATGGATCTGGGTAACTGTCAATTAAAATGAAATCCCATCTGTGGAGCAGAACGAAGAGCAGGACACGTTCAATAAAAAAAAAGCTAAAATACCGTCCTGAGGAACACTCTCTCTCTGCCGCTCTGCCCAGTGACAAGAGACTGTTCCAGCCATTGGTCCTCCAATAGGCGATGCATCACAGAGACGGCATTATCACTGACTACACTTCACAACGCTTCAACATGATTCATTATAATTAATTAGCCAAATGCTACGTGCCGTCTAATTTATCATATTTGCATTATTCAAAATCCATCATCAAAATGTAGCCAGCAGCAGGTTTTTTGTGTGTGTATTTTCTTGGTAACAAACTGCCAAATCAGCAAGTTTACGTTTGTGTTTTTTCCACGTATCCCATAGATGATTCTGGAAAGACGTTGGTAAACATCAACATCATTACACTGAAGCTTATGGATAAAATTGGTTCTTTTTCCAATTTCTACGGGTAATGGTTGTTAAGCTGTTTTGGGCCTTAAGTGATGTATCTATGCAGGTGTTATAAAGGGTTTATAAAAGCTTCATTAAGCCTTTTATAATATACTCACAACAAATGATTGAACACATCACTAAAGACCCTAGCTTGGGCTAAAGCTAAACTGCTCTGTGCAAAACCACCCCCAGGCTACGGGATACAATAGAGGCCAAAAAGGTGGAAGAGGTAATAGTCTCTACGCCCCATTAAGCCAATGGATGGTTATTCCGATTGCATAAGCAAAAATCATCTGAGGGTCGAAGTCAATACCTTGGTTATGGTTATGATAATGGTTTTATGTGCCTCTCTAATACAGTGGTATGCCTTTGCAGAACTTTGGTACTCATAATGGTAATTATAATGAGGGGGCCACAGCCATATTAATTAAATGGGGAAAGAGTGTCAAATAGTGTGTGTGTGTGTGTGTGTGTGTGTGTGTGTGTGTGTGTGTGTGTGTGTATGTGATTTGTATCATTAATTTTCATTATCAAGTGTGTATTAACCTTTTTATCTTGTGTAATCTTGAGAGTCGTTTGTAACACGTTTGTGTGTGATCCCGGCATTTTGCCGGCTACGTTGCCAGCGCAGGAGGTTTCCTGTGAAAGTGCTCTTGGGCGGTCTGGGGGCCGTAAATGTGCATGTTTTTTATACACACCACATTCATCAGCCCCTGGAACCGCAGAACATTACCAGGCGGGCCGGTGAAGGAAATATTATGGCCCGTAATTAAATTTGAAATTAAGTGATATTTCATCCGCTCTCATTAATTAGAAGAGAGAACCACTATGAGATAATTATTTATTTCTGGGAAATA
>NC_139667.1:1428905-1433905 GCF_951799395.1 Argentina silus
AGAGAGAGAGGGGGGGGGGGGGTGTAGAGAGGGATAGAGAGAGAGAGGCACTCGGAGCAGAGAGAGAGAGAGAGAGAGAGAGAGAGAGAGAGGCACTCGGAACAGAGAGAGAGAGAGAGAGAGAGAGGCACTCGGAACAGAGAGAGAGAGAGAGAGAGAGAGAGAGAGAGAGAGAGAGAGAGAGAGAGAGAGAGAGAGAGAGAGAGAGAGGCAGGCAGGCAGACCAGACGTGTGTTCCCAGTGCACAGAGGAGAGGGTTATAAACACATGAGTTCTCTCATACAGACATGTGCTGGGGGGCCTTACCGTCTCCTGCCCCCCACCCCGGTTTACTGTCCCCTGCCCCCCACCCTGGTTCACCGTCCCCTGCCCCCCACCCCCCAACGATTTCTACCTCCACCAGCCTCCCGTTGTTAGACTAGTCTAAAGTGCTTATGCCTACGGTATTGGGAAGGGGTTATTGAACAAATAGCTAAGAATATTCATATCAAGTCATCAGTCAGATGGAATCTACTGGTGGTTTGAGGCAGTGTGGCAGAAACATCAATTAAAACATAATGATTATCAGAGAATTTGTTATCAGCCGGGGGATGCAGCAGCCATGCCAATCTCTCTCTCTCTCTCTCTCTCTCTCTCTCTCTCTCTCTCTCTGTCTCTCTCTCTCTCTCTCTCTCTCTCATACACACACACATGCACGTTCGCATGCACACACACACGCACGCGCACGCACGCACGCATACACACACACACACACACACACACACACACACACACACACACACACACACACACACAAACACACACACACACACACACACACACACACACACACACACACACACACACACACACACACACAGGTCTCTGCCTCAAAGACCTTGGGGGAGAGGAGATAGGTCTGAACTTGTCTCCCACTTGGGAGCAAATCAATCCTGGTGCATTTTCATCAGCTGTCAGCGTCAGACAGATATTTCTGCCAGGCCCGGCCAGGAAATTAGGCTATTAAATTACAGCTTTATACATGGTCCTTGTCATTCTCTGCTCATTCTCCTACAGATGTTCTATCAAAGTAAGTCATTGTAACCATTTAACTTTCCCATACTCTTCTCTTTTCTTTTCCTCCCTTTCCTTCTTTTTCTCCCCCATTTCTCCCCCTAGCTAAGCTCCTTTAGGCCTCTTCTCTGTCTGGCTTCCCTCGGTTTCTCCTCCTCCTCCTCCTCCTCTTCTGCTGATCCTGGAGCTTAATTTGCGCCTGCTTTGGGTTCAAGCGCAAAAATCAATTTCAGAAAGGTCAGTGGGGGTCAGTGGCCAGTCTGGAGGAGGCCCTGGGAGAGTGAACGTGTGATTATCATACGGGCGACAGGGCTTCCATATTGGTGTATCAACGACCTACATACCACATCTGTGCCGCAGCCCACACAGGCAACCAATCAGCAGGCAGCAAATGTGGAAGGAAGTGAGAGTTACAGAGAAAGACACATTCACAGTCCTCAGCTCTATAATTCCTATTTTCAGCGCGAGGATGGATGGATGGATGCTTAGCAGATGTTGCAGATGGTTGGTAGAGTTGTATTTCATAGAGTTTGGTTGAAACGCGGCACCAACAGTCAGTCAGATAAAACTGACACCAAATGTGATCCAAATCCAGCCGTTACTGTAGGAAGGTTCTTGGTATGAAGTATACACTGTTAGTGCAAATAAGAGCAAGTGTGATTGCTGACAGTCTGGCACTCTGAAGAGAGAGAGAGTCATATTTAGATATTTCCGTTTCAATAATATGTCCAACGGCATCAACAGTAGTTAGTTTCTTCATATGTAAATAGTGACATAACGTTTGTAATATTCATGAGTTGATGGAAGTCTATAGGAGGCTTTGTTACTCCCTTAGGAGATGCAGCACAACTCACATATGGCGAAATGTCCGTTTGGAGATGCCCATACATATTCATCTAATCTGTGAATCCAACTGCCCATACGTCAATGACTAATACGCCTCAGAAAGCCTGACATATGGGACTCGTTGCTTCAATGCGATCTCCTTTAATGCAATCTGTTTGTAGGCCGCAACTTCCATAATGGATTTGTTCCCTTTTTTATTTTTAGATTTTGAATGACGTTCTGGGGAATTTTTCCAATTGTCATGATCTAATTTGTCCTTCCTTCCTTTTTTTTGTTGTTATTCTTGACTGGAGGGATGTCAGAACACGATGTTAGGGCTAGGGGACCGTAACGTCTCAAAGAAGAGGGCAGACATTACAAAGCACTTTCATCCCAGGCATCGGAGCAGCATCCGTCCCTGTCTCCGTCCCTCTCCGTCCCTGTCTCTGTCCCTGTCTCTGTCCCTGTCTCCGTCCCTGTCTCCGTCCCTCTCCGTCCCTCAGCAGAGCCCCTTCTCATCCCATCCATCTCCCACTATCTCTCTACTTAAACTTGACTTTAACATCGGAACGCCGCGGCGCTATGAAAGAAGGAAAAGGGGATCTCATTATTTCACGACCCACCGCCGGCTTTTTGCCCTGATTGATCATTATCCAGAGAGGCCATTTGGAAACAAGTGATTCTGCTTTAGAATAAAAAAGAAGAGAGGCAGGCAGTTATACTTTATGAAATCTTATATGGATAGCCACACACGTGTTTCTCCTGCGGCTGTCACAATAGTCTCCTCTGTACCCTCAGAGCCAGAGAGCGGGGCGTCCTTGAATTAACTAGACGTGAAGTTTATGTAACGTGTTTGAAGTAAATGTAAAAAGGGAAGAAATGAGGAACATTGTTGGAGGAGCTGATGGGGTAAAACACAGTGTAGACAGCCCTCCTAATAGATTCAATAGAAACAGGTTATTAGAAAATGTTCAGGGGAGAGTTATGATCCGAGAGGTTTTATAATCCCCTCAAAACTCTTTTCTCTAATTATCTGGGCTTTTCAAAAAATATCAAATTTATTCAAGATCAATTCAGTGTTCTCACCGAAAGATTAGTGCGCTCAACAATAACGGTGTAAGTGTTTGATTTTCCCACATTAGAGATCGTTTGTGATTAACGAGGAGGGATGGGCCGCGTTATTAAACTTAGCTGGGGATCTTGAACAAAGAGAAACCCTGAGCGTGGATTTGCACAACTGTACATGATGGTGCTGATAATATTCATAGGCAATATACAGTAGTGTTCGTGTCAGGAATTGGTAATAGTCTTTCCTACAGGAGACCTCTCTGGACTCAAAGTACAGATCAGTATGAGTGGATTCACGATCTTCTCCTCTGGTCATTTACCGATGCCCCTGTTTTTTATGAGTCTCATTGTAATGCATGGAATTCAATTAGGAATGGAATGAGAAATAGTATCAACCACGCGTGTTTGATACCATTCTTCACTCCATTCCATGCCTTACAATAAGGCCGTCCTCTGATTTCTACCTCCACCAGCCTCCCCTGAGACGGCACAAACAGTATTCTAACCACACGGATGTACCCAGGAAGCTGTGGGAGAGGTGTTGGGGGTCTGGTCCTGTCTGCCGGAGGCTGTGACACATGACCAGGGCTGAGGCCCTCAGGGAACAGTCACACACACACACACACACACACACACACACACACACACACACACACACACACGCACCGCGGTCAAAGGCCAACACTTCTATTGATATGGTGCGATACAGAGTACCTGTCAACTCACATACTGTACACCAGCGGAGGCTGGTGGAGGCAGACGTCTGAGGACTGTCCTCTGATCTCTACCTCTACCAGCCTCCCTCTGCTGTAGACTGTAACCTGGCTTGATACCAGTGACACATCTGTATGAGTAAGACTGCACTAGCTCTGGTAACACCACTGTATTGACACTGAAATTATATTATCAATTTATTTTATTACACTGTAGTTATAACACACACACACACACACACACACATGCAGACACACACATGCACACACACACGCACACACACACACACACACACACACACACACACACACACACACACACACATACACACACACTCACACACACACACACACATTCAGCGTGCTCACCCACATGTGACGTGTGCCGGCGCGGCAGTTTAATTTGGGTTCCCTCAGAGCGAGGGCACCAGAGTGAGGGCACCAGAGTGAGGGCACCAGAGTGAGGGCACCAGAGTGAGGGCACCAGAGTGAGGGCACCAGAGTGAGGGCACCAGAGTGAGGGCACCAGAGTGTGGCACCCAGGTGACCGTCCCCGTCCCAGAGCCACACGCTGCAGCGCAGGGGGAAAGTTAGCCCTCCCAGCCCAGCTCGGCCCGGCTCGGCCCGGCTCGGCCCGGCCCGGCTCGGCCCGTCTCAGGGGACTTCAGGAGGGTGTTTATATTCACTCAGCACATCCTCAATCCCACAGGCCAGAATTTACCAACAGATTTGAAATGAGTCCGGCTCGACTTTAATTTTCTAATGCACTGACCCGTTCTACGGCGGTGTAATGGCAGGTCCCTGTGTGACAATTAAAATAAATCACATCTGAGCAGAATTCGCCTTATGTATTCATGCCTCATCAGTAACCGAATTGACGTAAACGATTTATCCCAGGGAACTTAAATACCACGCCGGTTCATGCACACCGCCCTCCCTCTGCGCTCACAACTTTTGAACGCGTTCTTCCCTTTGATAACTGCGGATGACAGGACAAATGATTTACAGAGCCCTCCGTAAATATCGGAAAGGAGGAGGCATTTTGTCTTCTTTTCGCTCCATACCCATCCAACAGTTGGGATTTGAAATCAAACAATCACTGTGAGGTTAAAGTAGAGACTTTCTGCTTTAATTCAATGTTTTCTTTAAATCTCTACTTTAACCTCATAGTCATTGTTTGATTTCAAATTCAAACGGTTAGAGTTAAAAGAAGACACCATACTTCCTCTTTCCAGTACTTATGGAGGGGGCTGTATATCCAGACATTGGATAGGTTTCAGATCACTGATTTATAGGGTAACTTATGTTGCCTCAGATTGTAAAGTCTTGGTTTATGTACAA
>NC_139667.1:1438905-1441405 GCF_951799395.1 Argentina silus
CAATGACACGCCAGCATCTTGCCATTCATTAGCCAACAAACAGGCTTATCTGCTTATAGTCTCTGGGAGCTACAGCAGCCATTTGCTGCAAGGATGAGTCACCCCCATATTACCCCATTATTCACCAGTCACCATTACGTCACCGCTAACTGGCCAGAGGAGATTAGGGAGTTATTCTCGCAAATCCTCCTTCTTACAAGCCTGATATGAAATAAACAACACACTCCGTGGTACAGTCATACTCTATAATACGATATACTCACCTCAATATTACCTCATTATTCACCGGGAACGATTACGTCATCCCTAACAGGCCGGGGGAGATTAGGGAGTTCTTCTTGCAAATCCTTACAAACATTATTGTAGTGACTGTTGTACTTAGGCAGAGGACTCAAATGCACGACTCGGAGACAAAAACTTCAATCCAATAGAAGAGTCTTTACTTTCAGAAAGGTTCGGTACACAGGTAGGCAGTCAATGGGTAGGCAGATAATCCAGGAAGGGGGTAGGCAAAAACTCAGAAACACACTCGGAGATTAAAAACCAGGAATATTTATCATTAGGATTATATGGAGGTTGGGGTCCTAAATAAGGATGATGAGGAACAGCCAATCAAGGCGGGGTCGACAATCACACAGAGGGGAAACACACAGGGGCAGGTGGTGAAGTGTCTGAAACGAGAGACAAGGTGAGTAACACAAACATAAACAGGAAACAATAAAAGAAATAACACGAAACAAAGACAATCATAAACTAAAAAAAACAGGACGAGACGTTACAATGAAACACAATACACAACATACTCCATAATGCTATAGTCACCTCAATATTACCTCATTATTCACCAGTAACCTCATTATTCACCAGTAACGATTACATCACCCCGTACTGGCGGAAGGGAGATTAGGAAACTGTTCTCGCAAATCCTCCCTCTGACAAACATGATGTGAAATGTTCACTGGCGTGATGAGCTAGCAGGACAATCAGCCCAGGCTCCTTTGTTGTTATGAGGAACTACTAACTCAATCAGCTCCTGATGAACCAAAACATATGATCGATTGATCGATTGAATCTATCAATTTAAATTCACTCCACAATTGAAAATACACATACAGCCAAAACGTAGAAGAAAATCTGCAGCACAAACATGCTTAACGATCAAGGATAGCACTGGAAAATCATTGGACTTCTCTCTCCACCGGAGACCGTCCTGATGCCAGGAGCAGCTCCAGTCCGTCAGTCCGTCAGTCTGTGATCAAGATGGCAGAGGAAGAGAGGAATGAGATGATGAGAAGCCCTGTTGACATCAGCTCAAAGGCTTAAAGGCCTCCTCAGTCTGACAGGCACATTACTGGCCCACGGTCAGAGGAACACCAAACCAGCAAAAACACATCAAAGCTGTTAGGAGACCTCTAGAGAGAGAGGAGAAGGCCTCTCGAACTGTTCCTAGATAAGGTTATGTTTTACCTCAATATTGGAAAAAAAAAAAAAGCTAATATTTGATTGCACTTTACTGTATCAAGCGCGTGGTTCCTTAGTTTGTCACAGACGTGAAGGGAAAAGGAATGTGTGGGTCTCTCTCCAACTTTTGATAGATCGGTCCTCAATTTTGAAGATATAAGATTCCAAATATTCAACCCATAAATCGGGTGTGAGGTCCCTTGGTATGGCACAGATATGAGAACAGACACAGCAGAGAAATACTTATTCAGGTAATCATGTCGGCAATGTAGTCTTCCCTGAGAAGGCTGGTATTGTGGCTGTAGGTATCCCATGGCTCCACCATTTATTTACTCGGCCAGCTATAGGAGGAGAACGGGAGCGGGATTGTGAACTCAATCACATGGTGGGGAGATGTCACAGCGCGGACGGTTGGCCGTGAATCACGCGCTGAAAGGCTATCACCCGCACCTCCAAGGTCCGCGGTCTGCTCATCAGTCACCTTCCAGAGCCAGGCCCGGCCCGGGCCCACTGATCACCCATGCACACAACACAGCCGGCCACTGGGAACACTCACAAAGTTGATACCCCCGCCCCCAACACTCACACTCACACACACACACACACACACACACACACACACACACACACGTGGACACACGCACACACACGTGGACACAGAGACACAGACACACACACACACACACAGACACAGACACACACACACACACACAGAGACACACACACACACACACAGACACACACACATGCATGCGGACACAGAGACACACACACACAGATACACACACACACACACAGAGACACACACACATGCACGCACACACAGATACACACACACAGATACACACACACAGATACACACACACACACACACACATACACACACAAATCCACCATCTTTGAAACCATATTCCCTGGTACCCTCTCTGAAATCCCACCTCCCCATCCCACACATCTCCACAAAACGTAACGTTTCACGTCCACCCTCGGCCGCTCCTCTCTGAAACCTATCATCCAACGCCCGAGGGTGTCTCTGCCT
>NC_139667.1:1448905-1453553 GCF_951799395.1 Argentina silus
TCTCTCCCTCCTTCTCTCTGTCTCTCACCCCAACAACATGACTAATGTCTTTTAGTCAGGTGTCCGTGGTCGGGGTGAAACACGGCCGTAACCAACGTCAACGCCACCGCCGCCGCCACCGCTCTGCTCCGGTGTGTTCTAACGGCACATCTGAATCAGACGAGCCAATGAAGGACGAGGCCTTAAACAGCCGAGGAAGCTGTCATCAAATAAACACTTGGCGGAAGGAAGCTGTCGTCCAATCAGGGGGATTCTCAGACACTGATAGACCCTGCGGGGGTTGGAGTCGCACGTCGTACGATGACTCACCCTGAGACACAGAGTGAGGGGAGAGAGAGAGAGAGAGAGAGAGAGAGAGAGAGAGAGAGAGAGAGAGAGAAAGAGAGAGGGAGAGAGAGAGAGGGAGAGAGAGAGAGAGAGAGAGAGAGAGAGAGAGAGAGAGAGAGCACACTCACAGAGTTTAGACTGGAGAGGAACACAACAGAACAAAGGAACTTGCACAGTGGCTGTGTGTGTGTGTGTGTTTACTCATGTTTTTTCACATCTTGTTTTTCTTCAGGATAGATCAGCTTTGAAATTAGTAAATAAAATGTAAGTTCTATGCTTGCATCATTTTCCATCATTTCTCGTCCCCATTTCCTCCCTGCCCCAACCTTTGCCTAATTGGAGGACATGAAAATAAAACAATAATTATAATTATAGGTATAATAATCTTTTTTTTATTTTTTATTTGCCCAGACACCACCTCCCCTCATTGGAAGATGTAAGTACTTAGTTTGTTTCATTAATTTTAATGTTTCAGGTCAGGAGAGACACATATTGTGGCTTTCCTGTACAGGTGGAACAGGGAGAGACGGATAAGTGGGAAATCATTGTCTTTAGTTCCCTCAGGAGGATCATCCTGCTGACAGACTGGACATGCAGACTGGACAGACGATCCACACACACTCTGGGTTGAGCTGTAGATCCAGGGGTTGTTTGTTCACACACACATACACACGCAGCCACACATACACACACATACAAACATATGCACACATGCGCACACATGCATGCACACACACACACACACACACACACACATATGCACACATGCACACACACACACACACACACACACATATGCACACATGCACACATGCACACACACACACACACACACACACACACCATCTCTCGCTTATAATCCCTCCCACATGGACCCCACACATCCATCCATTACATACATGTAAGCGAGCCTGCGTCCAACATACTCCCACATATGACGACCTCTACGACCTCTCCATGCAATCTCCGGAAAGGACAACTGGCAAATCAAATGACATGAGCTATATCTTACATCGCTGTGCGTCTGAGCCGAAGCATTCTGCCTCAGAAATAAAATATGCTATGTATTTCTGTCCGTCCTGAGCTCAAGGCATAGCTGGGTCATTGAAAAGCATTGCTCAGTGTAGCGTGGGCACTCAGACAGAGATGGTCTGCCAGTACCATCCCCCTGCAGGGATTCAGCCATGCCTGTGAGAGAGAGAGAGAGAGAGAGAGAGAGGGAGAGAGAGAGGGAGAGAGAGAGAGAGAGAGAGAGAGAGAGGGAGAGAGAGAGAGAGAGAGAGAGAGAGAGAGAGTGGGACCTCACACTCCTCTCAAAGTCACGGTGGCTCGCAAAAATACCTGGGTCTCACATCATTGTATCCACACACACACACAGACACAGACACACACACACACACACATACACACATGTACACACATACATACACACACACACACACACACACACACACACACACACACACACACACACACACACACAAACACACACACACACAAACACACACACAGTATGCAGGGACCCATTTTACACTGAATATATCCTATAAAGGTTCAGTGATGCCCTTCTAAAGTTTTTACAAGCCCTACAAAGTTGCTTAATCAATCGTTTTTAAGCAATCCCTCTGGATCTGAAGGATGGCATATAACGGTTGTGCCAAATATCAAAGTACTAGACAGAACATAATGATCTGTGATCTTTAGGTTTTACAAAGCTGTTACAGTGTGAACATACACACATTACTGCAGGGAGCAGCAGACCGTATATCACAGGCCAGGCGGCCATCTTGTTTTGAAAGCCTGTGAGAGTGTAATTGGGAGTCTGTGAGGAAGCCCGGCCCCTCATGTAATAAGCACATAATTAAACCCCTCTGACAATTACATCATACATTATCAACCTAAGCCTGATCCATTACTCCCAATCAATGCCAGGGCCACAACAGGGCTGCCTCCCTCCCTCCCTCCCTCTTTCCCTCCCTTTCTCCTAGCCTCCCTCCTTCCCTCCCTTTCTCCCTCCTAGCTTTCATCCTTCCCACTCTCCCTCCCTCCCTCCCTCCCTCCCTCCCTCCCTCCCTCCCTCCCTCCCTCCCTCCCTCTCTTTCTTCCTGCCTCTCTCGCTCTCTCTCTCTTTCTCCTCCTCCTTTCCCTCCCTCCCTCCTTCCTCCCCTCCCTCCCCTGTCCCTTCCCTTCCCTCCCTCCCTCCCTCCCTCCCTCCCTCCCTCCCTTCCTCCCCACACCACCAGGGACTGGGCCAGTCGGCCAGGCGGCTGGGCAGCTGCTACTGCTGCTACTGAGCCCAGTGGAACCAGTAAGTGCTTTCTGCTAGTGACATCCAACACCAGGCATGTGTACGAAGGAGAGGAGGAGGGGGAGGGGGGGAGGAGGGGGGTTAGAGGTACTTAGCGCTAGGTGGTGAAGAAACAGTAAAGGGAATTAGCCTTATAGAGGTGGGGGGGAAGGGGGAGGGATGGAGGGAAGGGAGGGAGGGAAGGAGGGAAGGGATAGAGGGAGGGGAGGGAGGGAGGGAATGGAGGGAGGGAAGGAGGGAAGGATAGAGGGAGATAGAAGGAGGGGAGGGAGGGAGGGAGGGAGGGAGGTTAGTGTCATGTGAGCTTGCTGTGCTGGTATATGTTGAGTCATGTTTTAGGTTTGTTCATTTGTTATTCAGTGATGAGGTTGGGTTATGGTCCAGCCTCAGAGGAAGGAACCGGGCTTCCCAGCATGCATCTGAAGTAACATACATCAAACGGGTCCAGTTCTGTCCCTCTCTTATCTTCTACATCCGCTTGTCTGTTCATCTTCTGTGACACTGCAGAATAAACATATGGATGTGGATCTGTACGATCTGAGAGAGGCTACAGGAACCAACTGACCAGAGCTCAGATGCTACAGATGCTACAGATGCTACAGATGCTACAGATGCTACAGATGCTACAGATGCTACAGATGCTACAGGGTAAATGAGAGGAAAACACCCCCACTGATCATCAGGATGGTTCCAGCCGTTGCAGTTGAACCATAAATCCAAAGCCTTAGTGATGAACTCAACATGGGGCCTTTGAAACACAAGGAGAGTAATATGATAATAATAATAATAATAATAATAATAATAATAATAATAATAATAATAACAATAATAACTAGCAAATAATGTCAGTTCATAGGAGGAGATAGGACTGTGGTCGACGCCCGTTTCATGCTATTACTCGATAGGCCCTTTCTGGGGGTTGTAGTTTCTCTTAATAAGGGGGTTGTAGTTTCTCTTAATAAGGGAGTTGTAGTTTCTCTTAATAAGGGGGTTGTAGTTTCTCTTAATACGGCCTGTGGAGAGCGGGGGGCAGTGGGATGGTGCTGGGGGTTGTAGTTTCTCTTAATACGGCCTGTGGAGAGCGGGGGGCAGTGGGACGGTGTTGGGGCGGGTGTAATACGTGTTATGTGATGAATGTGAATGAAACATCAGATGAACTATGGACCAGCCAAGCCCACAGTGACAGTCAGTACATGGATGTGGACGTCAGTAGGGAAATACTGCATTCAGATGCTCAGATGTACAGTAGGAGTTTAATCATGTTAATAGAATTCAAGCCACAGACAGCAAGTGTGTTTCTCCTAAAGTGGGTTATATGTTTATATGGACAACAGGAAAACTAGTACGTGAAGTAATTTTTCCTCAGTTGTAACGTTATATATCATCATGAACTCGGACAGGTTCAATGTCATCATTGGTGCAGATAGGTGGGGGTGGGGGTGGGGGAGGGGGTGGGGTGGGGGGGGGAGGGGGGGGAGGGGGAGAGATGACCACATGCAAGCTGCCTGCCAATGTGAGGTAAGTGGAGCATGAGAATCTAATTTTGATTAATCTGTCCATTCCCGTCTGCCTGTCAGGACTGGGAAAGGAGGGACCAGAGATCCCGAAAAGATTAAATCACCGCCCTCCTCTCTCTCTTTCTCTTCCTCTCTCCCCCCCCTCTCTCTCTCACGCTCTCTCTCACTTCCTCCCTCTCTCCCCCCCCCCCCTCTCCCCCCGCTCTCCCCGCCCTCCCCCAAACACTCCTTTTCACCAAAATTATGATTACATTACCCGTCCAATGGAACAACCATTAAGTGGGAACATGTTTTTTCAGGCCTGGCGAAGGCCGTGTTATTTCAGATCAGCCAGTTGTTAGAGCTGATTTAAAGGCAGCAACGGGACATCAGAGGCGGTGAACTCGGCTCAGAGGGAGAGGAGGAGGTGTTGATGGAGTTTCTACACAGGTGAGAAAGTGAGACACTGAGGAGAAAGGAGGAGAGGGAGGAGAGGGAGGAGAGGGAGGAGAAAGGA